>NC_087067.1:59612143-59765050 GCF_963678635.1 Symsagittifera roscoffensis | reverse complement strand
CTGAAATTACTAGTAATTTCAGCACTTACAAATGGTTTGCTATGATTGATTGTTCTGCTTTAGTGGAGAACTGTCTTGTGTTCAGCCTCGTCTGGGAATGGCGTGAAATTCGTGTTTGGAAGGGATGCCTTGTAACTCGGATTTGCACGTATACTTGAACATCGAGGTGGTAATTGGTCTGGTTCAATGAAGTCCTTTCTGCGAAGTCAAGTCGTACTTTAAATCCTTTGAGTCGTGATTGTGGACAGCATGTCGGTTGTGCTTTGGCCATTCTTTTATTCAAGTTGTGATGGGGTCGTCTAGCCTTTGGATGTTCGCCTTTGTTGTTGTGTATGATCTATATACTGCATATTATGATTTACATTTTATAAATTTTTGTTAATTTGGTTTTTGGTCATGATCTTTGTTAGTTGTTTTCGCATAAGCGTTTTATTTTAATAGTTATTTTGAAGAGTTACTCACCCTTGAGTACCTCTTAATAAAAATTGAAGTGCGGTCACAAAGCGTAGGTGTAGTGCGGTGGATTAGGCCGGCTATAAGCATGCTCAGGTCGTCCTCTCTGGTGGTTTAGACCAGGAGTGGGAGTATAATTTCGTGCTGTTTCTTTGATGGGTCCTGTTTTGTGATAATGTTTTATGTTGTTTTTTTTCTGGTCTTTCTTATGTTACTTTTGGTTGTGTCCTTTTTTCAAAAATCAAATTGTTTTTAGTTTGGGTCTGTCTTATGACTTTTTTGTGTTTTTTTATTTCTTTCTTAGACTTTGTAATAGTCTTCAAAAGAATAAATTATCCAGTTTTAAACTGGGTTTATCTGGTTTGGGTACCGTTGGTTTTCTTTTCTTAGTCATGCTGTTATTTTATGATTTGTGGTGTTTAGTAAACTGCGTTAGTTAGTTTGATTTAGTGTATAACTCCATTCCAACCGGGTTAAAGAAAAGTTGGAAACTTGTTATCGTTAGTTGGAGTTGTTGTTATTGAAAACTTGAAACATAAAATTATTATTTTAAACAAAAACTTCGTGGGCGAGCTGTGCGAGTATGGATAGAATTCTTGTGCGAATGAATGAAAACATTGAAAAGGTTAGTACTGTTTCCACATTTTATGAATTTATTGCTTGAATTTTGAAATTTACTACATTTGGGGAAATTTAAAATTATTAATTTTTATCGTATGTAATTTTACTGCTTCTGGGGAAAATAATTTATAAATTAAGTTACTACATTGGGTATGAATTTTACTACATTATTTAGTGCGAAAAATTTGGTATAGCAAAATAGTTTTAGCAAAAGAGTTTTACTAGATTTGTATTCTAATTTAACAAGTTTGTATTTTTATGTTTCTTTTTTCTGTTTTTGTAGATGATGGTGGTGAGAAGACTAAAAAGAATTTAAACATTGATAGAAAATGGCTAGTACGATTCGAATTTATTAGTTAAATTTATTTAAATTATACTTACCTTAGTCATCGGGAAAAAAGCCATGTGGGAAGATTTCTTGAATTAAATTGGATGTTGTTAATAACTTGGCTAGTATGCGAATGACATTTTTAGTTTGCAGCAGTGGACAAAGCAATTGGTTCGTATTGTTTGTTTGTCTAGCAATTTTTTATGTTTCGATTCCATGTTATTGATGCTGGTGATCTGGTTTTTGAGTCAGTGAAATATAGTTGGTCGTCTATTTGATGGTTTTTGTTTGAGTCTTTGAATTTATGAAGTTCTTGTATTGCGATTGTTTCTGATTCTGAGACTGCGTTTCTTCGTTTTGAAAATATTTTTCTAATAATTTGTTTTTGTTTGTTAATTACTTTCTTTCTTAGTATTTGTCTTTTTGTTCTTATGTATCCTACTGATTGTCTGTGTGGTGTGATTACGAGGTCGTCTTTGTCGTCGTTAATTAAACAGTTGTGTATTATGATTGTTTGTTTGTTTCCTAAATTGTCTCTTGACATAAGGTTTAGGATGATGGATGCAAAATCTGGATTAGTGATTCTAATGCCTTAAATTGTTAGTTCCTACGGTTTTCTGTGGTTAGTTTAACTTGAGGGTCGTATATTTGGGTTGGAGAGAAAAGCGTATATCGATTCCTAAGAATGATTTGTACTTTCTTGTGACTAATTCTAAGCTAAGATAGACCTACCTAATCTTACTTAGGGGCTGCGATTTGTGATCAAGGGTTGGAGAATAGTAAATCGATCCACAAGGTTCAGGTTTAAATAGAACGCGAGTAGTTCGTTAGATACTATTTTATGACTTAATTAGTTAAAGTGTTTTAGTCTGGGTCATCTAAGAGGAGGGGGATCAAGTGAAGGATGAGTAGCCGAAGTTCTTCACTGTTTATCTTTATTAAATTGGTTAGTTTTTGAAATTTGTTTTTGTTAATTCTGGGTCGTTGATAAGAGTTGGGCATTGAATCAACGTTTGAAGTCGTTAGAAACTATTTAAATTTGGAGGGGGAGAACAAAATTGCTCTATTTGATCCAAGGATATGCCTTCATGATCAGAGATTTAGATATTTAGAAATTTCAAAATTTAGATATAGTTTGATTTAAACATCCAAGGAAAGCCTTGATTATCTGTTATTTAAATGAAATTAAATTAAGTGAAAGCAAGTATAAGCCTTGATACTTTAAAATTAGGGCGTTCAGGTTAAGTTTTAGTTTTGATGATTGTTATTTTTTGAAATTCGCTTTTATGATTTTAGGCGATGAAGCTGGGATGATGAGATGATTTATATATATTAACAATTTATGATTTATACTAACTAATTTTTGTATTTTTATATTCAATAAAAAATTTTTCAAGATGTTATTTATTTTACGGCTGATTTAAAGAAAACGACAAGTGTTGTTTTTATTAATCGTTATTGTACAACTATTAGGTTTAGCGCCATGAAAGGTAATTGAAGATAGTTCTTCAAGTATTATGTCAGCAAACGGAAATTTAAATTTACTGCTCGTAGTATCCTAAAAACAAGAGTTTGATTTCTTTTTTGTCGTAATATCATGAAATCAATGGGTAGATTTCTTCTTAATCGTATGTTGTCTCTTTTTGGACGTCTTCTTCCAATACCGGGTAGTTCTCGTATTTTTCGGAATATTGGATCTGATCTATTGAGCCGTGGAGACATATATATATATATATATATATATATATATATATATATATATATATATATATATATATAAGTTTTTGTCATATAACATTTTTATGAAACGTTGTAATTGTCTAATTCTAATCTAATTTTTGTCTAATTTTAAGTTAGTTAAGGTCTGTTTGAGACTTTTGGTCGCACCAGATGAGTTATGTATGATTTACTGTACTCATTAGGTCATTTGAGATAAAGTACGTCACTATCTTATTTTCGGCCGGATAGATTCGTGCAACTTCTTAGTCTAATACCAATCTTAATCTTACTCTTATATCTCCTAGTCTCAATAGATCTAGTGTACATGGGCTTACGCGAGTTAGTTCCAGAATGAGAACAACTGTATTCTAAGTTTAATTCAAATTGCTCTGGTGCTGAAACTTCAAGTAGTTTCAGCACTTTATAAATAAATAGTTGTTAGTTTGGTGGAGTATGATTGGTTAGTATTCAATATTTTATAGAGATAAATTACCATAATAATAACCAATGATAAATAACTATTTTAGATCTGATTCATTACAGGATGCGAGCATATTCTTTTTTCGGGTTTGGAAGAAGAGATATTATCACGATAATTTCGGGAGATCGTATTATGGTTTCTGATCGGTTGTGATGAGTGTTGATCTGGTTGATTTTAGAGAATAGGAACATTGCTATTCTACATTGAAATTCTCAATCTTGTTCTGGTGTTGCATGTAGTTCGACTTTGGATGAAGTGCCTGGTGACTTGGAACAGTACGTATACTTGAACATCGAGATGGTCATTGTTCTGTTGTAATTGGTTTTCTTTTGCTGCGATGCCAAATCGTACTTTTAATCCATTGAGTGTAATGATTGTAGGCAGCATGTCAGGTGGGTTTGCCATTCCGTAGTTGGAGTGAGATTGGGCTGTCAAGTTCCTTGCTGCTCGTTTTTGAGCTGTGTTTTATCTATATATTGCATTGTAATATTTACATATACAAATCTTTGTTAATCTGGTTTTTTAGTCATGATCGTGTATTAGTTTTTATCGCAAAAGCGTTACTATTTAATTCGGTTATTTTAAAGAGCTACTCACACTTGAGTAATTTTCCTCAAAAATAGAGTCGTGGGTGTCACAAAGGGTGGATGTAGCACGGTGGTTGAGGCCGGCTAAAGAGCATGCTCAGGACGTCCTCTTCTGGTGGGTTAGGCCAGAAGTAAGGGTAATAGTTTCATGCTCTCATTTTGGAGGGTCCTGTTTTTGTTCAACTTTTTGTGCCCTTTTTATTACTGGTTTTTTCTTTTGTTGTTTTATTTGTGTTTTTTTCTCAAAAATCAAATTGTTTGTTTTGGGTCTGTCTTTTGACTTTTTGGTGTTTTGTTATTTTGTGTTCAGACCTAAAAGTAGTCTTCAAAAGAATAATTTATCAAGTTCTAAGCTGGTGTTAATCCAGTTTGGGTACCGTGGGTTTTCGTTTCTTTGTCATACTGTTAGAATGTGGTTTGTGGTGTTTAGTAGGCTTGCGTTGGTTAGTTTGGATTATTATAAAATTCCTTTCCAACCGGGTTAAAGGAATATTTGAAACGTGTTAAAATTCGTTAGAGTTGTTATCAGTTAAAGTTAAAACTTAAATTCGTAATTTTAAACAATTCTTCGTGGGCGAGCTGTGCAATTGTGGATAGAATTTGTGGGCGAGTGATAATAAAGAAGCGTCTTTAAAAAGGTAAAGGTTAGTACTGCTCTTTGCAATTTATGATTAATTTTTATTATTTTACTACTTTAAAATTATGAAGTTTACTGCTTGATTTGGGGGTTGAAATTTTTATTTTTTTTTTCAATTGTATAAAGATTTACTGCATTGTACAGGAGAATTTTACTGCTTTATAAGTGCAATTGGTTAATGAAAATTTACGAATCTAGGAAAAATGACCTGTTTTTTATTTGACTTTTGTTTTGTAGATGACTGAAGATCGTGCCTACGCAGAAAAAAGAAAACAGTTATGAAGAATGGTTTGTTGTGTTCGAATATATTAGTAAATTATTCAATTCATATTACCTAATCGTCGGTGAAAAATCCATGGGGAAAAACGTCGTGGATGATGTCTGACGAGGTTAGTAATTTAGCTAGCAAGCGAATGATGTGTTTAGTTTGCAGAAGTGGCCAAAGCAATTAGTTTGCTTTAATGATGTTGTGATCTTCAGTGCTAGGTGATGCGGTGTGTTTTGAATAAAGTTATGATTATAGCGAGTGTTCAATATGATTTATAGGATTGGGACTTCAACGGGCTGGAAAAATTCATGAGGGATGATTAGCGGGCATTATTCGTCTACGTTTAGTAGTTTTGTGAGGGGACAGAAGATATACATCTGGGTGATGGGATCGTAATTTCGGATGGTGCCTTGTAAGTTAGTGTCTTTATTACAATATGTGAAGTTAAGAAAAATTAGTGAGGTGTATTTTGAGTTATTATATTGATATCCATGGTGACGTTGTCGTTCTGGTGTATTGAGAGTGCAATGGTGTTGAATGAACTGGTAGTAAGTGTGGGTGTGTGTTTGTTTAGTTCGTAACATGACATCGTGTGAACTGTGCAAATCATGTTCTTTGGGTGTGTGGAAATGCAATGTTTGTGAAAAGTGGTCAAATTTGTTAAAGTATGAATCATAAGCACGAATATCACGGAGTGCTGCTGAAATGACGTTGTCGTATTTTTTATTTAAGATGTTGAGGCTGAAAGTGTATGGGGTTTTGGGGAAAAGTTTTTCTGTTAGTTGGGGGTTAGCAAATGGGTCGTTCTTTAGAAAGTTGTCTTCGTTAGGTCGTATGATGTTATGATCGTAATAATCGATAGAATAATCATTAGCTTTGGGTGCTGTGATTTTAATTAGTGATTGTCTGTATCCTACCTGTGTGAATTGTTTTGGGGTTAGTGTTGTTGTTAGACGGTAGAGTTGGGTCCTGCACACTTCATTGTCATAAGGGTTGTTATATAGTGGCAGTGATAGTGGATTAGTAAAGTGATAAAATGATGTCCATGAAAGTGTAGGGTAAATTACGTGCTCGTTTACATAATTGGGTCTCTCATCATTGGGGTCTGAATGGAAGTATGTGTATTGTGGGAAAAAGGGTAGACATTTTTTGAGAATTTCTTTGATGTTAGTGTGAAGTGGATAATTGACAAATGTTGTGGTTGTTCCTGGGTTAGATGGGAATGGAGTATTTGGGAATTTACTTTTAAAGGTTTGGTAAGCTCTGGTTGTACTGGATGATGGGGTTGATGAGGGAGTCGGGTTTTGTGAAGAGGTATAATGTGAAGAGGGAGTTGGGGTTGATGGGTTGGATGATGTTATAGATTGTAAGAGTTGGTGAATAGTTAGTGTTTGAGGGTGTTGTAATTGTTGTTGCAGTGTGATGAAGTTATCAAGCTCGTATGATATTAGTGTGTTTTCTGAGTCGTTAATATCGGATGGTTCATGGTTCACTTGTTAGAGGGGAATATATGGGGGTCACATTTGAAATGGGAGAGAGAGGGGAAGAGGGTTTAATTTCGACTTGGGAATGAATAGGTTGAAAGGGAGGTTGGGAAAATGCAGATGGGCTAGGTTTAGATTTGGCAAATTCGTCGGGTGTTTCGATTTCAGAGTTATCGAATTGGGAGATAGTGTTATATACTGTTGCGTTGGAATTAGTGTCTGATTCCATGCTGGATGAAGTGTTATGATGAGGTGATTGAGGTGGGGGAAAGCAAAAAGTGGGATGGTGCGAAGGTTGTTCTGGTGGTTGGCTGGTTGGCAAATTGATCGATGGAGGGATCCAACTTGGCGGCTCATCGTGGGCTAAAAAGATAGTTGTTCTGAGAACGAAAGTTAGTGGTATGTGGTTGTTCTATAGTTTGTTTGTATGTGTCTTCTATACTGGGTTGTTGAGTTACTATTTGTTTATTCGGGCTTTGTTGATAATTAGATCTCGAATTTATGAGGTTTGTTATGGCGATTTTTCTGAAATTTTGCGGTACCAATGATAGGGGATAGTTATGGTTTAGGTTTTGTAATTGTGGTGCTGTAGGCATTGTATTCGTATTGTTTCGTGATGTGTCATCTGTGTTTGGTGTTGTTAATGTCTTGGAATTGAATTCTTTTATTTGAGCGTCTAAAAGTATTTTATTGATTGATGTAGAAAATATTCCATAAAGTCCTGCGAAAAGTATGCGTGCTACGCTTGCTTATTTGTTTACTTGTCTGTGTATTGCGCATGTATTGAAGATTACTTTTAACACATATAGAAAAGAAATCCAAGAAAAAAAAAACCCTGCGTATAATATAGTCAATCTTTCTGGGTAGTATGGGCATCTGGGTCAATCAAGATGTAGTATGGGCATCCTAGAAAGGCAAGAAATTCGTTTTTCAAATTAACAAAACTAAAAATACTTTTTGGTGATATATCTTGTGTTCTATGTTTTTCGCCATTTAAGTAAATGTAATCTCTTATATTTTTAAAATATCCGCTATAGTCTTGTGCGTATATGTCGGAAAAGCTTGCTGTTTCTGCAAGTTTGCGTAGATTTTGATCTATGGATTGTCGATGTATTGTGTCCATTTGTGTGAGTAATTATTGAAATTGTTGTATTCGTATGTGACGTTGAATGTCGGATTTGGAGTATATGCCGATTGATTGTAAATCGATAATGGGGTTGCGGGCAATAGCTCTATTGCTTTCTGGTGAAAATTTTTTGAGTGGTTGCATAAGCGTAGGATATGGTGTGAGAAGATAGTTTTCATCCTCGTCAGTGTTTGATTGTACTACAATGTGGCTATTTTGTGATCCAGATGGGACTGCTGTATCCGAAAAGTAAGCTCTTCGGGAGAGTGTATCAAAAAAAATGTACTTTATTTTTGTAGAATGTTGCGATTCTTTTATAGCATTTTTTGTCTTCGAGAAAACATTAGTCTCTCGTAGCTCCTTTCTAAAAAATGTCATAACTTCGTGACTAAATTCTATTCTTTCCGATTCTTTTTCTCGCAAGTATTTATTCCTTTCTGTTTCGAGCAACTTCACCAACTCAGCATTTCCATTCTTTTTCGCAAAAGACAGCGGGGTGAACAAATCTCCGTCGTCGTACTGAAACCAATACAAAGAACATTAATCAATAAATTCTAATAAAATTGCAAACCGCAATGAGAATGACACGAAACTTAATTTATGTATACACCCTTCATCCATCATATAACTACTAAACACTGGAAATTAATATTCATATGGCTCTAAAATTTTTAACGCCAATACCGTTTGGAGCACTGAAAATGTGGAGGAACATTGGAGTCAGACATTTTAAGCCCAAATTTAGGTACCAATGTGAATGATAAAAAAACGTCAGTCGTGGCTAACCTGCAATAAAAAAATCTCAAAATATTTTGATGGCGCATTTAGTAAATTTTACGGTTGCTCGCCCAAAAATCGACTTGTACCAAAAGTCTACAGGACTTATAGGTGACCGACCAGGGAGTTTCAACCCTCAAACCGTCCTAAATCTGCTGCTGATGTTAACGTATTCGGAAAAATCGGTTTAAAAAATTGAACGTAGGCTAATGAGCCACACAAGGAACACTGTTTCACTGTCTGTGCTTATTTATGGAAGTAGTTCAAAAAAAATTGAATTGCGACTCCTAAAATTGCTTTCAGGAAGCTGTGTTGGCATAGGAAATAAACATGCTGGCCTACCTTCCCAGTTGCGAGTATGTCTGCCCCATGTTAAATGAGGAGTGGAATTGCATCCAAGTAATTGTACATGACTGCCACGTGCAAGGGCGTAATCTCGCTCACTCCTCCATATTTCCGAGGGTCAGCTCCGTGTTCCAGGAGGACACGACAAACGTCCACATTCTGAAGCAGAATTTCCTCTTCGGTATCAAATTTGAGCAGCATTTGGAACAATCAAAATGAAAAACGAGTAGTATAAAGCAACAAGAGGTCAGATATATTTTCGGAGGGAGGTGAACCTGTCAAAGTCGTGTGACTATGTTACTCAATTAGCCTAATCTTTTTTTTTCTCGGGGGGCGTAATAAAGATCTTATTAGATTAATTTTTTTCACTCGAGTTAATTTTTGGGGGTATATGACCGGGATCTTTGGGGAAATTTTGTTCAATTGCTAATTAAGTGGATAACTCTATGACATCGCTGAGGGAAACAAACTTTTATCAGATTAATTTTTTCCCTCGAAGTAATTTATTGTAATTGATTTGAACCTCGCTGAAGATTATCAGCTTATCGGGAATTGAACTGAAGTAACTTAATATGTTTATTCCGGGTTAATAGTTTTCAATCTAACATAAGTCCCTAAGCCCCCTGAAAATTAATTATCCTTGATTAAACATCTTTCTAAAATCTATTGAAATTAAAAATTTTAAGCTTTATTGTTTTCCTCACCTTATATTTAGCCAATGAAAGAAAACCAATTGAATGAACCCATAGAAAATCACAAAGTATTTTCCAAGTACTTTTTGAGCGTCTCTTCCTCGCAAATTGCGATCACGTTTTCTTTGACGATTCCAAGAAATACATTCGAAATATTCAGCCAAAAGTGTTTCCAATTCATTTTTTGAGGCTCAGTTTGACACGAAAACATTGTACTCGCCTGTAACAATTCAGAATCAAGGCTCTGTTGGCAGAAACTGCACGTGACCGTTTCGCCTTGATTAATATTTTCCATTCTCTCAGTCAAGCATGACTCATGCACTGCGTGACCTCCAGCGCATGGAAATGATAAAGGGATTGCTCCTTTAGCAGTTACTGGTTTTCTGCAAAACGCACAGTCTTCGAGACCAGTTTCTGTCTCGATGCAATGTTGAATAACTGTGTCCGCGGATCGATTCAAGCAAAAGAGCAATCGACTTCGAAAATTATCGGCTCCGAAAATTGATTCATCTGCAGTTTTTGAACTCACAGCTTTATAGAGCGTATCGGATGCTGTACATGCCATTTTGGCAGTTGTATCGTCAAGATTGTGCGAAATCTCTGACATATAGGTTGAAAGCATTGTTAATTTCTTGAGTTTGAATTTATCATCGTCGAGTTCAATTCCAGAGCACATTTTCAAAACGGACACTTGTTGGTCTAGCTTGGAGAGGGGGTTTTATATTATATACTGGTTCGTATTGTAGTTCGCTCAGCGATGCTTGGAGAATTACTGGTTCCAGTGGTTCGGACAATCGTGCGTGTTTTTCTTCAAACGTGTATGGATTGTCTTGAAAAGAGATGCGTGTTGATGATTGGGGGTTATTTGTTTGAGTATTTGTTGGTGTTGTTGGAGGTTCTTGGGACGTTGTTGGTGAGGACTGATATGGGAGTTGTTCATTAGCAATTTTGGAATGTTTTTAGGAAAATTATTTGTTTATGAGGAAATGAGGTGTTTTTTGTAATATTCTTGAATGAAAAGTATTTAAAATACTGTTGCTAATGCAAAGGTTAGAACAGCCTTTTTTATATATTTGCCCATTGTCATTATAAAGGATGTTGAAAATGTGAGAAATATTATAAGAAGAAAAAAACATCTGTTCTACTGAATAGATGTTAGAACATTTACATAGTTATTTGAAATATCGTACCTGAGGAGGTGGTCAATGATTTTGGAAAAAATAGCGTAGGTTTGGGCTTGGGAAAAAAATGGTCGGATATGAAAGTTATACAAGGTTTGAAAAAATTAGAAAGAATTGATAAAAGTTTTGATTGGGTATTATGAAAATTGTTGACTGTTTGAGAAAGAAGCATTTGGTGAAATGATTTCTTTGTCGATTTTTTTAAGGCTAAATTCAAGTGTGATTGGATTAATTGTTGGTTTCTTGACAGAGGGTTGGATTTCGGCAATTTTGGTGGGCTCTTAAGCGTCTTCTTGGTTTTGTTGTTGTTTATTGGATGATTGGGGGTATCTAAGATATATTTGTACTTTAGGCTAAATGATCAAGTCCATTTTGTTCCTTAAGTTAATTTATTTTTTTTTGCCTGAGGGTTTTTTGAGTTCTAAATTGGGACAATTTTGTTGATCTTTGTACTGATTGGTAAGGGAGGGTTGTAATATTGAGACTTTGTTTATTTGAGGTGTCAATGTTAGCGGTTTGCTTATTTTTGGCCTGGAGGTTCTTTAGTTATAGTTAGAGATTGGCTTGAGAGTGATTATTTGTCGGCTAAACAAGTTGTCTTAAAAATGAGGTGATGATTCGGAAAGGTTTCTTATTGGCTGAATTTGTTTAAATGCTTTTCAGCATGATTTTTGAGACAATTTTTGGTTTATGATAATATTTTCAAAAGGTCAAATTGTTAATTAATTTAACAGTGTTTTCTGAAATTCAACTTTCTTTAATATTTTAGGTTTTGGGATGAATGCTTTGTAATCTTTTGGTGGCTGATTACGAAATGGCAATGATTGTCTATGTGGAGATTTTTCGTTTTGATCTTGTGGTAGAAAGTTTTTCTTGTAATTGTTGATATTTTCGGAGTGGTTGGACTTTTTCAAAAATTGCCTTTTGTTGTAAAGTTTGGAATTAAAACGTATGTTCTGATTTTTAAATTTGTGGCTGGGGTAAAATCGGGATTTTATTTGGGAATTAATATTTTGTCTTTGTAACAATTTTTTTGTTGCTTTCTGGTAAATTTCATTGTTTTTTTGTCTCTGTTTAAAACCCTTTCGGTTTGTGTACCGGATGCTAATTTTGAAACTTGTGGGTGATGAAAGTGATCTTCATCGTGGGTATGTAGTTGTAGATTGTAGCATATTGATTTTTTAGTGGGTTGGCAAACCCCTTGTGCATTTTTTGAAAAATTTGCTGGAAACATTATCAGTTTCCGTGGTTTTTGTTTAAAAACCATATCACAGAGTTATAGTCCTAAGGTTGTTGTGGTTTGTAAACTATGAGATAGTGGGAATAGTTTTACATCTGTTGACCATTCAGTATCTCGTGTGTCATTTCCGTTAATGATACATCTAAAATATTCTTGTATTGAACGGTTCATGACTTGGACTAATCCATTAGTCCAAAGTGCGTGAGATGTACGTGGTTTTTGTTTAATGTTATTTAAGTGTATTGATGACGTTATTTATAAATTCAGTGCCATTATCTGTGACAAGGATTTCGGGTAAGCCGATATTTGCTATCCAGTGTTCATAAAGCGTTGTATATGCATAATAAACATTGCAATGAGGTACTGGGTTAAATTCTACGTAGTGTGTGAATGCATCTACTATGACCATTATAGTGAGTCTGCTTCTGAGGATGGTGATATTGGTCCTTTTGTAACAAATGAATTTCTGTGATTGAAATATATACTTTGTCCCTTAAAATCTTGTTTTTTTGCGATTTGTTTTTGGTTTGGGAATGGTTTGTTTAATTGACATGTTATGCAATCTTTGCATAATTTTTAACCCATATTGGTGCATTTGAGAAAAAAATATTGTATAAAATTTGAGTATGTTTTTACTGCTCCTGAGTGTCCTTTAGTGTGTAAGGAGTCAGAGGTATGAAAAGCTATAAGCATCATACTTAAAGGTAGGCAGGGTACTTTGATATCGGATGTTTGGTATTCTAGGATATCTGTGTTTTCTTTGATAGAGGTGTTGTGTTTTCTGAAAAATCTAAGAAGTGTTTTGTTTCCTAGAATCGTGGTTATGGCTTTAATTGGCTTGGTTTTATATTTGTTGATGGAGTGTTTCAAGTTCTGTCAAAGACATTTCTTGAAAGAGTCTACTTATTGTGTAGTCTAATTTTATGTCTAAGTGTATGTCATAGTAATTTGTGCCAACATGAGTGTTGTTCATAAGTGATAGTTTTTGTAAGCGTGTACTGTCTTTGTCTTGTGGTTTATTTTTCCACCAATTCTTCCTGTGTTTTTCAGAAATTGTTCCGGGACATATGAGTTTCGTCAGTGGTTGAAAGAGATGTAGCCTTTGGATGTTTAAATAATTTTCCTGCATTCATGTCGAAACCTTCTTCGTATTCGGCAAAAATTTGTAAGTATTGTGTTTTGTAAAGTATTTTGGTGTAATTACATGCAAGTTCCGTTTCTGAGTTTATTTGGAAACGTGTCAATTTATTTTTTATATTTTGAATATATCTAAATCTATAATTACTATGTCTGAGTTGATCAGGGTTCACATCATCAAATGGGATTGATTCAATAGACTATTTTTGGTGAAATTTTATCAATCTAGCGTGTATTTTTGCTACTTGAAATGTGGTACAGGTGTCTTCGGGGAACCAAACAATTGTTGCTTGTGTGCGTGTAATACGATCGCAGTATCCTTGTTCGTTCTTGCAAGGGAGTCTGATTCCTTGATAAATTGTTTTGTCTTTTAAATCACGTGTTAGTTGTACTTTTTCAAGTTGTATTTTCCAATCAAAACATAATTCCTTTTGTTAGCATCTTTTTTTTGTGCCGGCTTTACAAATTGATGGGTTGTTTATTCCAACGTGTGGTAACCAATTTTTGTCATGGAGATCGTAAAATAATCTTCCATGTGCTCCGTGGAAGGGAAATTTGTCATCTAGTTTTTTATGACCCTGGTATCTTTCAAGTTCGGCTTGAAATGCGGAATCTAGAAAAAGTTGAAAGTTGACTAATTTCCTGGTTGTACCTTTGTTTGATGTGATTTTTAATCGTTTTAGTTAGTTTTTGCAATTGTCAGGGCTGAGATGTAAAAGTCTTTCGATGTTACTTTGGTACAAGGGTTCATGATCTAGCCTGTTCTTGTTTCCGGTTGAAACTTGGGAACAATGTTTTTTCTTTTCGGAAAAAATTGCTGTGAGTTTATGTCCTGTTAGTGTTTTAGCTCGTGTTTTTGAATAAAGTATCGTTTTTATATTTGGCGTTTCGATTGATTTTGGTTCTGACTGGTATTGAGTGACTTGGTTGCTTGCATATTTGTGTAATGTTTTTTCATTTTCGTCAGAGTCATAGTGTGTGACTATTAACTCCTGGGGTGCTGTTCGGTGGGAAGGATTTTTTGATCGGGTTTTGAGAGATTGAAAAACAGAAGGGTCTGAAATACTAGTATCTTTAAAATATACTACATGTGTATGATAGTCCTGAATATGGATTATAAAAAGTGATATATCCAGTTGTCTTTTTTGTATATCTATCGTATTTGTAGATGTTTTCTGTTGTTATAAATGGGGGAGGTAAATATTGAGCTGTTATATTTGGGGGGTGCTAGGGATAAGGGATGGTGAATCATATTCTTTCAATAGCCGTATATTATTTCAATAGCCGTATATTTAAATATAGCCGTACTGTGATTTCAAATTTTAGCGTCAAGTTATCTTGTGTAAGTGTTTGTATGTTATGTTCTTGTATATCTTTGTGGATATCTTGTCGATATTGTAATCTGTTTACTGCCCAGTTGTGTATCTGTTACTTTCGTGATTTTGTCCAAATAATCGTGGGGGTGCTACAATGTATTCCAATCTAATCGTAGATGTATGTTATTTGTTGAATTTTCCCTATATGTGGCGTCGAGATTTGAAGGAAAATTTGGAGGAAATGGTGTTTGTGAAATTTGAGATAAAAAAGGGGTTGAAGGGAGTGAAAGAGTTTTAGATAGTGACGAAGATGTGTCAGATTAAACGTCTATTGGATCTTTCACTAACTTTGGTTCACCTTGGGTAAAAGCTTGTGTCATCCAAAATGGGAGATGTTCTGTAGTGGCTGGGGGATTGCAGGGGTTTTCTTGGATTTGTTCAGATGTAGTGGTTGAACTCAAATACTCTGAGGAAATGTTCAATGTGTTTTGTTGTATTGGAGTCTGTGGGGTACTTTGAGTTGTACTACTGGAAAGGTCTACAGGATTTGTTGATGGTGAATGAGGTATGTTGAATTGAACTCTGGGGTTTTGCAAATTTCTATTTCGTCTTGGATGAATAAGTTGTCGGTTTATTTTGAGTGTGTTTTGGTATTGACTTTGGTGTCTTGCTCTATTAAGATCTTGTTGGAGAGGGGGTTTTATATTATATACTGGTTCGTATTGTGGTTTGCTCAGCGATGCTTGGAGAATTACTGGTTCCAGTGGTTCGGACAATCGCGCGTGTCTTTCTTCAAACTTGTATGGATTGTCTTGAAAAGAGATGCGTGTTGATGAGTGGGGGTTATTTGTTTGAGTATTTGTTGGAGGTTCTTATGACGTTGTTGGTGAGGACTGATATAGATTGTCTTGAAAAGAGATGCGTGTTGATGAGTGGGGGTTATTTGTTGGTGTTTTTGGAGGTTCTTGGGACGTTGTTGGTGAGGACTGATATGGGAGTTGTTCATTAGCAATTTTGGAATGTTTTTAGGAAAATTATTTGTTTATGAGGAAATGAGGTGTTTTTTGTAATATTCTTGAATGAAAATTATTAAAAGTACTGTTGCTAATGCGACATTGTCATTATAAAGGATGTTTAAAACGTGAGAAATATTATGAGAAGAAAAAACATCTGTTCTACTGAATAGATGTTAGAACATTTAGATAGTCATTTGAAATATCGTACCTGAGGAGGTGGTCAATGATTTTGGAAAAAATTAGCGTAGGTTTGGGCCAGGGAAAAAATGCTGAAAAAATTGCAAAAAAATGTCAGGCTGAGGATGGATATTTCTAAAAAGTCGGATATGAAAGTTATACAAGGTTTGAAAAAATTGGAAAGAATTGATAAAAGTTTTGAATGGATATTATGAAACTTGTTGACTGTTTGAGAAAGAAGCATTCGGTGAAATGATTTCTTTGTCGAATTTTTTTAAGGCTAAATTCAAGAGTGATTGGATTACTTGTTGGTTTCTTGACAGAGAGTTGGCTTTCGGCAATTTTGTTGAAAGAAAGTTTGGAGGGCTCTTAAGCGTATTCCTGGTTTTGTGGTTATTTTTTGGAAGATTGGGGGTATCTAAGAGATATTTATACTTTGGGCTAAATGATCAAGTCCATTTTGTTCCTTAAGTTAATTTAATTTTTTTGCCTAAGGGTTTTTTGAGTTCTAAATTGGGACATTTTTGTTGATCTTTGTACTGCTTGGTAAGGGAGGGTTGTAATATTGAGACTTTGTTTATTTGAGGTGTCAATGTTAGCGGTTTGCTTATTTTTGGCCTGGAGGTTCTTTAGTTATAGTTAGAGATTGGCTTGAGAGTGATTATTTGTCGGCTAAACAAGTTGTCTTAAAAATGAGGTGATGATTCGGAAAGGTTTCTTATTGGCTGAATTTGTTTAAATGCTTTTCAGCATGATTTTTGAGACAATTTTTGGTTTATGATAATATTTTCAAAAGGTCAAATTGTTAATTAATTTAACAGTGTTTTCTGAAATTCAACTTTCTTTAATATTTTAGGTTTTGGGATGAATGCTTTGTAATCTTTTGGTGGCTGATTACGAAATGGCAATGATTGTCTATGTGGAGATTTTTCGTTTTGATCTTGTGGTAGAAAGTTTTTCTTGTAATTGTTGATATTTTCGGAGTGGTTGTACATTTTCAAAAATTTCTTTTTTGTTGTAAAATTTTGAATTAAAACGTATGTTCTAATTTTTAAATTTGTGGCTAGAGTAAAATGGGGAATTTATTTGGGAATTAAAATTTTGTCTTTGTAACAATTTTTTTGTTGCTTTCTGGTAAATTTCATTGCTTTTTTTGTCTCTGTTTAAAACCCTTTCGGTTTGTGTACCGGATGCTAATTTTAAAACTTGTGGGTGATGAAAGTGATCTTCATCGTGGGTATGTAGTGGTAGATTGTAGCATGTTGATTTTTTAGTGGGTTGGCAATCCCCTTGTGCATTTTTTGAAGAATTTGCTGGAAACATTATCGGTTTCCGTGGTTTTTGTTTAAAAACCATATCACAGAGTTATAGTCCTAAGGTTGTTGTGGTTTGTAAACTATGAGATAGTGGGAATAGTTTTACATCTGTTGACCATTCAGTATCTCGTGTGTCATTTCCGTTAATGATACATCTAAAATAGTCTTGTATTGAACGGTTCATGACTTGGACTAATCCATTAGTCCAAAGTGCGTGAGATGTACGTGGTTTTTGTTTAATGTTATATAAGTGTATTGATGACGTTATTTATAAATTCAGTGCCATTATCTGTGACAAGGATTTCGGGTAAACCGATATTTGCAATCCAGTGTTCATAAAGCGTTGTATATGCATAATAAGCATTGCAATGAGTTACTGGGTTAAATTCTACGTAGTGTGTGAATGCATCTACTATGACCATTATAATGAGTCTGCTTCTGAGGATGGTGATATTGGTCCTTTTATAACAAATGAATTTCTGTGATTGAAATATAGACTTTGTCCTTTAAAATCTTGTTTTTTTTTGCGATTTGTTTTTGGTTTGGGCATGGTTCGTTTAATTGACATGTTATGCAATCGTTGCATAAGTTTTAAATCGAAATTGGTGCATTTGGGGAAAAAAATTGTATAAAATTTGAGTATGTTTTTTCTGCTCCTGAGTGTCCTTTAGTGTGTAAGGAGTGAGAGGTATGAAAATCTATGAGCATCATACTTTAAGGTAGGCAGGAAACTTTGATATCGGTTCTTTGGTTTTCTAGGATATCTGTGTTTTCTTTGATAGAGGTGTTGTGTTTTCTGAAAAATCCAAGAAGTGTTTTGTTTCCTAGAATCGTGGTTATGGCTTTAATTGGCTTGGTTTTATATTTGTTGATGGAGTGTTTCAAGTTCTGTCAAAGACATTTCTTGAAAGAGTCTACTTATTGTGTAGTGTAATTTTATGTCTAAGTGAATGTCATAGTGATTTGTGCCAACATGAGTGTTGTTCATAAGTGATAGTTTTTGTAAGCGTGTACTGTCACTGTCTTGTGGTTTATTTTTCCACCAATTCTTCCCGTGTTTTTCAGAAATTGTTCCGGGACATATGAGTTTCGTCAGTGGTTGAATGAGATGTAGCAATTGGATGTTTAAATATTTTTCCTGCATTCATGTCAAAACCTTCTTCGTATTCGGCAAAAATTTGTAAGTTTTGTGTTTTGTAAAGTATTTTGGTGTAATTACATGCAAGTTCCGTTTCTGAGTTTATTTGGAAACGTGTCAATTTCTTTTCTATATTTTGAATAAATCTAAATCTATAATTACTATGTCTGAGTTGATCAGGGTTCACATCATCAAATGGGATTGATTCAATAGAACATTTTTGGTGAAATTTTATCAATCTAGCGTGTATTTTTGCTACTTGAAATGTGGTACAGGTGTCTTCTGGGAACCAAACAATTGTTGCTTATGTGCGTATAATACGATCGCAGTATCCTTGTTCGTTCTTGCATGGGAGTCTGATTCCTTGATAAATTGTTTTGTCTTTTAAATCACGTGTTAGTTGTACTTTTTCAAGTTGTATTTTCCAATCAAAAAACATTTCCATTTGTTAGTATCTTTTTTTTTGTGCCGGCTTTACAAATTGATGGGTTGTTTATTCGAACGTGTGGTAACCAACTTTTCTCATGGAGATCGTAAAATAACCTTCCTATGCTCCGTGGAAGGGAAATTTGTCATCTAGTTTTATATGACCTTGGTATCTTTCAAGTTCGGCTTGAAATGCGGAATCTAGAAAAAGTTGAAAGTTGACCAATTTCCTGGCTGTACCTTTGTTTGATGTGATTTTTAATCGTTTTAGTTAGTTTTTGCAATTGTCAGGGCTGAGATGTAAAAGTCTTTCGATGTTACTTTGGTACAAGGATTCATGATCTAGCCTGTTCTTGTTTCCGGTTGAAACTTGGGAAGAATGTTTTTTCTTTTCGGAAAAATTTGCTATGAGTTTATATCCTGTTAGTGTTGTAGCTCGTGTTTTTGAATAAAGTATTGCTTTTATATTTGGCGTTTCGATTGATTTTGGTATAGCAACACATGATACAATAGTGTTGATCTTTGTACTGCTTGGTAGGGGAGGGTTGTAATATTGAGACTTTGTTTGTTTCAGTTGTCAATGTTTAGCGGTTTGCTTGTTTTTGGCCTGGAGGTCCTTTAGTTATACTTAGAGATTAGCTTGAGGGTGATTATTTGTCGGCTAAAAAAGTTGTGTTAGAAATGAGGTGAAGTTTCGGAAAGGTTTCTGATTGGCTGAATTTGAACTTTTTGTTCAAATGCTTTTAAGCATGATTTTTTGAGAAAATGTTTGGTTTGTGATAAAATTTTCAAAAGGTCAAATTGTTAATTAATTTTAAAGTGGTTTCTGAAATTCACTTTTCTTTAATATTTTAGGTTTTGGGATAAATGTTTTGTAATGTTTTCGTGGCTGATTACGAAATCGCAATTTTTCGTTTTGATCTTGTGGATCTTGTTTTTGATTTTTTCGGAGTGGTTGTACTTTTTCTGAACTTTCTTTTTTGTTGTTAAGTTTGGAATTAAAACGTATGTTCCGATTTTTAAATTTTTGAGTGGGGTAAATCGGGAATTTATTTGGGAATTAATATTTTGCCTTTGTAACAGTTTTTTTGTTACTTTCTGGTAAATTTCATTGTTTTTTTGTCTCTGTTTAAAATCCATTCGGTTTGTGTACCGGATGCTAATTTTAAATTTTGTGTGTGATGAAAATGATCTTCATCGTGGGTATGTAGTGGTAGGTTGTAGCATTTTGATTTCTTAGTAGGTTGGCAATAACCTTGTGCATTTTTTGAAGAATTTGCTGGAAACATTATCGGTTTCCGTGGTTTTTGCTTAAAAAACCATATCACAGAGTTATAGTCCTAAGGTTGTTGTGATTTGTAAACTATGAGATAGTGGGAATAATTTTACATCTGTTGACCATTCATTATCTTGTGTGTCATTTCCGTTAATGATACATCTAAGATATTCTTGTATTCAACTGTTCATGACTTGGACTAATCCATTAGTCCAAATTGCGTGCGATGTACGTGGTTTGTGTTTAATGTTATATAAGTGTAATGATGTCGTTTTTTATAAATGCAGTGCCATTATCTGTGGCAAGGATTTCGGGTAAACCGAATTTTGCTATCCAGTGTTCATAAAGCGTTGTATAGGCATAATAAGCATTGCAATGAGTTACTGGGTTAAATTCTACGTAGTGTGGATGCACCTACTATGACCATTATAATGCGTTTGCTTCTGAGGATGGTGATATTGGTCATTTTGTAACGAATGAAATTCTGTGATTGAAATATAGACGTTGTCCTTTAAAATCTTGTTTTTTTTGCGATTTGTTTTTGGTTTGGGCATGGTTTGTTTAATTGACATGTTATGCACTCGTTGCATAACTTTTTAATCGAAATTGGTGCATGTGAGGAAATAAAATTGTATAAAATTTGAGTATGTTTTTTCTGCTCCTGAGTGTCCTTTAGTGTGTAAGGAGTGAGAGGTATGAAAATCTATGAGCATCATACTTAAAGGTAGGCAGGAAACTTTGATATCGGTTGTTTGGTTTTCTAGGATATCCGTGTTTTCGTTGATAGAGGTGTTGTTATTTTTCCTGAAAAACCTAAGGAGTGTTTTGTTTCCTAGAATTGTGGTTATGGCTTTAATTGGCTTGGTTTTACATTTGTGCCAAGAATTTAATGGTCTTATGACTGGGTGAAGGTTTTGGTGTTTTTGTAATGATTCGAGTGATATTTTTTCTGTTATTGGGAGAAAAATGTTTTCAATTTCTGTTTCTGATAAAGGTATTGTATCTAGTGGGTCATGAACGTTAAAAATATGGTTTATTGTATATTTTGAATAATTATTTGGTGGGCCTGATAAATTTATGTTATCAATGAGATTTTCTTTTTCTATTAAAGGGAATAGATCTTTTTTATATAGTTGTTTTTACTTGTTTTTTCTGTGTGTTGTTTTTTATCCTCGAAGAGTATGGTATCGGTTCGAGTGTAGATTTTACTAGTAAGTCTACTTCGTAGTAATTGTTTTGACAATCTAGATATAGTGGAAAATCTTGTAGATTATTCATTTATGATTGATCTATGTCAGTTTTTACTGCATATTTGCATTGTAATCTTTGTGAGGTTTCATCTTTTGCAGGGAAAAATTTTTGTGGTATTTCAGCTGTTGTTTTTCTTGTTAACAATTCAGGTGGCGTATTTCTACTGAGATTATTGGGTAGTGCGGGTTTTTTCCTCCTGTCCAAGCTATGTGTAAGTTTGGGAGTTTCCTTAAAATTAATTGAAGTCTATAAACTCTATGGTTTGGGTTTGATTTTTGTGTAAAAAGAAAGCTTATTGGTTTATGGTCTGTAAATAAAACTGTTGGGTGTTTAGATCCAAGTATTGAAAATTCATATTCTGTAAGTGTATATATAATGGCTGTGCATTCTCTTATAAGAGTAGAGAGTCTAAGTTCAGCTTGAGTGAAGAGCCTAGAGTTTGCGGGAATGAGGTTCTTTTTATTTGTTCCATTGTGAGATTGTAATAATGCTGCGCCGATGCCAAAAATTGAGGCGTCGCACATGGCATAAAATGGTTGATCGGGATCTGAAATAGTGTTCGATATTTGTTCTGTGACAATAGTTTTTACTTCTTCAACTCGTTTCTGATGTTCTGTTGTCCATTCAAAATTATTCTGCTGTCTGAGGATGTTGTAGAATGGTCTTAAGTTTAGCTGCATTTTGTATAGGTATTTAATTAAGAAGTTTACTATATCCAGGAAATATTTGTATTTTCTTCTTATTTGAAGGTGGTTGGAGTTTTTGGATTGCATCTATGCGAGATTTCAATGGAGTTATAGTGTTTCTTTCTATAATATGAGGAATTTTACCCGTGTCAGAAAAAATTGTGATTTATCTGGAGCTGCTTTCATGTTTTCTTGTAGTAATATTTGATGATATTTTTCTAAGACAATGAACATCTCGTCTTTTGATTGTGATTGCATAAAAACATCGTCTTAATATGTGATTGCATTTTTATTGACATTAGTGGTCTGAAAATTTTACTCATAAACGCGAAAAAAGCTATTAGTCCTATGGAAATTCCATAGAATAATTTGTTGATTTAGTATTGTTGATTTCCAAAAACGAATTGTGTTAATCGTCTTGATTGTTCATCCAACGGCGTTTGATTATATGCACTATTCATATCTGCTGTTGTGAAATATTCACCGTTTATTTTTGTGAGAATTTTTTGAATTAGTTCGATAGGCCAATTATATTTAGATTCATCAATAAGTGAATTGAGGTATCTTGCATCTAGAACTATTTTAATGATTCTACTTTTGCTAAAGTGATAACGATGTGTATGAATGTGTTTTATTTTTTGGCTGTTCTTATTTATTTAGTGGAGAGATAATATCGTATTGTTCTAGTATTTCAAGTAATTGGTTGACTTTGTCTTGTAATTGAATTAGGACTTCTGTCGCTCGTTGTTTCGTGAAAATTGCATCTGGTTTTAGAGTTAAATGTAATGATGATTTTACTTTTCCAACATCGAAATCAGTTGTTGCGTAAATTTTTGGGTATTTTAATAATAAGTCAGCTAATTGTTCAAATTCTTTTTATGTTATCTGAGATTGTTGGAAATTAAACCTAGTTAAAAACATTTGTGGTTTTTCCATGTATTTTGATAGTTGAAATGTTGGTTTAAAGTAGGGTGTAATTTTCATTGTTGTATAGTTATCTTTTATATGAATTCTACTATTTAAAATATTTACCGTTGGTATATATTTAGTAATAAATGGTATTCCAATGATATTATTTTTTATATCCGTGATGTGGGAGGTTTGTTTTAATGGTTTGCTCATGAGTTTGTTTTGCTCCATTGTTCGGATAGGAACAAGGAAAAGTTAGATTTTTCCATAATTGTTAAGGTTGATCCTTGTGCTGTTGCTAGTCTGCTTGTTGTTTTGAAGGGTATTAATTTTGGGTGTAGAAATTTTACTTCATTCCAAGTGAAATAATGATGATATTTGATTCTGCTCTGGAATCTATTAAGAAATCTATTTCAATGTCTGGTATTGAGTTTGTTTAGATTTTGGACTTTCTAAAAGAAGTGGGATTGTCCATATTTTTTCTTTTTGTAACTGTGGTTCTTTAGGTATGTTTCGATAAATGTTATTTGTGCTTGAGCATTCAGTGGGTTTTTTTTGCTGTTATCTCTTCTACTTCTTCTATTTTTTCCTTTGTTTTGTTATTGGTTATAAGTCTTGTATAATAGTTAAAAAGAAAAATTGATCATAGTTTTGATAGATGTGAGAATATATCGGTTGTTCGCATATAATAGGTTCGTAGTCATTTTCTTTTATCAAACTTTTATCATGTGATTTGAAGTTGTGTTTTCTGTGTCACTTTCGCTATCTGTGGATTCGTAATTGATGTGAATTAATTGAAATTCTGTGCTTTCGTTAATGTCAATACCAGGGGGTTTTGGTTGAGTTTCCTCAGTTGATTGTACCTGATTCATTTGCCTTTGATGTTCAGGTGTACTACTTCTTTAATTTTGTTGTGAATTTTGATAACGTGTGTTATTCCTATTTGGTGACTGAGAGTAGTTTCTTTGTCTATTGTTATAACTCGAATTTCTGTTTTGTGAATTATCGCGCGATCTATTTTGATAATTGTGTTATATTTCGATCTGTTGTTAGAATTTTCGCGTGATTGATTATTTTGATATCTAGGGTTTCGTTTATTGAAATAGTTTCTATTTCTATCGTTGGATTAATTTATATATTTAGTGAATGAAGATTTTCCAGATCCATTATTTGAAAAATTTCTATTTCTAGAATTTGAATGGGAACTGACATCAAACGAAATTTGAAGTTGGTTTGAATTTGATCTTGAATAATTATTTCGATATTGACTATTTCGACTATGTGATCGACTATATCTGTTTTGTGAGAAATTTCTTGAATTATTTTGGCATATTGATCTTCCCCTAGAATTCGTATTATAGGGTGATTGTTTTCTAGAGTAATTGGAGTTATTTGGAAGTGGTTTTCCTGAAGTATTAGTACTATGAATGTTTTTGTTCGGTAAATTTTGGTCTTTTGTCATATATTGATGAAATGATTTATTTGGTTCTTTATATTTTGGTGATTTATTTCGGTTATCTTGTTGTTTTTGTCTGCATTCGGCAATGTTCTGTCCGTATCGTCCGCAATAATTACTCCTTTTTTGAATGATGGTTTGCCTTTAAAATTTTGATTTTTCTCGTAAATGTTCAAAATTTCAGTGATCTTTTCGGATAATTCTGTATCAGAGTCGTTGATATTGTTTATCTGTGAAGTAGTAGTTTGGTTGTTGTTCACATATTGTAACTTTACGTTTCCCGTTTCTTCTAATTTCATAGTGATTTCTGCTTGCTCTAGTTTATCTACTAGTTTCCTAAAGTCTAAATCTGGTTCTCAAATTGAGGAAGGGTGTGATGCTCTCTTTTTATTGCTATTTTTTGCAATTGAGGTGTTCGATTCATCATTAGGGTTTCTGTCATCTTTGTATTTGAATAATCATGAGTTTTGAGTGAGTATGTTTTTCCGACTAGTGTTTCTCTTCTGACTGCAAGTTGTTCAATCGTTTCGTTGGGTAATCTACGAGTTTCATTGCATAAAACTCTTTGATGTTGTTTGTTTCTTTCTGAATCAAACATTTTGAGATTTCCTGTGTAAATCTTTTCCAATCTGATTTTATTTCCATAGGTAAAGCTGAAAACCATTTTTGGGCTGCGCCGTCAAAAGAGGTTTGGATTAAAGCTGTGCGTCTATGTATCCAATTTTGAGGAAGTGGCGTGTTTACTGGTTCAGGTCCTATATTTAAAATTAAGTTTGCTGTGAATGCATTTAGGTAATCTTCTACAGAGTGTTCAGGATCTGTGCCTGTGAATATCATTAGTGGTTTTTTGATGATATTGATGATCCACCCATTAGGTATGGATTCATAGTCATTTGTAGTGATTCTGCGGAACATGTTGTGTTATTTCATTTTTTGTTAGATCTTCTCGGATTGCATTTAAAAACTTGTGTATTTCCTGTCGTACAAGTGTATGTCGCGATGTTTGAGTTGGTGAATCGCCTTGAGGTTCATTCACTTCTAATATATATTAATAGCCATATATAAGTGAGAATACATCATTTGTGAATATTGAGTTTGATCTGATTGAGTTTTGTTGTTGTATGCTTTTTATGTATTGTGTAAAAACTTTTGAAAATTCAAAATCTACATCATCAGTTTGAATAAGATATCTGTCATGAAATGCATTTGGTGATCTGATTTCTATTGTGTAGATTCCATATTGCAATGTAAGACTACATATACTTTTGAGATAGTGATCATGCAATTGTCTTTTGATTTTTACTTTGCATTAAATTTACTTTGATTGGAATAAGTTTGCGATTAAACTTTGAAAAAATTGTACCTGTCCTCGAGTTTCAGTTAATGGAGATATTAAAAATGGAATTACTGAATTTTCTGTCTTATTGGTTGATTTCAATTGTACAAACGTATTGGTTTGTTTGTGTAGCAATTCTTTATTCTATGTTTACCTTTTATTTATGCTGGTGACGTGGTTTCTGAGTCAGTGAAATATAGTCGATCGTCAAATCCTAAATTGTCTCTTGACATAAGGTTTAGGATGATGGATGCAAAATCTGGACTAGTGATTCTAATGTCTTAAAATGTTAGTTCTTACAATTTTTTGTTGTTAGCTTAACTTGGGTCGTATATTTGGGTTGGATAGAAACGCGTACATCGATTCCTAAGAATGATTTGTACTTTCTCGTGAATAATTCTAAGCTAAGATAGACCTACCTAGTCTTACTTAGGGGTTGTGATTTGTTATCAAGGGTTGGAGAATCGTAAATTGATGCACAAGGTTCAGGTATAATTAGAACGCAACTAGTTCGTTAGTTACTTTTTTTTAACTTACTAATTTTAAGTGTTTTAGCTTGGGTCATCTAAGAGGAGGTGGGATCAAGTGAAGGATGAGTAACCGAAGTTCTTCACTGTTTATCTTAACTAAAATGGCTAGTTTTTTGAAAGTTTTCTATTAATTCTGGGTCGTTGATAAAGGGTGGGTAATGAATCAACGTTTGAGGTCGTTAGACACTACTTAAATATGGCGGGAGAGTACAAAATTGTTGTATTTGATTCAAGGATAGGCCGTGATGATCAGAGATTAAAGTATTTAGAAATTTAAAAATTTAGATACAGTTCAAATTAAAGATCCAAGGAAAGCCTTGATGATCTGTTAATTAAATGAAGGTAATTTAAGTGAAAGATAGAAATAATAGATTAAGTGACATCAATGAAGTGAAATAGAATAATTCATAGAAATATAGGTAACAAAATTAAAAATCAGTTGGCGCTCAGTGAATACCGTTAGGGAAACTTTTTTCAATTGTGATGTACCTATTTTTAAATGAGTTAAGTCCGCTTGCTTAGCTCATAGAGTAATTTCGGATAGGGTACACCGTCTGCTCGTCACGCTCTGCTCGTCACGCTATCTTTTTTTCGGCCGGATAGGTTCGTGAAACTTCATAGTCTAATACTAATCTTAATCTTACTCTTATATCTCTTAGTCTCAATAGATCTAGAGTATACTGGTTTGATTACGATTCAGTATCTTGGAGAAATCAACTAAGTTGTAAGTTAAATTCAAATCTCTCCGGTGCTGAAATTACGAGTAATTTCAGCACTTACAATAAAGTGGGTTGTTAGTTTGATGGATTATGATTGTTAGTATTCAATATTTTGTAGAGATAAAATATCATAATAATAACCAATGATAAATACTAGTTTAGATCTGGTTCCAAATTATAGTTTTAAGCTTAACCTTCAAACTGGTTCCAGCCATGGTTAAAGGTTTACAAACATTGATCAAAGTAACGAAAGGATCATTTATCACTATGGCGTGAAGGTCATAAGATTTAAAAAGATCTAGGCGACAATTCGTCTTTGGCTGATATTTTCAATTTTTTCACTTGTTTTTAGTAAAATTCATTTTTGTTTGGATTATTCGCTTTACTTAATAAACGAACTTCAAAAAATCGTGATAAATTGTTTGCGATATGCATTGTCAATTTCTTTCAACTTTTCAAAATGTTTGACTCTTGCAATCAAATTTTGCTTGAGATAAAATTTCAAAACCAATCTGATATTTAAAAGCTGAAGTAAAGATAGCTTTTTAAATCAGAATTAATTTCTGAATTTTCCTAATGTCTTTTCAGTTGTTTCAAAATGTACCTTTTGATACACAACACAGTATAACAATAATTTTGATATAATGATTGGAAAAAAATATCATTGTTTGCTTAACTTTTCCGCCAGCATTGAATATTACACTCTGAATATTATATTCTCTGCCGAGGGAATTACTATGAGCAACTAGCTTGCGTCATATCATTTGGGAATAAATTTGAGCTCGTATTGATTCTCCCTGTTCAAGTAACTCGCACTTACGCGTTTAGCGTTATACCAAATCTGGAAGAAAAGAAAATATTCTGAATTTTTAAACGTTTTTTTTTTTCAAATTAGGTTGAATTCAAACACTCAGTTTGTAAAACTTTGCTTAAAACTTTGAATTTTGTTAGATTTGTTTTGATCTGATATAACTCTGAACGTTCAAGCGTGAGTTATTCCAGCAAAAGAATCAATCTGCGCTCAAAAACGTTCCCATTTTATATGCACAAAAACTGTTGGCAGTTGTTCATTAAGCAAAAAATAGGCTATTTAATGTTTCATATTAGTTGCAAGTTTGAAACATTTTTGTTTAAAAACTAAACTAAACGTTTCACCACTATGTTCAAGTACAAATGTTACATAACTGGTATACCTTAACTCAAATCGAGCTGACAATTTTTGAGACAATGTCTACGAGAAAGTTTCCCCGTAAAAAATTACAGAGAATAGTTACCAAATTGATTGAAGCTACCCTTGTTGTTGTTATTTATTATTCCGACAACCCTAAAGGGAATGGAAAAGATCTATAGCTAAGGGTATAACTTTTGTTCACATTTCGACTACCTCACAAAAAAATAGTAGGGGTCAAGTTTGGAATCATATTAAAGTTTTTTTAGTGTTAATCCGGATTCGAAAAAAAAATCAAAAAGTTGTCTCAGTGTCGAGAAAAGTTGGTGTGAATATTTTCGTTTTCATTCTAAAACGGATTTTAACGTTATGGAACCTGATATAAACTACATTTCATTATTTCATATAAATTAGATATTTTACCACTGTAAAATATTTAATATTAACCAATCATAATCCATCTAACTAACAACCCACTTGTAATTTCAGTACCAGAGAGATCTGAATTTAACTTGGAAATTAGTTTCCTCTCCTCGAGAATTTCAGCAGCCGCAATAAAACCAGTATACTCTAGATCTATTGAGCCTAGCAGAGACTAGTTAAACACCCTGAGACTAGTAGATATAAGAGTAAGATTAGGATTGGTATTAGACTAAGAAGTTGCACGAATCTGTCCGGCCGAAAACAAGATAGCGTGACGAGCAGACGGTGTACCCTATGCAAAATTACTCCATGAGTTATACACCTCATACTTAACTCATCTGGTGCGACCATAAGTCTAGATTAAAAACCTTAAAAAACAGGATAGCTTAGAATTAACTAAAAATAGATTA
This sequence comes from Symsagittifera roscoffensis, assembly GCF_963678635.1. NCBI lineage: Eukaryota > Metazoa > Xenacoelomorpha > Acoela > Convolutidae > Symsagittifera > Symsagittifera roscoffensis. The sequence goes on along the minus strand of NC_087067.1, from coordinate 59,736,421 downwards.
GAAATGAGAAAACATTTCCAAAATGTTAAACGACAATAACTTAATTGAATGGACTCTACGACTCAATAGATCAGAGCCGCTATTCCGTACAATACGAGAACTACCCGGTATTGGAAAAAGACCTCGGACAAGAGACGACATTAGACTACATAGAAACTTGCCATTTAGTTTCATGGTCGTACGGCAAAAACCAACTCAAACTTTTATATTTAGAATTTTACTAGCAATGAATTTAGATTTTCATTTGCAAACATAAAATCCTTAAAGGAAATCTTCAATGATTATTACAGGCGCTAACTAAAATTGTTATTGTTCAATAGCGATTGATAAAAATATCTCAAATCGTTCCCTCCAAATCTGCAGTACTATATAAAAATGTTTGAAAAAATAATTTATTGAAAATTTAGTAGCATGACAATAAATTGTTAGTAAATATAAATCTTCTTGTTGTTCCATCTTCATCACCTAAACATAACAGCAATCGTAAATAAACTAATGTCATCAATACTAAAACTTCATTAATTTTAGATATTTCACAAAAGTTTATCTTAAATCTTATATCCCTTAAACTTAATTCTATTCAATCTTAAACCAGATCATCAAGGCTTTCCTTGGATCTAATTTACTTTTCTATTTTATAATTTAAATTCTGATCATCAAGGCTTAATCTTGGATCACAAAGAACAATTTTGTTCTCCCCGCCCACTTATCAAGTGTCTAACGACCTCAAACGTCGATTCACTACCGAACCTTTTCAATAGACCCAGGACTAATAGATTTTTTTAAAAAAAAATACTAACCATTCAAATTAAGCTAAACAGTGAAGAACTTCGCTTATTCATCCTTCACATGACCCCTCCTCTTATACGACCCAGGGTAAATCTTAAACTTAGTAAGTTTGAAATAGTATCTAACGAACTACTTGCGTTCTAATTATACCTGAACCTTGTGGATCGATTTACTAGTCTCCAACCCTTGAACACAATCACTACCCCTAAGTAAGATTAAGTAAGTTAACACCTTAGCTTATACTAGCCACGAGAAAGTAAAGTCATTCCATTCTCCGGAATCGACACACTTTTCTCTCCAACCCTGAACAAAAAGACCCAGGTTAAGCTAACCAAAAAATCGTAAGGACTAACAGTCTAGGAAATTAAAATCACTAAAAACAATTTAGCATCCATCATCCTAAACCTTATGTCATTGAAAAAACTTAGGAAACGAACAAACAATCGTAATACACAACTGCGAAATAGACAATCAAAAATACGATCTTGTAATAACCCCGCATACACAAACAGTTGAATACGTTCACACAAAACGACAAACATTAAAAAGACCATTTTTAAGCAAACAAAGACAGATAACACGAAAAAGATTTTCAAAACATAGAAATGCATTCTCCGAATCAGAAGTCAGTAGTCTAGATGCACTATACAAAATAGAAGATTCAATAAGTAAAAATTATCCAACCCAGGATCCAATATATTTTTCCGATTCAGAAACTTCTTCAATTTCATCGAGAAAAGGAAAAAAAAAACAGAATAAAAAAGAAACATAAACACAAACCAGTACATTTGTACAATTGAAATCAACCAATTAGACATAATAATAAATACATATTAACAGTTGTCAAACGAAAAAATGAGCAACACTCAAAGTGACGAAAGTCCAGACGAAGAAGCAGTTTTTCCCTTTGTTATAAATTCACTAAATGATAGAGGACAGACACGATTTTGCAAAAATTTACTCGTAAATTTGTTTGACCCAGGAATCAGTCCATGCAAATTAGAATTCCCAGATATAAAAATCAAAAGACAAATTATAGAACATTATTTAAAAGAAATATGTAACCTAACACAACAATACGGAATCTACACCATAGAAATCAGTATACCAAGAACATCACACAATAAATATGTTATTCAAACAGACGATATTGATTTAGAATTTTCAAATGTATTCACAGAATATATCAAAAGCATACAATATCACAACTCACATAGAGCAAACTCGATATTCACCAACGAAGTTTTTGCAATAATATATACTTATTTATCTATATTAGAAAGAACAAAAGCTCAAAGTACATCACCAGTCTAAACATCAAAACACACAAAAGTAATCATCGAAGTCTAGATTAAAAACCTTAAAAAACAGGATAGCTTAGAATTAACTAAAAATAGATTAGAAATGAGAAAACGTTTCCAAAATGTTAAACGACAATAACTTAATTGAATGGACTCTACGACTCAATAGATCAGAGCCGCTATTCCGTACAATACGAGAACTACCCGGTATTGGAAAAAGACCTCGGACAAGAGACGACATTAGACTACATAGAAACTTGCCATTTAGTTTCATGGTCGTACGGCAAAAACCAACTCAAACTTTTATATTTAGAATTTTACTAGCAATGAATTTAGATTTTCATTTGCAAACATAAAATCCTTAAAGGAAATCTTCAATGATTATTACAGGCGCTAACTAAAATTGTTATTGTTCAATAGCGATTGATAAAAACATCTCAAATCGTTCCCTCCAAATCTGCAGTACTATATAAAAATATTTGAAAAAATAATTTATTGAAAATTTAGTAGCATGACAATAAATTGTTAGTAAATATAAATCTTCTTGTTGTTCCATCTTCATCACCTAAACATAACAGCAATCGTAAATAAACTAATATCATCAATACTAAAACTTCATTAATTTTAGATATTTCACAAAAGTTTATCTTAAATCTTATATCCCTTAAACTTAATTCTATTCAATCTTAAACCAGATCATCAAGGCTTTCCTTGGATCTAATTTACTTTTCTATTTTATAATTTAAATTCTGATCATCAAGGCTTATCCTTGGATCACAAAGAACAATTTTGTTCTCCCCGCCCACTTATCAAGTGTCTAACGACCTCAAACGTCGATTCACTACCGAACCTTTTCAATAGACCCAGGACTAATAGATTTTTTTTTAAAAAAAATACTAACCATTCAAATTAAGCTAAACAGTGAAGAACTTCGCTTATTCATCCTTCACATGACCCCTCCTCTTATACGACCCAGGGTAAATCTTAAACTTAGTAAGTTTGAAATAGTATCTAACGAACTACTTGCGTTCTAATTATACCTGAACCTTGTGGATCGATTTACTAGTCTCCAACCCTTGAACACAATCACTACCCCTAAGTAAGATTAAGTAAGTTAACACCTTAGCTTATACTAGCCACGAGAAAGTAAAGTCATTCCATTCTCCGGAATCGACACACTTTTCTCTCCAACCCTGAACAAAAAGACCCAGGTTAAGCTAACCAAAAAATCGTAAGGACTAACAGTCTAGGAAATTAAAATCACTAAAAACAATTTAGCATCCATCATCCTAAACCTTATGTCATTGAAAAAACTTAGGAAACGAACAAACAATCGTAATACACAACTGCGAAATAGACAATCAAAAATACGATCTTGTAATAACCCCGCATACACAAACAGTTGAATACGTTCACACAAAACGACAAACATTAAAAAGACCATTTTTAAGCAAACAAAGACAGATAACACGAAAAAGATTTTCAAAACATAGAAATGCATTCTCCGAATCAGAAGTCAGTAGTCTAGATGCACTATACAAAATAGAAGATTCAATAAGTAAAAATTATCCAACCCAGGATCCAATATATTTTTCCGATTCAGAAACTTCTTCAATTTCATCGAGAAAAGGAAAAAAAAACAGAATAAAAAAGAAACATAAACACAAACCAGTACATTTATACAATTGAAATCAACCAATTAGACATAATAATAAATACATATTAACAGTTGTCAAACGAAAAAATGAGCAACACTCAAAGTGACGAAAGTCCACACGAAGAAGCAGTTTTTCCCTTTGTTATAAATTCACTAAATGATAGAGGACAGACACGATTTGGCAAAAATTTACTCGTAAATTTGTTTGACCCAGGAATCAGGTCATGCAAATTAGAATTCCCAGATATAAAAATCAAAAGACAAATTATAGAACATTATTTAAAAGAAATATGTAACCTAACACAACAATACGGAATCTACACCATAGAAATCAGTATACCAAGAACATCACACAATAAATATGTTATTCAAACAGACGATATTGATTTAGAATTTTCAAATGTATTCACAGAATATATCAAAAGCATACAATATCACAACTCACATAGAGCAAACTCGATATTCACCAACGAAGTTTTTGCAATAATATATACTTATTTATCTATATTAGAAAGAACAAAAGCTCAAAGTACATCACCAGTCCAAACATCAAAACACACAAAAGTAATCATCGAAACCAAATCGCCGCATTCTCAACATTTTTAAACGCAATTCGTGAAAATTTTACAAATAATGATGTTTCACAAAATACTAAACATGATTTACAAAAAATATTAGCATGGTTTACAATTGATTACTTCACACACAATATCGACTTAACTGAACAAGCAAGAAAAAACTTTAGACCCCAAAGTACCAATGACGACACTGTCATTGCAGAACAATCAGATTACGTTTGGGACCCTGAATGGTCTCATCCAGTATTTTTAAATTTTCCAGTAGACATCTCAAGTCAAGCAATAAATACAATATCTCTTCACCCAGATTATGTACAAATAATACCATTAACAATCGGTGCAACACCTTTAAACTATAATAAAATTTTACCCGACACACAAAATAATAGCTTAAATTCAACAGTAATACATCATGAAAACCTCAATGGAGCTAGAAATCTTACACAACAAGATATTCAAACACCATCACAAATCATAAATGAAGAAATAGTCCACACAACAGTCACAACTACACAACAAAGTATCTCACCGATACATCCAAACCTTGCAACACCAAAAAATAGAAATACAACATTACCACATGTAACCTTACAATCAAGCGTTAAACCCTCGATTGCCCTATGTATTCACATATGGATTACCAGACATATAGACCAATGACAAAACCATCAAAACCACGAAAGACACTCACAAGAAGTAATTTTGCAGAACATAACTATAATTACACGCATTCATCAAAAACAAATTACCCTCCACGAAAAAATAACAACCACGTATGCTCTCACTATTGGAATCTCCCAAATACATCAACCAATTCAGTAACTTTTCAAAACAATTCACACCCTCCACAAGATCACAGTGAAAATTACCCATTTTTCCAAGAAAATAAGAATAAACAACAAACACCTCATTACACGAATTATTTATCATCTGATGATGATGATTATTATCAATCAGATATTTTTGCACCATATACACAAGAATATTGCACACAAAGACCACGACAATCTCAACCATCCCAAAATATGAAAATTCATCCACAAAATCCAACAGATATACAGAATCAACAACCAATGCATATACCAAACTCAATTAACACACAATCTTTTCAACCTATAGAATCACAAAACCCAATGACTATGCATTCCTACCAACCAACCCAAATGCAAAATGAAATACCATTACCATACTACCTACAACAACTTAAAATAACAAAAAATCAGCTTACAAATTTCTCACAAATACCAAATACCGCAAGTCACTACAAATGACGATGAACCCATACCTCATGGGAGGATCGTCAGTAACATCTAATAAACCATTAATGGTATTCACAGGAACATACCCTGAATACTCAGTAGTAGATTACCTAAATGCAGTCACAGCAAATTTAATTTTGAATATAGGACCCGAACCAATTAATACACCACTCCATCAAAATTGGATACATCGACGCACGGCGTTAAAACAAACAACACTAGAAGGCGCAGCCCAAAAATGGTTTTCAGTATTGCCTATAGACATAAAATCAGATTGGAAAAGATTCAAACAAGAACTTTCAAAAATGTTTCATTCTGAACGAAACAAACAACATCAAAGAGTTTGATGCAATGAAATTCGCAGATTACCAAATGAAACAATTCAACAACTAGCAGTTCGAATTGAAACACTAGTTCGAAAAGCATATCCACTTAATACACACGATTAAAAAATACAAAATTGACAGAAATTTTAATGATGACCTTAACACCACAACTTAGAAAAATTGCTATAAGGAAAAGAGCATCTCATCCTTCCTCAATTCGAGAACCAGATCTAGATTTCAGAAAACTAGTCGATAAACTAGAACAAGCAGAAATCACAATGAAACTCGAAGAAACCGAGAATTTAAAATTACAGTATGTTTATCGTATTGAAACAAAAACTGCGCACATTAACAATATACAAGAATCATATGTAGACCTATCTGAAAAAATCACTGAAGTTTTAAACATCTATGAAAGGAACCCAAATTACAAAGGCAAACCATCTTTCAAAAAAATGGTGAAATTATTGCCGACGGTACGGACACAGTATTTCCGAATGTAGACAAAAACAGCAAGACAATCAAAATAAACCACCAAAGCAAAAAGAGCCAATTAAGTCATTTTATCAATACATGAAAAAGGATCAAAACCTACCCAACAAAAATATACACAGTAATAATAGCTCTGGAAAACCACTCCCAAGCAATTCAAATTATTCTAGAAATCAATCAGTATATAACTCTAGTTATAGAGGTAGATCACCCGAACAAAGAAATTCGCGAAATTTCTCACAAAACAGATAAAATCGATCGAATAGTCGAATCAACTATCCACGATCAAATTCAAACTCAACACAATTAGTTTCTGCATCCAGTTCCCAATCAAACTCAAGGAATAGACCTTATTCCAACAATAGGTCACGAAATTCATCATACAATAGAAATAGACACTATTCAAACAATATGAATAGAATCGAAATTCAAATAATCGAAATCAAAATTATCCAAACAACATATCACGAAACAATTCATATAATAGATCAAACTATCATAGATCAAATGATAACTATCAGAACAGATCAAGAATTAATTCACGAAATCGGAACTCTAGTTATAACAGAAATTATTCCCAGTCACCTCATAGGAATATTAACCGTTACCCCGATTGTCAACATCGATATAGAACTAACACAGCAAAGCTTCAAAGACAAATCAATCAAGTACAAACAAACGAAGAAACAACTTCAGACACCCCAGGTCTTGATAATACCGAAAATAATGAATTACAATTAAACCACATTAATTGTGAATCAACAGATACTGAAAGTGATACAGATAATACTATGATACTAAATATGATAACAGTCGAAAATGACTATGAACCTATCATATACGAACAACCCTTCAGTTCACACATATACGAAAATCAATTAGAACTTTTGAATAATTATTATATGGGACCATTAATAATAATTCACAAATTACTCAAGAACTAAACGAAATTAACACTGTTATTAAACCTAATAGAAATGACGAAAAACAATGCTCAAATAATCATATTTATCAAAACATTCAAAAAAAAACAACCACGAGTAAAAAATTTGGACAATCCCATTTCTCTTAGAAAGCCCGAAAAATAAAGAATTTCAACCACCAGATCTTGAAGTTGATTTTTTAATAGACTCAGGAGCAGAGTCAATTATCATTAACATCCCTACATGGAATGAAATCAAAACACTAGATCCGAATCTAAAACCCCTCGAAACATCTAGTAAACTAGCAACAGCACAAGGATCGACATTGGTAAATTATGGAAAAATCCAATTGTCCCTTGTTCCCACAAGAACAATGGAACAATACAAAATTCTAAACAAGCCATTCAAACAAACAGTTCATATTACTGATATTAAACACAATATCATTGGAATTCCATTCATCACTAAATATATACCCAGAATAAACATTCTGAATAGTAAACTCCATATAAAAGATGAATATACAAGAGTGAAAAACACAGCCTTAACATTCTTTCAAAGATTAAACAAACAACCACCATTTTGCTCAAAATTTTACCCTATTTATAATTAAGAACGAAAACACCTGAAACCTTTATCAGGAAACGTAAATAATTTTTCAAAAAAACAAGTTCACCAGTATGACAAAAGTCAAAACAGACAACAACTTTTCATGTCAGATTTCGAATTTAGACCCATTCACAAATTTTTCAAAATAACCATCTCATCTATAAAGTATGTGAAAAACACAAATTCTGATATTATTTCACTGCACGTGTATAATAATACACCAAATAGAAAAACACTACCCCTAGGATATTGTGAAACAAATGCTACAACTTCACCTGTGAAAGAAATAGCATACAGAGTTAATAATATATTACAACTATTAGATATTTGTCAATCAACAATTCTTGATGAAGAATTGTCCATAAATAATATAATAAGCAATGAAAAAAGAAATACCGATTATTTAAAAAAAACCATATTTTAAACCAACATTCAACATAACAAATTATACAAAAGAACAACAAAAATTCTTAACAAGGTTTAATTTTCAACATTCACAACTAACACAAAATGAATTTGATAAATTAGCTAAACAACTAATAAAATACTCGTGACTTAATGCAACATCAAAATTTGACGTTGGAAAAATAAGCTCATCCTTACACCTTCCATTAAAACCTGACACAATTTTCAAAAAACAAAGCGCAAGCAAAGTACCAATTCACTTACACGACAAGGTCAATAGATTACTTAATATTTTAGAACAATACGAAATTATATCACCAATAAATAAAGAAGAACAACCAAAAGGTAACACATTTATCAACCCTGTTATCATCCTAGCAAAAGGTGAATCACTAAAAATAGTTTTAGACGCTAGATATCTCAATTCACTAATTGATGAATCAAAATGTAACTGGCCTATAGAACCAATACAAGTTATTTTAACAAAGATTAAAGGTAAATACTTCAAAACCGCAGATATGAATAGTGCTTACAACCAAATGCCACTAGATGAACAATCCAGACGATTAACGCAATTTGTAATTGGAAATCAACAATATGAATTTAATCGATTTCAGCTTTCATGAGTAAAATTTTTAGACCACTAATGCTCAAGAAAAATGCAATCACATAATTAAATGATGTTTTCATGCAATCACAAACTAAAGACAAATTGTTTACAGTTTTGGAACAATATCACAAAATACTTCAAAACCAACATCTGAAAGCAGCCCCAGAAAAATCACATTTCTTCTTAACACGCGTTAAATTTTTAGGACATAATATTGAACGAAACACTAACACTCCCTTAAAATCCCAAAAACTCCAACCACCTGCAAATAAAAAGAAAACCCAAGAATTCCTTGGAATGTTGAATTTCTTAAGTAAATATGTTTTCAAAATGCAATGATACTTCAAGGCTTTCCTTGGATCTAATTTACTTTTCTATTTTATAATTTAAATTCTGATCATCAAGGCTTATCCTTGGATCACAAAGAACAATTTTGTTCTCCCCGCCCACTTATCAAGTGTCTAACGACCTCAAACGTCGATTCACTACCGAACCTTTTCAATAGACCCAGGACTAATAGAATTTTTTTAAAAAAAATATTAACCATTCAAATTAAGCTAAACAGTGAAGAACTTCGCTTATTCATCCTTCACATGACCCCTCCTCTTATACGACCCAGGGTAAATCTTAAACTTAGTAAGTTTGAAATAGTATCTAACGAACTACTTGCGTTCTAATTATACCTGAACCTTGTGGATCGATTTACTAGTCTCCAACCCTTGAACACAATCACTACCCCTAAGTAAGATTAAGTAAGTTAACACCTTAGCTTATACTAGCCACGAGAAAGTAAAGTCATTCTCCGGAATCGACACACTTTTCTCTCCAACCCTGAACAAAAAGACCCAGGTTAAGCTAACCAAAAAATCGTAAGGACTAACAGTCTAGGAAATTAAAATCACTAAAAACAATTTAGCATCCATCATCCTAAAGCTTATGTCATTGAAAAAACTTAGGAAACGAACAAACAATCGTAATACACAACTGCAAAATAGACAATCAAAAATACGATCTTGTAATAACCCCGCATGCACAAACAGTTGAATACGTTCACACAAAACGACAAACATTAAAAAGACCATTTTTAAGCAAACAAAGACAGATAACACGAAAAAGATTTTCAAAACATAGAAATGCATTCTCCGAATCAGAAGTCAGTAGTCTAGATGCACTATACAAAATAGAAGATTCAATAAGTAAAAATTATCCAACCCAGGATCCAATATATTTTTCCGATTCAGAAACTTCTTCAATTTCATCGAGAAAAGGAAAAAAAACAGAATAAAAAAGAAACATAAACACAAACCAGTACATTTACACAATTGAAATCAACCAATTAGACATAATAATAAATACATATTAACAGTTATCAAACGAAAAAATGAGCAACACTCAAAGTGACGAAAGTCCAGACGAAGAAGCAGTTTTTCCCTTTGTTATAAATTCACTAAATGATAGAGGACAGACACGATTTTGCAAAAATTTACTCGTAAATTTGTTTGACCCAGGAATCAGTCCATGCAAATTAGAATTCCCAGATATAAAAATCAAAAGACAAATTATAGAACATTATTTAAAAGAAATATGTAACCTAACACAACAATACGGAATCTACACCATAGAAATCAGTATACCAAGAACATCACACAATAAATATGTTATTCAAACAGACGATATTGATTTAGAATTTTCAAATGTATTCACAGAATATATCAAAAGCATACAATATCACAACTCACATAGAGCAAACTCGATATTCACCAACGAAGTTTTTGCAATAATATATACTTATTTATCTATATTAGAAAGAACAAAAGCTCAAAGTACATCACCAGTCCAAACATCAAAACACACAAAAGTAATCATCGAAACCAAATCGCCGCATTCTCAACATTTTTAAACGCAATTCGTGAAAATTTTACAAATAATGATGTTTCACAAAATACTAAACATGATTTACAAAAAATATTAGCATGGTTTACAATTGATTACTTCACACACAATATCGACTTAACTGAACAAGCAAGAAAAAACTTTAGACCCCAAAGTACCAATGACGACACTGTCATTGCAGAACAATCAGATTACGTTTGGGACCCTGAATGGTCTCATCCAGTATTTTTAAATTTTCCAGTAGACATCTCAAGTCAAGCAATAAATACAATATCTCTTCACCCAGATTATGTAAAAATAATACCATTAACAATCGGTGCAACACCTTTAAACTATAATACAATTTTACCCGACACACAAAATAATAGCTTAAATTCAACAGTAATACATCATGAAAACCTCAATGGAGCTAGAAATCTTACACAACAAGATATTCAAACACCATCACAAATCATAAATGAAGAAGTAGTCCACACAACAGTCACAACTACTTAACAAAGTATCTCACCGATACATCCAAACCTTGCAACACCAAAAAATAGAAATACAACATTACCACATGTAACCTTACAATCAAGCGTTAAACCCTCGATTGCCCCTAAGTATTCACATATGGATTACCAGACATATAGACCAATGACAAAACCATCAAAACCACGAAAGACACTCACAAGAAGTAATTTTGCAGAACATAACTATAATTACACGCATTCATCAAAAACAAATTACCCTCGACGAAAAAATAACAACCACGTATGCTCTCACTATTGGAATCTCCCAAATACATCAACCAATTCAGTAACTTTTCAAAACAATTCACACCCTCCAAAAGATCACAGTGAAAATTACCCATTTTTCCAACAAAATAAGAATAAACAACAAACACCTCATTACACGAATTATTTATCATCTGATGATGATGATTATTATCAATCAGATATTTTTGCACCATATACACAAGAATATTGCACACAAAGACCACGACAATCTCAACCATCCCAAAATATGAAAATTCATCCACAAAATCCAACAGATATACAGAATCAACAACCAATGCATATACCAAACTCAATTAACACACAATCTTTTCAACCTATAGAATCACAAAACCCAATGACTATGCATTCCTACCAACCAACCCAAATGCAAAATGAACTACCATTACCATACTACCTACAACAACTTAAAATAACAAAAAATCAGTTTACAAATTTCTCACAAATACCAAATACCGCAAGTCACTACAAATGACGATGAACCCATACCTCATGGGAGGATCGTCAGTAACATCTAATAAACCATTAATGGTATTCACAGGAACATACCCTGAAAACTCAGTAGAAGATTACCTAAATGCAGTCACAGCAAATTTAATTTTGAATATAGGACCCGAACCAATTAATACACCACTCCATCAAAATTGGATACATCGACGCACGGCGTTAAAACAAACAACACTAGATGGCTCAGCCCAAAAATGGTTTTCAGTATTGCCTATAGACATAAAATCAGATTGGAAAAGATTCAAACAAGAACTTTCAAAAATGTTTCATTCTCAACGAAACAAACAACATCAAAGAGTTTTATGCAATGAAATTCGCAGATTACCAAATGAAACAATTCAACAACTAGCAATTCGAATTGAAACACTAGTTCGAAAAGCATATCCACTTAATACACACGATTAAAAAATACAAAATTGACAGAAATTTTAATGATGACCTTAACACCACAACTTAGAAAAATTGCTATAAGGAAAAGAGCATCTCATCCTTCCTCAATTCGAGAACCAGATCTAGATTTCAGAAAACTAGTCGATAAACTAGAACAAGCAGAAATCACAATGAAACTCGAAGAAACCGAGAATTTAAAATTACAGTATGTTTATCGTATTGAAACAAAAACTGCGCACATTAACAATATACAAGAATCATATGTAGACCTATCTGAAAAAATCACTGAAGTTTTAAACATCTATGAAAGGAACCCAAATTACAAAGGCAAACCATCTTTCAAAAAAATGGTGAAATTATTGCTGACGGTACGGACACAGTATTTCCGAATGTAGACAAAAACAGCAAGACAATCAAAATAAACCACCAAAGCAAAAAGAGCCAATTAAGCCATTTTATCAATACATGAAAAAGGATCAAAACCTACCCAACAAAAATATACACAGTAATAATAGCTCTGGAAAACCACTCCCAAGCAATTCAAATTATTCTAGAAATCAATCAGTATATAACTCTAGTTATAGAGGTAGATCACCCGAACAAAGAAATTCGCGAAATTTCTCACAAAACAGATAAAATCGATCGAATAGTCGAATCAACTATCCACGATCAAATTCAAACTCAACACAATTAGTTTCTGCATCCAGTTCCCAATCAAACTCAAGGAATAGACCTTATTCCAACAATAGGTCACGAAATTCATCACACAATAGAAATAGACACTATTCAAACAATATGAATAGAATCGAAATTCAAATAATCGAAATCAAAATTATCCAAACAACATATCACGAAACAATTCATATAATAGATCAAACTATCATAGATCAAATGATAACTATCAGAACAGATCAAGAATTAATTCACGAAATCGGAACTCTAGTTATAACAGAAATTATTCCCAGTCACCTCATAGGAATATTAACCGTTACCCCGATTGTCAACATCGATATAGAAGTAACACAGCAAAGCTTCAAAGACAAATCAATCAAGTACAAACAAACGAAGAAACAACTTCAGACACCCCAGGTCTTGATAATACCGAAAATAATGAATTACAATTAAACCACATTAATTGTGAATCAACAGATACTGAAAGTGATACAGATAATACTATGATACTAAATATGATAACAGTCGAAAATGACTATGAACCTATCATATACGAACAACCCTTCAGTTCACACATATACGAAAATCAATTAGAACTTTTGAATAATTATTATATGGGACCATTAATAATAATTCACAAATTACTCAAGAACTAAACGAAATTAACAATGTTATTAAACCTAATAGAAATGACGAAAAACAATGCTCAAATAATCATATTTATCAAAACATTCAAAAAAAAAACAACCACGAGTAAAAAATTTGGACAATCCCATTTCTCTTAGAAAGCCCGAAAAATAAAGAATTTCAACCACCAGATCTTGAAGTTGATTTTTTAATAGACTCAGGAGCAGAGTCAATTATCATTAACATCCCTACATGGAGTGAAATCAAAACACTAGATCCGAATCTAAAACCCCTCGAAACATCTAGTAAACTAGCAACAGCACAAGGATCGACATTGGTAAATTATGGAAAAATCCAATTGTCCCTTGTTCCCACAAGAACAATGGAACAATACAAAATTCTAAACAAGCCATTCAAACAAACAGTTCATATTACTGATATTAAACACAATATCATTGGAATTCCATTCATCACTAAATATATACCCAGAATAAACATTCTGAATAGTAAACTCCATATAAAAGATGAATATACAAGAGTGAAAAACACAGCCTTAACATTCTTTCAAAGATTAAACAAACAACCACCATTTTGCTCAAAATTTTACCCTATTTATAATTAAGAACGAAAACACCTGAAACCTTTATCAGGAAACGTAAATAATTTTTCAAAAAAACAAGTTCACCAGTATGACAAAAGTCAAAACAGACAACAACTTTTCATGTCAGATTTCGAATTTAGACCCATTCACAAATTTTTCAAAATAACCATCTCATCTATAAAGTATGTGAAAAACACAAATTCTGATATTATTTCACTGCAAGTGTATAATAATACACCAAATAGAAAAACACTACCCCTAGGATATTGTGAAACAAATGCTACCACTTCACCTGTGAAAGAAATAGCATACAGAGTTAATAATTAATTACAACTATTAGATATTTGTCAATCAACAATTCTTGATGAAGAATTGTCCATAAATAATATAATAAGCAATGAAAAAAGAAATACCAATTATTTAAAAAAAAAACCATATTTTAAACCAACATTCAACATAACAAATTATACAAAAGAACAACAAAAATTCTTAACAAGGTTTAATTTTCAACATTCACAACTAACACAAAATGAATTTGATAAATTAGCTAAACAACTAATAAAATACTCGTGACTTAATGCAACATCAAAATTTGACGTTGGAAAAATAAGCTCATCCTTACACCTTCCATTAAAACCTGACACAGTTTTCAAAAAACAAAGCGCAAGCAAAGTACCAATTCACTTACACGACAAGGTCAATAGATTACTTAATATTTTAGAACAATACGAAATTATATCACCAATAAATAAAGAAGAACAACCAAAAGGTAACACATTTATCAACCCTGTTATCATCCTAGCAAAAGGTGAATCACTAAAAATAGTTTTAGACGCTAGATATCTCAATTCACTAATTGATGAATCAAAATGTAATTGGCCTATAGAACCAATACAAGTTATTTTAACAAAGATTAAAGGTAAATACTTCACAACCGCAGATATGAATAGTGCTTAGAACCAAATGCCACTAGATGAACAATCCAGACGATTAACGCAATTTGTAATTGGAAATCAACAATATGAATTTAATCGATTTCAGCTTTCATGAGTAAAATTTTTAGACCACTAATGCTCAAGAAAAATGCAATCACATAATTAGATGATGTTTTCATGCAATCACAAACTAAAGACAAAATGTTTACAGTTTTGGAACAATATCACAAAATACTTCAAAACCAAAATCTGAAAGCAGCCCCAGAAAAATCACATTTCTTCTTAACACGCGTTAAATTTTTAGGATATAAGATTGAACGAAACACTAACACTCCCTTAAAATCCCAAAAACTCCAACCACCTGCAAATAAAAAGAAAACCCAAGAATTCCTTGGAATGTTGAATTTCTTAAGTAAATATGTTTTCAAAATGCAATGATACTTAAGACCTTTCTATAACATCCTAAGACAACAAAATAATTTTGAATGGACCACTGAACATCAAACACGATTTGACGAAATTGAAAAACTTTAAACAGAACAAATTTCAAACACCATTCCAGATCCAAACCAACCATTCTACGCAATGTTCGATGCTTCAAATTTTGGCATCGGCGCAGCATTATTACAATCACATAGTGGAACAAATAAAATGAATCTTATATCAGCAAATTCACGATTATTTACACAAGCTGAGTTACGACTCTCCACTCTAATGAGAGAATGTACAGCTATAATATACACACTTACAGAATATGAATTTCTGATACTTGGATCAAAGCCAACAATTTTTTTTACAGATCATAAACCAATTATATTTCTTTTTACACAAAAGTCAAATCCAAATCATAGAGTTTATAGATTTCAATTAATCTTAATGAAATTCCCAAATTTACATATAGTTTGGACAGCAGGAAAAAAACCTTGCGTTACCAGACACATTAAGCTGAAATACACCACCAGAATTACTTACACGAAAAACTACTGTTGAAATACCAAAAAATATTAAATTCTATCTCGCGAAAGATGAAACGTCACCCCGATTTGAATGCAAATATGCAGTAAAAACCGACATTGATCAATCACAAATAAATAATTTACAACATTTCCCACTGTCCCTAGATACCCAAAATAATCACTATGAAGTTGATTTATTGGGTACATCTACGTTCAAACCAATTCCATACTCACATTGGATAAAAAATAACGCTCAACAAAAGAAAATAAAACAACAACCACATAAAAAAAACCTTTTCCCATTAATTGAAAAAGAGAACTTAACCGATGAAATAAACTTATCAGGACCACAAATAAATGACTCAAAACACACGATAAATCAAGTTTTTAATCTCCATGACCCACTTGACACAATCCCCCTATGAAAACTAGAAATTGACAATATTTTTCTACCACCAACAGAAAAAATAACACTTGAACTTTTAAAGCGATACCAAAACCTTGAACCAGTAATAAGACAACTAAAATCATGTCACACATAAAAAACAAAACCAGCAAAAGCTGATACAACAATTTTAGGAAACAAAACACTCCTCCGATATTTTCGAAAATTTAACAACACAACAATTAACGAAAAAACAGATCTTTTAGAATATCAATTAGATGATTTTAAAGTCCCCTGTCTTCTCATAAGTATGATGTTGATGGCATTCAACATCTCCTATACACAAAATACAAAAGGACGTTCAGGATCAGAAAAGACATACTCAAATTTTACACAAAATTTTTATTTTCCAAACGCTCCAATTTGGATAAAAGTTTTATGCAACGATTGTATAATATGTCAATTAAACAAGTCTTATCCAAATCAAAAGCAATTAGCACAGAAACAAGATTTTAAAGGACAAAGTCTATATTTCAACCATAGAATTTCATTCGACACAAAAGGACCAATTTCACCATCCTCTGAAGGAAATTCCTATATTATGGTCATTGTTGATGCATTTACGCACTATGTAGCACACACACCTGAAACCGTTATCAGGAAACGTAAATATTTTTTCAATAAAACAAGTTCACCAGTATGACAAAAGTCAAAACAGACAACAACTTTTCATGTCAGATTTCGAATTTAGACCCATTCACAAATTTTTCAAAAAAACCATCTCATCTATAAAGTATGTGAAAAACACAAACTCTGATACTATTTCACTGCACGTGTATAATAATACACCAAATAGAAAAACACTACCCCTAGGATATTGTGAAACAAATGCTACAACTTCACCTGTGAAAGAAATAGCATACAGAGTTAATAATATATTACAACTATTAGATATTTGTCAATCAACAATTCTTGATGAAGAATTGTCCATAAATAATATAATAAGCAATGAAAAAAGAAATACCGAATATTTCAAAAAAAAACCATATTTCAAACCAACATTCAACATAATAAATTATACAAAATAACAACAAAAATTCTTAACAATGTTTAATTTTCAACATTCACAACTAACACAAAATGAATTTGATAAATTAGCTAAACAACTAATAAAATACTCGTCACTTAATGCAACATCAAAATTTGACGTTAGAAAAATAAGCTCATCCTTACACCTTCCATTAAAACCTGACGCAGTTTTCAAAAAACAAAGCGCACGCAAAGTACCAATTCACTTACACGACAAGGTCAAAGATTACTTAATATTTTAGAACAATACGAAATTATATCACCAGTAAATAAAGAATAACAACCAAAAGGTAACACATTTATCAACCCTGTTATCATCCTAGCAAAAGGTGAATCACTAAAAATAGTTTTAGACGCTAGATATCTCAATTCACTAATTGATGAATCAAAATGTAATTGGCCTATGGAACCAATACAAGTTATTTTAACAAAGATTAATGGTAAATACTTCACAACCGCGGGTATGAATAGTGCTTACAACCAAATGCCACTAGATGAACAATCCAGACGATTAAGACAATAGGTAATTGGAAATCAACAATATGCATTTAATCGATTATTCTATGGAATATTCATAGGACCAGCAGCTTATTCAGCTTTCATGAGTAAAATTTTTAAACCACTAATGCTCAAGAAAAATGCAATCACATATTTGGATGATGTTTTCATGCAATCACAAACTAAAGACAAAATGTTTACAGTTTTGGAACAATATCACAAAATACTTCAAAACCAAAATCTGAAAGCAGCCCCAGAAAAATCACATTTCTTCTTAACACGCGTTAATTTTTTAGGACATAATATTGAACGAAACACTAACGCTCCCTTAAAACCACGCATTGATGCAATTCAAAAACTCCAACCACATGCAAACAAAAAGAAAATCCAAGAATTCCTTGGAATGTTGAATTTCTTAAGTAAATATGTTTACAAAAGTCAATGATACTTAAGACCTTTCTATAACATCCTAAGGCAACAAAATAGTTTTGAATGGACCAATGAACATCAAAAACGATTTGACGAAATTGAAAAACTTTAAACAGAACAAATTTCAAACACCATTCCAGATCCAAACCAACCATTCTACGCAATGTTCGATGCTTCAAATTTTGGCATCGGCGCAGCATTATTACAATCACATAGTGGAACAAATAAAATGAATCTTATATCAGCAAATTCACGATTATTTACACAAGCTGAGTTACGACTCTCCACTCTAATGAGAGAATGTACAGCTATAATATACACACTTACAGAATATGAATTTCTGATACTTGGATCAAAGCCAACAGTTTTTTTTACAGATCATAAACCAATTATATTTCTTTTTACACAAAAGTCAAATCCAAATCATAGAGTTTATAGATTTCAATTAATCTTAATGAAATTCCCAAATTTACATATAGTTTGGACAGCAGGAAAAAAACCTTGCGTTACCAGACACATTAAGCTGAAATACACCACCAGAATTACTTACACGAAAAACTACTGTTGAAATACCAAAAAATATTAAATTCTATCTCGCGAAAGATGAAACGTCACCCCGATTTGAATGCAAATATGCAGTAAAAACCGACATTGATCAATCACAAATAAATAATTTACAACATTTCCCACTGTCCCTAGATACCCAAAATAATCACTATGAAGTTGATTTATTGGGTACATCTACGTTCAAACCAATTCCATACTCACATTGGATAAAAAATAACGCTCAACAAAAGAAAATAAAACAACAACCACATAAAAAAAACCTTTTCCCATTAATTGAAAAAGAGAACTTAACCGATGAAATAAACTTATCAGGACCACAAATAAATGACTCAAAACACACGATAAATCAAGTTTTTAATCTCCATGACCCACTTGACACAATCCCCCTATGAAAACTAGAAATTGACAATATTTTTCTACCACCAACAGAAAAAATAACACTTGAACTTTTAAAGCGATACCAAAACCTTGAACCAGTAATAAGACAACTAAAATCATGTCACACATAAAAAACAAAACCAGCAAAAGCTGATACAACAATTTTAGGAAACAAAACACTCCTCCGATATTTTCGAAAATTTAACAACACAACAATTAACGAAAAAACAGATCTTTTAGAATATCAATTAGATGATTTTAAAGTCCCCTGTCTTCTCATAAGTATGATGTTGATGGCATTCAACATCTCCTATACACAAAATACAAAAGGACGTTCAGGATCAGAAAAGACATACTCAAATTTTACACAAAATTTTTATTTTCCAAACGCTCCAATTTGGATAAAAGTTTTATGCAACGATTGTATAATATGTCAATTAAACAAGTCTTATCCAAATCAAAAGCAATTAGCACAGAAACAAGATTTTAAAGGACAAAGTCTATATTTCAACCATAGAATTTCATTCGACACAAAAGGACCAATTTCACCATCCTCTGAAGGAAATTCCTATATTATGGTCATTGTTGATGCATTTACGCACTATGTAGCACACACACCTGAAACCGTTATCAGGAAACGTAAATATTTTTTCAATAAAACAAGTTCACCAGTATGACAAAAGTCAAAACAGACAACAACTTTTCATGTCAGATTTCGAATTTAGACCCATTCACAAATTTTTCAAAAAAACCATCTCATCTATAAAGTATGTGAAAAACACAAACTCTGATACTATTTCACTGCACGTGTATAATAATACACCAAATAGAAAAACACTACCCCTAGGATATTGTGAAACAAATGCTACAACTTCACCTGTGAAAGAAATAGCATACAGAGTTAATAATATATTACAACTATTAGATATTTGTCAATCAACAATTCTTGATGAAGAATTGTCCATAAATAATATAATAAGCAATGAAAAAAGAAATACCGAATATTTCAAAAAAAAACCATATTTCAAACCAACATTCAACATAATAAATTATACAAAATAACAACAAAAATTCTTAACAATGTTTAATTTTCAACATTCACAACTAACACAAAATGAATTTGATAAATTAGCTAAACAACTAATAAAATACTCGTCACTTAATGCAACATCAAAATTTGACGTTAGAAAAATAAGCTCATCCTTACACCTTCCATTAAAACCTGACGCAGTTTTCAAAAAACAAAGCGCACGCAAAGTACCAATTCACTTACACGACAAGGTCGAAGATTACTTAATATTTTAGAACAATACGAAATTATATCACCAGTAAATAAAGAATAACAACCAAAAGGTAACACATTTATCAACCCTGTTATCATCCTAGCAAAAGGTGAATCACTAAAAATAGTTTTAGACGCTAGATATCTCAATTCACTAATTGATGAATCAAAATGTAATTGGCCTATGGAACCAATACAAGTTATTTTAACAAAGATTAATGGTAAATACTTCACAACCGCGGGTATGAATAGTGCTTACAACCAAATGCCACTAGATGAACAATCCAGACGATTAAGACAATAGGTAATTGGAAATCAACAATATGCATTTAATCGATTATTCTATGGAATATTCATAGGACCAGCAGCTTATTCAGCTTTCATGAGTAAAATTTTTAAACCACTAATGCTCAAGAAAAATGCAATCACATATTTGGATGATGTTTTCATGCAATCACAAACTAAAGACAAAATGTTTACAGTTTTGGAACAATATCACAAAATACTTCAAAACCAAAATCTGAAAGCAGCCCCAGAAAAATCACATTTCTTCTTAACACGCGTTAATTTTTTAGGACATAATATTGAACGAAACACTAACGCTCCCTTAAAACCACGCATTGATGCAATTCAAAAACTCCAACCACATGCAAACAAAAAGAAAATCCAAGAATTCCTTGGAATGTTGAATTTCTTAAGTAAATATGTTTACAAAAGTCAATGATACTTAAGACCTTTCTATAACATCCTAAGGCAACAAAATAGTTTTGAATGGACCAATGAACATCAAAAACGATTTGACGAAATTGAAAAACTTTTAACAGAACAAATTTCAAACACCATTCCAGATCCAAACCAACCATTCTACGCAATGTGCGATGCTTCAAATTTTGGCATCGGCGCAGCATTATTACAATCACATAGTGGAACAAATAAAATGAATCTTATATCAGCAAATGCACGTTTATTTACACAAGCTGAGTTACGACTCTCCACTCTAATGAGAGAATGTACAGCTATAATATACACACTTACAGAATATGAATTTCTGATAATTGGATCAAAACCAACAATTTTTTTTACAGATCATAAACCAATTATGAAATACACCAACAGAATTACTTACACGAAAAACTACAGTTGAAATACCAAAAAATATTAAATTCTATCTCGCGAAAGATGAAACGTCACCCCGATTTGAATGCAAATATGCAGTAAAAACCGACATTGATCAATCACAAATAAATAATTTACAACATTTCCCACTGTACCTAGATTGCCAAAATAATCACTATGAAGTTGATTTATTGGGTACTTCTACGTTTAAACCAATTCCATACTCACATAGGATAAAAAATAACGCTCAACAAAAGAAAATAAAACAACAACCACATAAAAAAACCTTTTCCCATTAATTGAAAAAGAGAACTTAACCGATGAAATAAACTTATCAGGACCAGAAATAAATGACTCAAAACACACGATAAATCTACCACCAACAGAAAAAATAACACTTGAACTTTTAAAGCGATACCAAAACCTTGACCCAGTAATTAGACAACTAAAAACATGTCACGAATACAAAACAAAACCAGCAAAAGCTGATACAACAATTTTAGGAAACAAAACACTCCACCGATATTTTCGAAAATTTAACAACACAACAATTAACGAAAAAACAGATCTTTTAGAATATCAATTAGATGATTTTAAAGTCCCCTGTCTTCCCTTAAGTATGATGTTGATGGCATTCAACATCTCCCATAAACAAAATACAAAAGGACACTCTGAATCAGAAAATACATATTCAAATTTTCCACAAAATTTTTTTTTTCCAAACGCCCCAATTTGGATAAAAGTAGTATGCAATGATTGTATAATATGTCAATTAAACAAACCTTACCCAAATCAGAAACAAGTAGCACAAAAACAAGATTTTAAAGGACAAAGTCTATACTTCAATCACAGAATATCATTTGACACAAAAGGACCAACTTCCCCATCCTCTGAAGGAAATTCCTATATTATGGTCATTGTTGATGCATTTACGCACTATGTAGCAGTCAACCCAGTACCACACTGTAGTGCTTATTACGCATACACAACACTCTACGAACACTGGATAGCTAAATTTGGATTACCCGAAATCTTAGTCACAGACAACGGTACAGAACTCATTAATAATGAAATCATCATATTATGTCACCTATACAGTATCAAACATAAACCACGTACATCTCATGCACCTTGGATAAATGGATTATTCGAAGGTATGAACCGTTTATTACAACAATATCTTAGATGTATCACAAATGGCAATGATACACGATACTCAGAATGGTCAGCAGATGTAAAATTATTTCCCTTATCATACAACTTGCAAATAACGACAACTTTAGGAATGTCACCATATGAAATGGTTTTTAATCAAAAACCAAGAAAACCACTAATGTTCACAGCAAATGCCCACAAAAATGCACAAGGTTATTGTAAACCAAATAAAGATTCAATATGCTATAACCTACCATTACACACACATGATGAAGATCATTTTCATCACCCACAAATTCTCAAATTAGCCTCTGGTACACATATCGAATGGATTTTAAATAGAGATAAAAAGCACAACGAAATCTACCAAAAAAAAAAGAAATTGTTACAAAGGCAAAACATTAACAATCAAATTAATTCACGTTTTATGCCAGCCACAGATTTAAAAATCGGAACATTTGTTTTAATACCAAATTACCATACACAAAAAGGAATCTCTAAAAAAGTACAACCACTTCGAAAAGGACCATACCAACTAATTGCTAAACCCACTGAAGTAACATAAACTATCAGCTTCAACAAAAAAAGAAATTGTTCAACATCGTAACAATTTATTACCTTACTGCCCGAAAGAATGCGCTTTACGCGAATTAACCCATTTATATTCTTTCACCGGTTTAAAAGTTATTCAAAATAATACACAAATAGAACAAGAAACAATTGTAAATGATGACAATCATCATAGACAAAGTCAAAAAAAAACACAATTCATAAAAGCATAAAAACACCAGATCCAAATAAATCTGAAAAAGAAAGAAAAATACGAAATTGACAGAAAAAAATCTTACCACAAGAACAAAAAGAAAAATCCGAACATAGAGAATCATCACGACTTAGAAATCAACCACGAAAAATTTACAAGACATTCATACCACAATCTAAAATACTAAAGAAAGTTGAATTTCAAAAGTAAACTAACCTCTTTAAAAATTTATGAATTCGTACACTTCTCAATCATTTCAAATTTTCATATTTTCAAAAGATAATGCTGCAACATACGCAACAATTTTAGTTCAAATTCAGCCAATAGGGTTCGCTCAGAACCGTCACCATCAGTATCTCTAACTATAACTTTACATCCTCCAGGTCAAAAATAAGCAACTCGCTAAAACTTGACAACTAAAACAAATATCAAGATAATATTACAACCCTCCGCTATCTAATAGTGTAAAGATCAACAATATTTTCCCAACTTAGCCTTCAAAACCCTCCACCCAAAAATGGCAAATTGGCCTAAAGTAGAAAAAGACCATGATCATTTGGCCTAAAGTACAAATGTTTCAAAAATATACCAGATTACCCAGCAAATAAAAATAAAATAAAGAAGACCTCCCGAGCACCATAAAATAAGCCCCCAACAAATTTTTCAGGAAACTCAATCCACTTGTCAAAAAATCAGTAAATAACTTGACCACACTTGAATTTCGCCCCAGAAATTCAACAAACTTTCGACGAACAAATCATTTGTTAAATGCTTTTCTCCTTAACAGTCGCAACTCGAAAAAACTCAATAATAAACTTTTTCATAAACTTTTTTATTCTGCTTAAACTTTTGATAACATTTTTTCTTGAAACTTTTGAAGCTTTTACAATTCTTTTAATAAATTTTTGCAACATATTTTTAATTTTCTACGTCTTATTTGAAATATATTTACAACTTTCCCAACTCATTGACCACATCCACAGGTACGATAACTTAGTCTATTTAAATGATACGAACAATTTTTAGTAGAACAGATATTTTTTTATTATTCATAATTTTCATAACATTTTTATCATCCCTTATTATGACAATGTGCAAATGTGTAAAGAAAGCAATAGCCAAATTCGCCTTAGCAACAATCTTTTTAATTCTATTCATCGAAGAATATTATAATAAACATAACTCTTCCCACTAAAAAATATATACATTGGACACACTTCCAAAATTGCTAACCAACCACCACCAAAGCAGTATTCACCGACATCTCCCCAAGAAAACCCAACAATACCTACAACTACCCAAAACCCCCAAACATCTCACGTATTTCATTTCAAGATAACCCGTACACTTTTGAACAACACGCCCACTTATCTGAACCACTAGAACCAGTTGAACGACAAGCATCACTAAGTGAACCAACATTTAATTTGTACCCAACATTACAACAAGATTTAAATCGAATCAGACATATTAGTCAAAATCAAAATACAGTTGAAGTCAATTGACAATTATACACCCAAGACGAAATAGAAATGTTCCAACTCCCAGAGTTACTTTTAGCATTCCTCAATCACCAACTACATCAAGCTCAGAAATCTCTAGTATTACGTTACCAGACACTCCTACGCTTACTCACAACAAAGCACACCAAATATCCCTTCAGACTATCTAGGATCAACACCAACATCCGAACAAATCCGTGAAAATCCTTTTAAATCCCCCCCCCCCCCCAACACCGCCGAACGACTACCTTATTGGACAACACAATCTTACCCACAAGGAGAACCAAACATAGTAAATGAACCAATAGATATTTCCTCAGATACAACATTATCATCCCTACCAGAAACACTATCACTCCCCTCGATACCATCAATACGTCAAATATCACGATCATTTTTCCCCTTAAATTTTCCAAATAATCTTGACGCTAGATACAGAGAACAATCAAGGAATTTACCCCTACTATTAGATTGGAACACATTCGTAGCACCGCCTTCATTATTCGGACAACATAACGAAAGCCACCGACTCCACAGTTGGGCACTTAATAGATTATATTATAGACAAGATATCCACGAAGATATCCGAGAACACAACGTTCAAATACTCCAACAAAACAGTCTACAATTAAAGTTTGAAATAACAATCAAACTTAATAATATTGTACAACACCCCTATTCATTAAAACCAACAAACATAACAGCTCAATCGCTACCACCACCATTTATAACAACTGAAGTAATATATAAATACGATAGATATACAAAAAACACAATTGGATACATAACATTTTATAACCCGTACTCCGGATTATCATACACATGTATATTCTAAAATTATTAACATTTCAACACATCCTTTTTCTATTTTTTTTCCGAACAAAATTCAAATCCATCTCCTTGCACAGGACCTCAGGATTTATTAGTAACACATTATGATTGTGAAGAAAACGAACAAAAAACTATACAAATATGCTATAAATCAAGTAACAAAATGCGAATCGGAACCACAAGCTATAGAAACCACAAATGTAATAGCAACATTGTATTCAAAAGCCCGAGCAACGACAGTCACGGGATATAAACTTACAGCAACATTTTCCGGAAAGAAAGTACATCGTTCACAAGTTTCCAACGGAAATAAAAACCGACTTGATCACGAATCATTTTACCAAAGTAACATAGAAAGACTTTTACATCTCAACCCCGACAATTGTAAAAACGAATTACGCAGATTAAATCTAACAAGAAATAAACACTTAGACAGAAAAACAGTAAATTTCCAAGTCTTTGCCGATTCTGTACATCAAGCAGAACTTGAAAGATATCAAGAACATGTTTAACTAGACAAAAAATACCCATATAATGGCGCACACGAACGATTAACTTATGATATACACGATAAACACTGGATACCACATATTGGAATAAATAATCCTTCAAACTGCAAAGCAGATACAAAAAATAAAGGATATCAAGAAATTATGTTTTTTGATTGGAAAAAACAACTTGAAAAAATACAACTCACACAAGATTTAACTGATAACACAATGATCTATCAAGGAATTACATTACCTTGCAATTACCTTTCTTCAGTTTTGACATCTTTGAAATAACCAGCGACACTTTTTCGGGGTGTTAATGCGTTGTGGACGTGTTGACGGTTCCTGGGAGTACTATGTTTTTGATTTTGGTGTTATTGTTTCTGAAATATGTCTTTTTCTGTGTTCATCTTTTATGCGGTTTTTTGTGGTACAAGTTTTTTCATTTTTGAGGACAGTGTGTGGCTAGTTTAGTCATCTTGATGTGTTCATTTTTGTTTCATTCGTCAATTCTATTAAGAAAGCGATAGTTGCAGAAGCGAATTTGCGCTGTGGTGATTTTTTGTTCGAAAAAAATGTCGTCACAGTACTGGCAGTTTTTCGTTCTTCTTGGTCTTGACTACCAGACATTATTTGAGTTTTCACAAATTTGAAAGGCAGTGGTGCCTTTTTGGGTTTGGTGATGCCTTCATAACTTGTTAAGGGTACCTGGGAAGGCTTAATTATTGATTTCACTTTTTTTTACTGGATTCATGTCTTTTTATGTGTCTATCAGTGATGCGGTTTTTCTCGTTACAAGTTTTTCCATTTTTGATCACAGTGACTAGTTGACATAGATTTTTTGATGTGCTCATTTTTGTTCATTTATTCAACTCTACTAGTGCTGCGATTGTTGCACCAGCGAATTCGCGCTGGAGTGTTTTTTTTCTCAATAAAGTTGTCACAAATTGGTAGTTTCCACTTGCTTTTGGTCTTGGCTACTTAATGTTTCTTCAGTTTTGACATCTTTGAAATACCCAGCGACGCTTTTTCGGGGAGTTAATGCGTTGTGGCCATGCTGAGAGTTCCTGGGTGTACTAGGTTTTTGATTTTGGTGTTAATGTTTCTGAAATATGTCTTTTTCTGTGTTATTCTTTTATGGGTTTTTTTGTGGTAAAAGTTTTTTCATTTTTGAGGACAGTGTGTGGCTAGTTAAGTCATCTTGATGTGTTCATTCTTGTTTCATTCGTCAAATTTACTAGTTAGGCGATAGTTGCAGAAGCAAATTTGCGCTGTGGTGTTTTTTTGTTCGAAAAAAAATTGTCGTCACAGTACTGGCAGTTTTTCTTTCTTTTTGGTCTTGACTACCAGACATTATTTGAATTTTCACAAGTTTGAAATGCAGTGGTGCCTTTTTGGGTTTGATGATGCCTTTATAACTTGTTAAGGGTACCTGGGAAGGCTTAATTATTGATTTCACTTTTTTTTTCCTGGAATCATGTCTTTTTATGTGTCTATTAGTGATGCGGTTTTTCTCGTTACAAGTTTTTCCTTTTTTGATCACAGTGACTGGTTGACATAGTTTTTTTGATGTGCTCATTTTTGTTCATTTATTCGAATCTACTAGTGTTGCGAATTTTGCACTCGCGAATTCGCGCTGGAGTGTTTTTGTCTCAATAAAAATGTCACAAATTGGTAGTTTCCACTTGCTTTTGGTCTTGGCTACTGATTGTTTCTTCAGTTTTGACATCTTTGAAATACCGAGCGACGCTTTTTCGGGGTGTTAATGCGTTGTGACCATGCTGACGGTTCCTGGGAGTACTAAGTTTTTAATTTTGCTATTTATGTTTCTGAAATATGTCTTTTTTTTGTGTTCATCTTTGATGCGATTTTTTGTGGTACAAATTTTTTCATTTTTGAGGACAGTGTGTGGCTAGTTAAGTCATCTTGATGTGTTCATTGTTGTTTCATTCGTCAAAGATACTGGTTAGGCGATAGTTGCAGAAGCGAATTTGCGCTGTGGTGATTTTTTGTTCGAAAAAAATTGTCGTCACAGTACTGGCAGTTTTTCTTTCTTTTTGGTCTTGACTACCAGACATGATTTGAGTTTTCACAAGTTTGAAAGACAGTGGTGCCTTTTAGGGTTTGGTGATGCCTTTATAACTTGTTAAGGGTACCTGGGAAGGCTTAATTACTGATTTCATTTTTTTTCCTGGAATAATGTCTTTTTATATGTCTATCAGTGATGCGGTTTTTCTCGTTACAAGTTTTTCCATTTTTGATCACAGTGACTGGTTGACATAGTTTTTTTGATGTGCTCATTTTGTTGATTTATTCAAATCTACTAGTGTTGCGATTGTTGCACTCGCGAATTCGCGCTGGAGTGTTTTTGTCTCAATAAAGTTGTCACAAATTGGTTGTTTCCACTTGCTTTTGGTCTTGGCTACTGATTGTTTCTTCAGTTTTGACATCTTTGAAATACCGAGCGACGCTTTTTCGGGGTGTTAATGCGTTGTGACCATGCTGACGGTTCCTGGGAGTACTATGTTTTTGATTTTGGTGTTATTGTTTCTGAAATATGTCTTTTTCTGTGTTCATCTTTTATGCGGTTTTTAGTGGTACAAGTTTTTTCATTTTTGAGGACAGTGTGTGGCTAGTTTAGTCATCTTGATGTGTTCATTTTTGTTTCATTCGTCAATTCTATTAAGAAAGCGATAGTTGCAGAAGCGAATTTGCGCTGTGGTGATTTTTTGTTCGAAAAAAATGTCGTCACAGTACTGGCAGTTTTTCGTTCTTCTTGGTCTTGACTACCAGACATTATTTGAGTTTTCACAAATTTGAAAGGCAGTGGTGCCTTTTTGGGTTTGGTGATGCCTTCATAACTTGTTAAGGGTACCTGGGAAGGCTTAATTATTGATTTCACTTTTTTTTACTGGATTCATGTCTTTTTATGTGTCTATCAGTGATGCGGTTTTTCTCGTTACAAGTTTTTCCATTTTTGATCACAGTGACTAGTTGACATAAATTTTTTGATGTGCTCATTTTTGTTCATTTATTCAACTCTACTAGTGCTGCGATTGTTGCACCAGCGAATTCGCGCTGGAGTGTTTTTTTTCTCAATAAAGTTGTCACAAATTGGTAGTTTCCACTTGCTTTTGGTCTTGGCTACTTAATGTTTCTTCAGTTTTGACATCTTTGAAATACCCAGCGACGCTTTTTCGGGGAGTTAATGCGTTGTGGCCATGCCGAGAGTTCCTGGGTGTACTAGGTTTTTGATTTTGGTGCTAATGTTTCTGAAATATGTCTTTTTCTGTGTTCATCTTTTATGGGTTTTTTTGTGGTACAAGTTTTATCATTTTTGAGGACAGTGTGTGGCTAGTTAAGTCATCTTGATGTGTTCATTCTTGTTTCATTCGTCAAATTTACTAGTTAGGCGATAGTTGCAGAAGCAAATTTGCGCTGTGGTGTTTTTTTGTTCGAAAAAAAATTGTCGTCACAGTACTGGCAGTTTTTCTTTCTTTTTGGTCTTGACTACCAGACATTATTTGAATTTTCACAAGTTTGAAAGGCAGTGGTGCCTTTTTAGGTTTGGTGATGCCTTTATAATTTGTTAAGGGTACCTGGGAAGGCTTAATTATTGATTTCACTTTTTTTTTCCTGGAATCATGTCTTTTTATGTGTCTATCAGTGATGCGGTTTTTCTCGTTACAAGTTTTTCCTTTTTTGATCACAGTGACTGGTTGACATAGTTTTTTTGATGTGCTCATTTTTGTTCATTTATTCGAATCTACTAGTGTTGCAAATTTTGCACTCGCGAATTCGCGCTGGAGTGTTTTTGTCTCAATAAAGTTGTCACAAATTGGTAGTTTCCACTTGCTTTTGGTCTTGGCTACTGATTGTTTCTTCAGTTTTGACATCTTTGAAATAACCAGCGACGCTTTTTCGGGGTGTTAATGCGTTGTGGACGTGTTAACGGTTCCTGGGAGTACTAAGTTTTTAATTTTGCTATTTATGTTTCTGAAATATGTCTTTTTTTTGTGTTCATCTTTGATGCGATTTTTTGTGGTACAAATTTTTTCATTTTTGAGGACAGTGTGTGGCTAGTTAAGTCATCTTGATGTGTTCATTGTTGTTTCATTCGTCAAAGTTACTGGTTAGGCAATAGTTGCAGAAGCGAATTTGCGCTGTGGTGATTTTTGTTCGAAAAAAATTGTCGTCACAGTACTGGCAGTTTTTCTTTCTTTTTGGTCTTGACAACCAGACATGATTTGAGTTTTCACAAGTTTGAAAGGCAGTGGTGCCTTTTTGGGTTTGGTGATGCCTTTATAACTTGTTAAGGTACCTGGGAAGGCTTAATTATTGATTTCACTTTTTTTTACTGGATTCATGTCTTTTTATGTGTCTATCAGTGATGCGGTTTTTCTCGTTACAAGTTTTTCCATTTTTGATCAAAGTGACTGGTTGACATAGTTTTTTTGATGTGCTCATTTTTGTTCTATTATTCAATTCTACTAGTGTTGCGATTGTTGCACTAGCGAATTCGCGCTGGAGTGTTTTTTTCTCAATAAAGTTGTCACAAATTGGTAGTTTCCACTTGCTTTTGGTCTTGGCTACTGAATGTTTCTTCAGTTTTGACATCTTTGAAATACCCAGCGACGCTTTTTCGGGGTGTTAACGCGTTTTGTCCATGCAGACGGTTCCTGGGAAAACTAAGTTTTTGATTTTGGTGTTATTGTTTCTGAAATATGTCTTTTTCTGTGTTCATCTTTTATGCGGTTTTTTGTGGTACAAGTTTTTTCATTTTTGAGGACAGTGTGTGGCTAGTTTAGTCATCTTGATGTGTTCATTTTTGTTTCATTCGTCAATTCTATTAAGAAAGCGATAGTTGCAGAAGCGAATTTGCGCTGTGGTGTTTTTTTGTTCGAAAAAAATGTCGTCACAGTACTGGCAGTTTTTCGTTCTTTTTGGTCTTGACTACCAGACATTATTTGAGTTTTCACAAATTTGAAAGGCAGTGGTGCCTTTTTGGGTTTGGTGATGCCTTCATAACTTGTTAAGGGTACCTGGGAAGGCTTAATTATTGATTTCACTTTTTTTTTTACTGGATTCATGTCTTTTTATGTGTCTATCACTGATGCGGTTTTTCTCGTTACAAGTTTTTCCATTTTTGATCACAGTGACTAGTTGACATAGATTTTTTGATGTGCTCATTTTTGTTCATTTATTCAACTCTACTAGTGCTGCGATTGTTGCACCAGCGAATTCGCGCTGGAGTGTTTTTTTTTCTCAATAAAGTTGTCACAAATTGGTAGTTTCCACTTGCTTTTGGTCTTGGCTACTGAATGTTTCTTCAGTTTTGACATCTTTGAAATACCTAGCGACGCTTCTTCGGGGTGTTAATGCGTTGTGGACGTGTTGACGGTTCCTGGGAGTACTAAGTTTTTAATTTTGCTATTTATGTTTCTGAAATATGTCTTTTTTTTGTGTTCATCTTTGATGCGATTTTTTGTGGTACAAATTTTTTCATTTTTGAGGACAGTGTGTGGCTAGTTAAGTCATCTTGATGTGTTCATTGTTGTTTCATTCGTCAAAGTTACTGGTTAGGCGATAGTTGCAGAAGCGAATTTGCGCTGTGGTGATTTTTGTTCGAAAAAAATTGTCGTCACAGTACTGGCAGTTTTTCTTTCTTTTTGGTCTTGACTACCAGACATGATTTGAGTTTTCACAAGTTTGAAAGGCAGTGGTGCCTTTTTGGGTTTGGTGATGCCTTTATAACTTGTTAAGGTACCTGGGAAGGCTTAATTATTGATTTCACTTTTTTTTCGTGGAATCATGTCTTTTTATGTGTCTATCAGTGATGCGGTTTTTCTCGTTACAAATTTTTCCATTTTTGATCACAGTGACTGGTTGACATAGTTTTTTTGATGTGCTCATTTTTGTTCGTTTATTCAATTCTACTAGTGTTGCGATTGTTGCACTAGCGAATTCGCGCTGGAGTGTTTTTTTCTCAATAAAGTTGTCACAAATTGGTAGTTTCCACTTGCTTTTGGTCTTGGCTACTGAATGTTTCTTCAGTTTTGACATCTTTGAAATACCCAGCGACGCTTTTTCGGGGTGTTAACGCGTTTTGTCCATGCAGACGGTTCCTGGGAAAACTAAGTTTTTGATTTTGGTGTTATTGTTTCTGAAATATGTCTTTTTCTGTGTTCATCTTTTATGCGGTTTTTTGTGGTACAAGTTTTTTCATTTTTGAGGACAGTGTGTGGCTAGTTTAGTCATCTTGATGTGTTCATTTTTGTTTCATTCGTCAATTGTATTAAGAAAGCGATAGTTGCAGAAGCGAATTTGCGCTGTGGTGTTTTTTTGTTCGAAAAAAATGTCGTCACAGTACTGGCAGTTTTTCGTTCTTTTTGGTCTTGACTACCAGACATTATTTGAGTTTTCACAAATTTGAAAGGCAGTGGTGCCTTTTTGGGTTTGGTGATGCCTTCATAACTTGTTAAGGGTACCTGGGAAGGCTTAATTATTGATTTCACTTTTTTTTTACTGGATTCATGTCTTTTTATGTGTCTAACACTGATGCGGTTTTTCTCGTTACAAGTTTTTCCATTTTTGATCACAGTGACTAGTTGACATAGATTTTTTGATGTGCTCATTTTTGTTCATTTATTCAACTCTACTAGTGCTGCGATTGTTGCACCAGCGAATTCGCGCTGGAGTGTTTTTTTTTTCTCAACAAAGTTGTCACAAATTGGTAGTTTCCACTTGCTTTTGGTCTTGGCTACTTAATTTTTCTTCAGTTTTGACAACTTTGAAATACCCAGCGACGCTTTTTCGGGGTGTTAATGCGTTGTGGACGTGTTGACGGTTCCTGGGAGTACTAAGTTTTTAATTTTGCTATTTATGTTTCTGAAATATGTCTTTTTTTTGTGTTCATCTTTGATGCGATTTTTTGTGGTACAAATTTTTTCATTTTTGAGGACAGTGTGTGGCTAGTTAAGTCATCTTGATGTGCTCATTATTGTTTCATTCGTCAAATCTACTAGGAAAGCGATAGTTGCAGAAGCGAATTTGCTCTTGGTGATTTTTTGTTCGAAAAAAATGTCGTCACATTACTGGCCGTTTTTCTTTCTTTTGGGTCTTGACTACCAGACATTATTTGAGTTTTCACAAATTTGAAAGGCAGTGGTGCCTTTTTGGGTTTGGTGATGCCTTCATAACTTGTAAAGGGTACCTGGGAAGGCTTAATTATTGATTTCACTTTTTTTTTGCTGGAATCATGTCTTTTTATGTGTCTATCAGTGATGCGGTTTTTCTCGTTACAAGTTTTTCCATTTTTGCTCACAGTGACTAGTTGACATAGATTTTTTGATGTGCTCATTTTTGTTCATTTTTTCAATTCTACTAGTTTTGCGATTGTTGCACTAGCGAATTCGCGCTGGAGTGTTTTTTTCTCAATAAAGTTGTCACAAATTGGTAGTTTCCACTTGCTTTTGGTCTTGGCTACTGAATGTTTCTTCAGTTTTGACATCTTTGAATTACCCAGCGACGCTTTTTCGGGAATTTAATGCGTTTTCGCCATGCTGAAGGTTCCTGGGAGTACTAAATTTTTGATTTTGGTGTTAATGTTTCTGAAATATGTCTTTTTCTGTGTTCATCTTTTATGGGTTTTTTTGTGGTACAAGTTTTTTCATTTTTGAGGACAGTGTGTGGCTAGTTAAGTCATCTTGATGTGTTCATTCTTGTTTCATTCGTCAAATTTACTAGTTAGGCGATAGTTGCAGAAGCAAAATTGCGCTGTGGTGTTTTTTTGTTCGAAAAAAAATTGTCGTCACAGTACTGGCAGTTTTTCTTTCTTTTTGGTCTTGACTACCAGACATTATTTGAGTTTTCACAAGTTTGAAAGGCAGTGGTGCCTTTTTGGGTTTGGTGATGCCTTTATAACTTGCTTAGGGTACCTGGGAAGGCTTAATTATTGATTTCAATTTTTTTTCCTGGAATCATGTCTTTTTATGTGTCTATCAGTGATGCGGTTTTTCTCGTTACAAGTTTTTCCATTTTTGATCACAGTGACTGGTTGACATAGTTTTTTTTGATGTGCTCATTTTTGTTCATTTATTCGAATCTACTAGTGTTGCGATTGTTGCAATCGCGAATTCGCGCTGGAGTGTTTTTGTCTCAATAAAGTTGTCACAAATTGGTAGTTTCCACTTGCTTTTGGTCTTGGCTACTGAATGTTTCTTCAGTTTTGACATCTTTGAAATACCCAGCGACGCTTTTTCGGGAGGTTAATGCGTTGTGGACGTGTCGACGGTTCCTGGGAGTACTAAGTTTTTAATTTTGCTATTTATGTTTCTGAAATATGTCTTTTTTTGTGTTCATCTTTGATGCGATTTTTTTTGGTACAAATTTTTTCATTTTTGAGGACAGTGTGTGGCTAGTTAAGTCATCTTGATGTGTTCATTGTTGTTTCATTCGTCAAAGTTACTGGTTAGGCGATAGTTGCAGAAGCGAATTTGCGCTGTGGTGATTTTTTGTTCGCAAAAATTTTTCGTCACAGTACTGGCAGTTTTTCTTTCTTTTTGGTCTTGACTACCAGACAATATTTGAGTTTTCACAAATTTGAAAGGCAGTGGTGCCTTTTTGGGTTAGGTGATGCCTTTATAACTTGTTTAGAGTACCTGGGAAGGCTTAATTATTGATTTCACTTTTTTTTTCCTGGAATCATGTCTTTTTATGTGTCTATCAGTGATGCGGTTTTTCTCGTTACAAGTTTTTCCATTTTTGATCAAAGTGACTGGTTGACATAGTTTTTTTGATGCGCTCATTTTTGTTCTTTTATTCAATTCTACTAGTGTTGCGATTGTTGCACTAGCGAATTCGCGCTGGAGTGTTTTTTTCTCAATAAAGTTGTCACAAATTGGTAGTTTCCACTTGCTTTTGGTCTTGGCTACTGAATGTTTCTTCAGTTTTGACATCTTTGAATACCCAGCGACGCTTTTTCGGGGTGTTAATGCGTTGTGGACGTGTCGACGGTTCCTGGGAGTACTAAGTTTTTAATTTTGCTATTTATGTTTCTGAAATATGTTTTTTTTTGTGTTCATCTTTGATGCGATTTTTTTTTTTGGTACAAATTTTTTCATTTTTGAGGACAGTGTGTGGCTAGTTAAGTCATCTTGATGTGTTCATTGTTGATTCATTCGTCAAAGTTACTGGTTAGGCGATAGTTGCAGAAGCGAATTTGCGCTGTGGTGATTTTTTGTTCGAAAAAATTTTTCGTCACAGTACTGGCAGTTTTTCTTTCTTTTTGGTCTTGACTACCAGACATTATTTGAGTTTTGGCTAGTTAAGTCATCTTGATGTGTTCATTCTTGTTTCATTCGTCAAATTTACTAGTTAGGCGATAGTTGCAGAAGCAAATTTGCGCTGTGGTGTTTTTTGTTCGAAAAAAAATTGTCGTCACAGTACTGGCAGTTTTTCTTTCTTTTTGGTCTTGACTACCAGACATTATTTGAGTTTTCACAAGTATGAAAGGCAGTGGTGCCTTTTTGGGTTTGGTGATGCCTTTATAACTTGTTAAGGGTACCTGGGAAGGCTTAACTATTGATTTCATTTTTTTTCCTGGAATCATGTCTTTTTATGTGTCTATCAGTGATGCGGTTTTTCTCGTTACAAGTTTTTCCATTTTTGATCACAGTGACTGGTTGACATAGTTTTTTTGATGTGCTCATTTTTGTTCATTTATTCGAATCTACTAGTGTTGCGATTGTTGCAATCGCGAATTCGCGCTGGAGTGTTTTTGTCTCAATAAAGTTGTCACAAATTGGTAGTTTCCACTTGCTTTTGGTCTTGGCTACTGAATGTTTCTTCAGTTTTGACATCTTTGAAATACCCAGCGACGCTTTTTCGGGGTGGTAATGCAATGTGGACGTGTCGACGGTTCCTGGGAGTACTAGGTTTTTAATTTTGCTATTTATGTTTCTGAAATATGTCTTTTTTTGTGTTCATCTTTGATGCGATTTTTTTGGTACAAATTTTTTCATTTTTGAGGACAGTGTGTGGCTAGTTAAGTCATCTTGATGTGTTCATTGTTGTTTCACTCGTCAAAGTTACTGGTTAGGCGATAGTTGCAGAAGCGAATTTGCGCTGTGGTGATTTTTTGTTCGCAAAAATTTTTCGTCACAGTACTGGCAGTTTTTCTTTCTTTTTGGTCTTGCTACCAGACAATATTTGAGTTTTCACAAATTTGGAAGGCAGTGGTGCCTTTTTGGGTTAGGTGATGCCTTTATAACTTGTTAAGAGTACCTGGGAAGGCTTAATTATTGATTTCACTTTTTTTTTCCTGGAATCATGTCTTTTTATGTGTCTATCAGTGATGCGGTTTTTCTCGTTACAAGTTTTTCCATTTTTGATCAAAGTGACTGGTTGACATAGTTTTTTTGATGCGCTCATTTTTGTTCTTCTATTCAATTCTACTAGTGTTGCGATTGTTGCACTAGCGAATTCGCGCTGGAGTGTTTTTTTCTCAATAAAGTTGTCACAAATTGGTAGTTTCCACTTGCTTTTGGTCTTGGCTACTGAATGTTTCTTCAGTTTTGACATCTTTGAATACCCAGCGACGCTTTTTCGGGGTGTTAATGCGTTGCGGACGTGTCGACGGTTCCTGGGAGTACTAAGTTTTTAATTTTGCTATTTTTGTTTCTGAAATATGTCTTTTTTTGTGTTCATCTTTGATGCGATTTTTTTTGGTACAAATTTTTTCATTTTTGAGGACAGTGTGTGGCTAGTTAAGTCATCTTGATGTGTTCATTGTTGATTCATTCGTCAAAGTTACTGATTAGGCGATACTTGCAGAAGCGAATTTGCGCTGTGGTGATTTTTTGTTCGAAAAAATTTTTCGTCACAGTACTGGCAGTTTTTCTTTCTTTTTGGTCTTGACTACCAGACATTATTTGAGTTTTCACAAGTTTGAAAGGCAGTGGTGCCTTTTTGGGTTTGGTGATGCCTTTATAACTTGTTAAGGGTACCTGGGAAGGCTTAATTTTTGATTTCACTTTTTTTTTCCTGGGATCATGTCTTTTTATGTGTCTATCAGTGATGCGGTTTTTCTCGTTACAAGTTTTTCCATTTTTGATCAAAGTGACTGGTTGACATAGTTTTTTTGATGTGCTCATTTTTGTTCTTTTATTCAATTCTACTAGTGTTGCGATTGTTGCACTAGCGAATTCGCGCTGGAGTGTTTTTTTCTCAATAAAGTTGTCACAAATTGGTAGTTTCCACTTGCTTTTGGTCTTGGCTACTGAATGTTTGTTCAGTTTTGACATCTTTGAAATACCCAGCGACGCTTTTTCGGGGTGTTAATGCGTTGTGGACGTGTCGACGGTTCCTGGGAGTACTAAGTTTTTAATTTTGCTTTTTATGTTTCTGAAATATGTCTTTTTTGTGTTCATCTTTGATGCGATTTTTTGTGGTACAAATTTTTTCGTTTTTGAGGACAGTTTGTGGCTAGTTAAGTCATCTTGATGTGTTCATTGTTGTTTCATTCGTCGAAGTTACTGGTTAGGCGATAGTTGCAGAAGCGAATTTGCGCTGTGGTGATTTTTTGTTCGAAAAAATTTTTCGTCACAGTACTGGCAGTTTTTCTTTCTTTTTGGTCTTGACTACCAGACATTATTTGAGTTTTCACAAATTTTAAAGGCAGTGGTGCCTTTTTGGGATTGGTGATGCCTTTATAACTTGTTAAGGGTACCTGAGAAGGCTTAATTATTGATTTTACTTTTTTTTACTGGAATCAGGTCTTTTTATGTGTCTATCAGTGATGCGGTTTTTCTCGTTACAAGTTTTTCCATTTTTGATCACAGTGACTAGTTGACATAGTTTTTTTGATGTGCTCATTTTTGATCATTTATTCAATTCTACTAGTGTTGCGATTGTTGCACTAGCGAATTCGCGCAGGAGTGTTTTTTTCTCAATAAAATTGTCACATATTGGTAGTTTCCACTTGCTTTTGGTCTTGGCTACTGAATGTTTCTTCAGTTTTGACATCTTCGAAATACCCAGCGACGCTTTTCCGGGGTGTTATTGCGTTGCGGCCATGCTGACGGTTCCTGGGAGTACTAAGTTTTTGATTTTGGTGTTAATGTTTCTGAAATATGTCTTTTTCTGTGTTCATTTTTATGCGGTTTTTTGTGGTACAAGTTTTTTCATTTTTGAGAACAGTGTGTGGATAGTTAAGTCATCTTGATGTGCTCATTATTGTTTCAATCGTCAAATATACTAGGAAAGCGAGCGATAGTTGCAGAAGCGAATTTGCTCTGTGGTGATTTTTTGTTCGAAAAAAATGTCGTCACATTAATGGCCGTTTTTCTTTCTTTTGGGTCTTGACTACCAGACATTATTTGAGTTTTCACAAATTTGAAAGGCAGTGGTGCCTTTTTGGATTGGTGATGCCTTCATAACTTGTTAAGGGTACCTGGGAAGGCTTAATTTTTGATTTCACTTTTTTTTTTACTGGAATCATGTCGTTTTATGTGTCTATCAGTGATGCGGTTTTTCTCGTTACAAGTTTTTCCATTTTCGATCACAGTGACTAGTTGACATAGTTTTTTTGATGTGCTCATTTTTGTTCATTTTTTCAATTCTACTAGTTTTGCGATTGTTGCAGTAGCGAATTCGCGCTGGAGTGTTTTTTTCTCAATAAAGTTGTCACAAATTGGTAGTTTCCACTTGCTTTTGGTCTTGGCTACTGAATGTTTCTTCAGTTTTGACATCTTTGAATTACCCAGCGACGCTTTTTCGGGGTGTTAATGCGTTTTCGCCATGCTGAAGGTTCCTGGGAGTACTATGTTTTTGATTTTGGTGTTAATGTTTCTGAAATATGTTTTTTTCTGTGTTCATCTTTTATGCGGTTTTTTGTGGTACAAGTTTTTTCATTTTTGAGGACAGTGTGTGGCTAATTAAGTCATATTGATGTGTTCATTGTTGTTTCATTCGTCAAAATTACTGGTTAGGCGGTAGCTGCAGAAGCGAATTTGCGCTGTGGTGATTTTTTGTCCGAAAAAAATGTCGTCGCATTACTGGCAGTTTTTCTTTCTTTTGGGTCTTGACTACCAGACATTATTTAGTTCTCACAAATTTAAAAGGCAGTGGTGCCTTTTTGGGTTTGGTGATGCCTTTTTAAATTGTTAAGGGTACCTGGGAAGGCTTAATTATTGACTCCACTTTTTTTTACTGGAATCATGTCTTTTTATGTGTCTATCAGTGATGCGGTTTTTCTCGTTACAAGTTTTTCCATTTTTGATCACAGTGACTAGTTGACATAGTTTATTTGATGTGCTCATTTTTGTTCATTTATTCAATTCTACTAGTGTTGCGATTGTTGCACTAGCAAATTCGCGCTGGAATGTTTTTTTCTCAATAAAGTTGTCACAAGTTGGTAGTTTCCGTTTGCTTTTGGTCTTGGCTACTGAATGTTTCTTCAGTTTTGACATCTTTGAATTACCCAGCGACGCTTTTTCGGGGTGTTAATGCGTTTTCGCCATGCTGACGGTTCCTGGGAGTACTAAGTTTTTGATTTTGGTGTTAATGTTTCTGAAATATGTCTTTTTCTGTGTTCATCTTTTATGCGGTTTTTTGTGGTACAAGTTTTTTTCATTTTTGAGGACAGTGTGTGGCTAATTAAGTCATATTGATGTGTTCATTGTTGTTTCATTCGTCAAAATTACTGGTTAGGCGGTAGCTGCAGAAGCGAATTTGCGCTGTGGTGATTTTTTGTTCGAAAAAAATGTCGTCACATTACTGGCAGTTTTTCTTTCTTTTGGGTCTTGACTACCAGACATTATTTAGTTTTCACAAATTTAAAAGGCAGTGGTGCCTTTTTGGGTTTGGTGATGCCTTTTTAAATTGTTAAGGGTACCTGGGAAGGCTTAATTATTGACTTCAATTTTTTTTACTGGAATCATGTCTTTTTATGTGTCTATCAGTGATGCGGTTTTTCCATTTTTGATCACAGTGACTACTTGACATAGTTTTTTTGATGTGCTCATTTTTGTTCATTTATTCAATTCTACTAGTGTTGCGATTGTTGCACTAGCGAATTCGCGCTGGAATGTTTTTTTCTCAATAAAGTTGTCACAAGTTGGTAGTTTCCACTTGCTTTTGGTCTTGGCTACTGAATGTTTCTTCAGTTTTGACATCTTTTAAATACCCAGCGACGCTTTTTCGGGGTGTTAATGCGTTTTCGCCATGCTGAAGGTTCCCGGGAGTACTAAGTTTTTGATTTTGGTGTTAATGTTTCTGAAATATGTCTTTTTCTGTGTTCATCTTTTATGCGGTTTTTCGTGGTACAAGTTTTTTCATTTTTGAGGACAGTGTGTGGCTAATTAAGTCATATTGATGTGCTCATTATTGTTTCATTCGTCAAATCTACTAGGAAAGCGATAGTTGCAGAAGCGAATTTGCTCTTGGTGATTTTTTGTTCGAAAAAAATGTCGTCACATTACTGGCCGTTTTTCTTTCTTTTGGGTCTTGACTACCAGACATTATTTGAGTTTTCACAAATTTGAAAGGCAGTGGTGCCTTTTTGGGTTTGGTGATGCCTTCATAACTTGTAAAGGGTACCTGGGAAGGCTTAATTATTGATTTCACTTTTTTTTTGCTGGAATCATGTCTTTTTATGTGTCTATCAGTGATGCGGTTTTTCTCGTTACAAGTTTTTCCATTTTTGCTCACAGTGACTAGTTGACATAGATTTTTTGATGTGCTCATTTTTGTTCATTTTTTCAATTCTACTAGTTTTGCGATTGTTGCACTAGCGAATTCGCGCTGGAGTGTTTTTTTCTCAATAAAGTTGTCACAAATTGGTAGTTTCCACTTGCTTTTGGTCTTGGCTACTGAATAATTCTTCAGTTTTGACATCTTTGAATTACCCAGCGACGCTTTTTCGGGAATTTAATTCGTTTTCGCCATGCTGAAGGTTCCTGGGAGTACTAAATTTTTGATTTTGGTGTTAATGTTTCTGAAATATGTCTTTTTCTGTGTTCATCTTTTATGCGGTTTTTTGTGGTACAAGTTTTTTTCATTTTTGAGGACAGTGTGTGGCTAATTAAGTCATATTGATGTGTCCATTGTTGTTTCATTCGTCAAAATTACTGGTTAGGCGGTAGCTGCAGAAGCGAATTTGCGCTGTGGTGATTTTTTGTCCGAAAAAAATGTCGTCACATTACTGGCAGTTTTTCTTTCTTTTGGGTCTTGACTACCAGACATTTTTTAGTTTTCACAAATTTAAAAGGCAGTGGTGCCTTTTTGGGTTTGGTGATGCCTTTTTAAATTGTTAAGGGTACCTGGGAAGGCTTAATTATTGACTTCACTTTTTTTTACTGGAATCATGTCTTGTTATGTGTCTATCAGTGATGCGGTTTTTCTCGTTACAAGTTTTTCCATTTTTGATCACAGTGACTAGTTGACATAGTTTATTTGATGTGCTCATTTTTGTTCATTTATTCAATTCTACTAGTGTTGCGATTGTTGCACTAGCAAATTCGTGCTGGAATGTTTTTTTCTCAATAAAGTTGTCACAAGTTGGTAGTTTCCACTTGCTTTTGGTCTTGGCTACTGAATGTTTCTTCAGTTTTGACATCTTTGAATTACCCAGCGACGCTTTTTCGGGGTGTTAATGCGTGTTCGCCATGCTAACGGTTCCTGGGAGTACTAAGTTTTTGATTTTGGTGTTAATGTTTCTGAAATATGTCTTTTTCTGTGTTCATCTTTTATGCGGTTTTTTGTGGTACAAGTTTTTTCATTTTTGAGAACAGTGTGTGGCTAATTAAGTCATATTGATGTGTTCATTGTTGTTTCATTCGTCAAAATTACTGGTTATGCGGTAGCTGCAGAAGCGAATTTGCGCTGTGGTGATTTTTTGTTCGAAAAAATTGTCGTCACATTACTGGCAGTTTTTCTTTCTATTGGGTCTTGACTACCAGACATTATTTAGTTTTCACACATTTAAAAGGCAGTGGTGCCTTTTTGGGTTTTGTGATGCCTTTTTAAATTGTTAAGGGTACCTGGGAAGGCTTAATTATTGACTTAATTTTTTTTTACTGGAATCATGTATTTTTCTGTGTCTATCAGTGATGCGGTTTTTCTCGTTACAAGTTTTTCCATTTTTGATCACAGTGACTAGTTGACACAGTTTTTTTGATGTGCTCTTTTTTGTTCATTTATTCAATTCTACTAGTGTTGCGATTGTTGCACTAGCGAATTCGCGCTGGAATGTTTTTTTCTCAATAAAGTTGTCACAAGTTGGTAGTTTCCACTTGCTTTTGGTCTTGGCTACTGAATGTTTCTTCAGTTTTGACATCTTTTAAATACCCAGCGACGCTTTTTCGGGGTGTTAATGCGTTGTAGCCATGCTGACTGTTCCTGGGAGTACTAAGTTCTTGATTTTGGTGTTAATGTTTCTGAAATATGTCTTTTTCTGTGTTCATCTTTTATGCGGTTTTTTGTGGTACAAGTTTTTTCATTTTTGAGGACAGTGTGTGGCTAGTTAAGTCATCTTGATGTGTTCGTTTTTGTTTCATTCGTCAAATCTACTAGGAAAGCGATAGTTGCAGAAGCGAATTTGCGCTGTGGTGATTTTTTGGTCAAAAAAAATGTCGTCACATTACTGGCAGTTTTTCTTTTTTTTGGGTCTTGACTACCAGACATTATTTGAGTTTTCACAAATTTGAAAGGCAGTTGTGCCTTTTTGGGTTTGGTGATGCCTTTATAATTTGTTAAGGGTACCTGGGAAGGCTTAATTATTGATTTCACTTTTTTTTTACTGGAATCATGTCTTTTTATGTGTCTATCAGTGATGCGGTTTTTCTCGTTACAAGTTTTTCTATTTTTGATCACCGTGACCAGTTGACATAGTGTTTTTGATGTGCTCATTTT
Source organism: Symsagittifera roscoffensis (assembly GCF_963678635.1). Taxonomy (NCBI): domain Eukaryota; kingdom Metazoa; phylum Xenacoelomorpha; order Acoela; family Convolutidae; genus Symsagittifera; species Symsagittifera roscoffensis. Next base: position 59,692,718 of record NC_087067.1, on the reverse strand, counting down.
TGTTCATTTTTTCAGTTCTACTAGTGTTGCGATTGTTGCACTAGCGAATTCGCGCTGGAGTGTTTTTTTCTCAATAAAATGGGCACAAATTGGTAGTTTCCACTTGCTTTTGGTCTTGGCTACTGAATGTTTCTTCAGTTTTGACATTTTGAATTACCCAGCGACGCTTTTTCGGGGAGTTAATGCAATGTCGCCATGCTGACGGTTCCTGGGAGTACTAAGTTTTTGATTTTGGTGTTAATGTTTCTGAAATATGTCTTTTTCTGTGTTCATCTTTTATGCGGTTTTTTCTGGTACAAATTTTTTCATTTTTGAGGACAGTGTGTGGCTAGTTAAGTCATCTTGATGTGTTTATTGTTGTTTCATTCGTCAAATTTTTTAGTTAGGCGGTAGTTGCAGAAGCGAATTTGCGCTGTGGTGATTTTTTGTTTGAAAAAATGTCGTCACATTACTGGCAGTTTTTCTTTCTTTTTGGTCTTGACTACCAGACATTATTTGAGTTTTCACAAATTTGAAAGGCAGTGGTGCCTTTTTGGGTTTGGTGATGCCTGGGTACCTGGGAAGGCTTAATTATTGATTTCACTTTTTTTTTACTGGAATCATGTCTTTTTATGTGTCTATCAGTGATGCTGTTTTTCTCGTTACAAGTTTTTCCATTTTTGATCAGAGTGACTGGTTGACATAGTTTTTTTGATGTGCTCATTTTTGTTCATTTATTCAATTCTACTAGTGTTGCGATTGTTGCACTAGCGAATTCGCGCTGGAGTGTTTTTGTCTCATGAAAGTTGTCACAAATTGGTAGTTTCCACTTGCTTTTGGTCTTGGCTGCTGAATGTTTCTTCAGTTTTGACATCTTTGAAATATCCAGCGACGCTTTTTCGGGGTGTTAATGCGTTGTGGACATGCTGACGGTTCCTGGGAGTACTAAGTTTTTATCTTTGCTATTTATGTTTTTGAAATATGTCTTTTTTTGTGTTCATCTTTGATGCGATTTTTTTGTGGTACAAATTTTTTTCATTTTTGAGGACAGTGTGTGGCTAGTTAAGTCATCTTGATGTGTTCATTGTTGTTTCATTCGTCAAATTTACTGGTTAGGCGGTAGTTGCAGAAGCGAATTTGCGCTGTGGTGATTTTTTGTTTGAAAAAATGTCGTCACATTACTGGCAGTTTTTCTTTCTTTTTGGTCTTGACTACCAGACATTATTTGAGTTTTCACAAATTTGAAAGGCAGTGGTGCCTTTTTGGGTTTGGTGATGCCTGGGTACCTGGGAAGGCTTAATTATTGATTTCACTTTTTTTTTACTGGAATCATGTCTTTTTATGTGTCTATCAGTGATGCTGTTTTTCTCGTTACAAGTTTTTCCATTTTTGATCAGAGTGACTGGTTGACATAGTTTTTTTGATGTGCTCATTTTTGTTCATTTATTCAATTCTACTAGTGTTGCGATTGTTGCACTAGCGAATTCGCGCTGGAGTGTTTTTGTCTCATGAAAGTTGTCACAAATTGGTAGTTTCCACTTGCTTTTGGTCTTGGCTGCTGAATGTTTCTTCAGTTTTGACATCTTTGAAATATCCAGCGACGCTTTTTCGGGGTGTTAATGCGTTGTGGACATGCTGACGGTTCCTGGGAGTACTAAGTTTTTATCTTTGCTATTTATGTTTTTGAAATATGTCTTTTTTTGTGTTCATCTTTGATGCGATTTTTTTGTGGTACAAATTTTTTTCATTTTTGAGGACAGTGTGTGGCTAGTTAAGTCATCTTGATGTGTTCATTGTTGTTTCATTCGTCAAATTTACTGGTTAGGCGATAGTTGGAGGAGCGAATTTGCGATCTTTGAGAACAGTGTGTGGCTAGTCAAGTCATCTTGATGTGTTCATTGTTGTTTCATTCGTCAAATCTACTTGATAGGCGATAGTTGCAGAAGCGAAGTTGCGCTGTGGTGATTTTTTGTTCGAAAAAAATTGTCGTCATAGTACTGGCAGTTTTTCTTTCTTTTTGGTCTTGACTAGTGATGCCTTTTTGGGTTTAGTGATGCCTTTATAACTCTTAAGGGATCCTGGGAAGGCTTAATTATTGATTTCACTTTTTTTCCTGGAATCATGTCTTTTTTATGTGTCTATCAGTGATGCGGTTTTTCTCGTTACAAGTTTTTCCATTTTTGATCACAGTGACTGGTTGACATAGTTTTTTTGATGTGCTCATTTTTGATCACTTATTCAAAACTACTAGTGTTGCGATTGTTGCACTCGTGAATTCGCGCTGGAGTGTTTTTGTCTCAATAAAATTGTCACAAATTGGTAGTTTCCACTTGCTTTTGGTCTTTCTTTTTCTTTTTCTGTGTTCATCTTTTATGCGGTCTTTTGTGGTACAAGTTTTTTCATTTTTGAGGACAGTGTGTGGCTAGTTAAGTCATCTTGATGTGTTCATTATTGTTTCATTCGTCGAATCTACTAGCAAAGCGATAGTTGTAGAAGCGAATTTGCGCTGTGGTGATTTTTTGTTCGAAAAAAATGTCACATTACTGGCAGTTTTTCTTTCTTTTTGGTCTTGACTACCAGACATTATTTGAGTTTTCACAAATTTGAAAGGCAGTGGTGCCTTTTTGGGTTTGGTGATGCCTTTATAACTTGTTAAGGGTACCTGGGAAGACCTAATTATTGATTTCACTTCTTTTTTTTTATTGGAATCATGTCTTTTTATGTGTTTATCAGTGATGCGGTTTTTCTCGTTACAAGTTTTTCCATTTTTGATCACAGTGACTGGTTGACATAGTTTTTTTGAAGTGCTCATTTTTGTTCATGTATTCAATTCTACTGGTGTTGCGATTGTTGCACTAGCGAATTCGCGCTGGGGTGTTTTTTTCTCAATAAAGTTGTCACAAATTGGTAGTTTCCACTTGCTTTTGGTCTTGGCTACTGAATGTTTCTTCAGTTTTGACATCTTTGAAATACCCAGCGACGCTTTTTCGGGGTGTTAATGCGTTGTGAATATGCTGACGGTTCCTGGGAGTACTAAGTTTTTGATTTCGGTGTTAATGTTTCTGAAATATGTCTTTTTCTGTGTTCATCTTTTATGCGGTTTTTTGTGGTACAAGTTTTTTCATTTTTGAGGACAGTGTGTGGATAGTTAAGTCATCTTGATGTGTTCATTATTGTTTCATTCGTCAAATCGACTAGGAAAGCGATAGTTGCAGAAGCGAATTTGCGATGTGGTGATTTTTTGTTCGAAAAAAATGTCGTCACATTACTGGCAGTTTTTCTTTCTTTTTGGTCTTGACTACCAGACATTATTTGAGTTTTCACAAATTTGAAAGGCAGTGGTGCCTTTTTGGGTTTGATAATGCCTTTATAACTTGTTAAGGGTACTTGGGAAGGCTTAATTATTGATTTCACTTTTTTTTACTGGAAATATGTCTTTTTATGTGTCTATCAGTGATGCGGTTTTTCTCTTTACAAGTTTTTCCATTTTTGATCACAGTGACTGGTTGACATAGTTTTTTTGATGTGCTCATTTTTGTTCATTTATTCAATTCTACTAGTGTTGCGATTGTTGCACTAGCGAATTTGCGCTGGAGTGTTTTTGTCTCAATAAAGTTGTCACAAATTGGTAGTTTCCACTTGCTTTTGGTCTTGGCTACTGATTGTTTCTTCAGTTTTGACATCTTTGAAATACCCAGCGACGCTTTTTCGGGGGAGTTAATGCGTTGTGGACAAACTGGCAGTTCCTGGGAGTACTAAGTTTTTATTTTTGCTATTTACGTTTCTGAAAAATGTCCTTTTTTGTGTTCATCTTTGATGCGATTTTTTGTGGTACAAATTTTTTTCATTTTTGAGGGCAGTGTGTGGCTAGTTAAGTCATCTTGATGTGTTCATTGTTGTTTCATTCGTCAAATTTACTAGTTAGGCGATAGTTGCAGAAGCGAATTTGTGCTGTGGTGATTTTTTGTTCGAAAAAATTGTCGTCACAGTACTGGCAGTTTTTCTTTCCTTTTGGTCTTGACTACCAGACATTATTTGAATTTTGACAAATTTGAAAGGCTGTGGTGCCTTTTTGGGTTTGTTGATGCTTTTACAACTTGTTAAGCGTACCTGGGAAGGCTTAATTATTGATTTCAATTTTTTTTCCTGGAATCATGTCTTTTTATGTGTCTATCAGTGATGCGGTTTTTCTCGTTACAAGTTTTTCCATTTTTGATCACAGTGACTGGTTGACATAGTTTTTTGATGTGCTCATTTTTGTTCATTGATTCAAATCTACTAGTGTTTCGATTGTTGCACTCGCGAATTCGCGCTGGAGTGTTTTTGTCTCAATAAAGTTGTCACAAATTGGTAGTTTCCACTTGCTTTTGGTCTTGGCTACTGAATGTTTCTTCAGTTTTGACATCTTTGAAATACCCAGCGACGCTTTTTCGGGTTGTTAATGCCTTGTAGCCATGCTGACGGTTCGTGGGAGTACTATGCTTTTGATTTTGGTGTTAGTTTTTCTGAAATATGTCTTTTTCTGTGTTCATCTTTTATGCGGTCTTTTTTGGTACAAGTTTTTTCATTTTTGAGGACAGTGTGTGGCTAGTTAAGTCATCTTGATGTGTTCATTATTGTTTCATTCGTCGAATCTACTAGAAAAGCGATAGTTGCAGAAGTGAATTTGCGCTGTGGTGAATTTTTGTTTGAAAAAAATGTCACATTACTGGCAGTTTTTCTTTCTTTTTGGTCTTGACTACCAGACATTATTTGAGTTTTCACAAATTTGAAAGGCAGTGGTGCCTTTTTGGGTTTGGTGATGCCTTTATAACTTGTTAAGGGTACCTGGGAAGGCCTAATTATTGATTTCACTTTTTTCTTACTGGAATCATGTCTTCTTATGTGTCTATCAGTGATGCGGTTTTTCTCGTTACAAGTTTTTCCATTTTTGATCACAGTGACCGGTTGACATAGTTTTTTTGATGTGCTCATTTTTGTTCATTTATTCAATTCTACTGGTGTTGCGATTGTTGCACTAGCGAATTCTGGCTGGAGTGTTGTTTTCTCAATAAAGTTGTCACGAATTGGTAGTTTCCACTTGCTTTTGTTCTTGGCTACTGAATGTTTCTTCAGTTTTGACATCTCTGAAATACCCAGCGACGCTTTTTCGGGGTGTTAATGCGTTGTGGCCATGCTGACGGTTCCTGGGAGTACTAAGTTTTTGATTTCGGTGTTAATGTTTCTGAAATATGTCTTTTTCTGTGTTCATCTTTTATGCTGTTTTTTGTGGTACAAGTTTTTTCATTTTTGAGGACAGTGTGTGGATAGTTAAGTCATCTTGATGTGTTCATTATTGTTTCATTCGGCAAATCTACTAGGAAAGCGATAGTTGCAGAAGCGAATTTGCGCTGTGGTGATTTTTTGTTCGAAAAAAATGTCGTCACATTACTGGCAGTTTTTCTTTCTTTTTGGTCTTGACTACCAGACATTATTTGAGTTTTCACAAGTTTGAAAGCAAGTGCTGCCTTTTTGGGTTTGTTAAAGCCTTTATAAGTTATTAAGGGAACCTGGGAAGGCCTAATTATTGATTTCACTTTTTTTCCTGGAAGCATGTCTTTTTCTGTGTTCATCTTTTTTGCGGTTTTTTGTGGTACAAGTTTTTTCATTTTTGAGGACAGTGTGTGGATAGTTAAGTCATCTTGATGTGTTCATTGTTGTTTCATTCGTCAAATCTACTGGGTAGGCGATAGTTGCAGAAGCGAAACTGCGCTGTGGTGATTTTTTGTTCGAAAAAAAATTGTCGTCACAGTACTGGCAGTTTTTCTTTCTTTTTGGTCTTGACTGCCAGACATTATTTGAGTTTTCACAAATTTGAAAGACAGTGGTGCCTTTTTGGGTTTGGTGATGCCTTTATAACTTGTTAAGGGTACCTGGGAAGGTTTAATTATTGATTTCACTTTTTTTTTTACTGGAATCATGTCTTTTTATGTGTCTATCAGTGATGCGGTTTTTCTCGTTACACTTTTTCCATTTTTGATCACAGTGACTGGTTGACATAGTTTTTTTGATGTGCTCATTTCTGTTCAATTATTCAATTCTACTAGTATTGCGATTGTTGCACTAGCGAATTTGCGCTGGAGTATTTTTTTCTCAATAAAGTTGTCACAAATTGGTAGTTTCCACCTGCTTTTGGTCTTGGCTACTGAATGTTTCTTCAGTTTTGACATCTTTGAAATACCCAGCGACGCTTTTTCGGAGTGTTAATGCATTGTGGACATGCTGACAGTTCCTGGGAGTACTAAGTTTTTGATTTTGGTGTTAATTTTTCTGAAATATGTGTTTTTTTGTGTTAATCTTTTATGCGATTTTTTGTGATACAAGTTTTTTCATTTTTGAGGACAGTGTTTGGCTAGTTAAGTCATCTTGATGTGTTCACTGTTAATTTATTCGTCAAATCTACTAAGTAGGTGATAGTTGCAGAAGCGAATTTGCGCTGTGGTGATTTTTTGTTCGAAAAAAATGTCGTCACATTACTGGCAGTTTTTCTTTCTTTTTGGTCTTGACTACCAGACATTATGTGAGTTTTCACAAATTTGATAGGCAGTGGTGCCTTTTTGGGTTTGGTGATGCCTTTATAACTTGTAAAGGGTACCTGGAAAGGCCTAATTATTGATTTCACTTTTTTTTACTGGAATCATGTTTTTTTATGTGTCTATCAGTGATGCGGTTTTTCTCGTTACAAGTTTTTCCATTTTTGATCAAAGTGACTGGTTGACATAGTTTTTTTGATGTGCTCATTTTCGTTCATTTTTTCAATTCTACTAGTGTTGCGATTGTTGCACTAGCGAATTCGCGCTGGAGTGTTTTTTTCTCAATAAAGTTGTCACAAATTGGTAGTTTCCACCTGCTTTTGGTCTTGGCTACTGAATGTTTCTTCAGTTTTGACATCAATGAAATACCCAGCGACGCTTTTTCGGGGTGTTAATGCGTTGTGGCCATGCTGACGGTTCCTGGGAGTACTAAGTTTTTGATTTCGGTGTTAATGTTTCTGAAATATGTCTTTTTCTGTGTTCATCTTTTATGCGGTTTTTTGTGGTACAAGTTTTTTCATTTTTGAGGACAGTGTGTGGTTAGTTAAGTCATCTTGATGTGTTCTTTGTTGTTGCATTCGTCAAATCTACTAGGTAGGTGATAGTTGCAGAAGCGAATTTGCGCTGTGGTGATTTTTTGTTCGAAAAAAATGTCGTCACATTACTGGCAGTTTTTCTTTCTTTTTGGTCTTGACTACCAGACATTATGTGAGTTTTCACAAATTTGAAAGCCAGTGCTGCCTTTTTGGGTTTTGTAATGCCTTCATAACTTCTTAAGGGTACCTGGGAAGGGTTAATTTTAAAAAAATAAAACTGTTTTTTGCTGTTTTTTGATTTTTTTTGTACCCATGTGTCAGGTTTTCTGGCATATGCGTACAGGTCAGAGGGCTGTGCCTCTTGAGCCAGCCCTCTGACACCCTTTATTTTTTTTTATCTTCAGTTTAAGTGCTCAATGTGTGCGTCATTTTGCGCCTATTTCCAGTAATCTGGGGTCTGGACCTACAAAGTTAACACATGTAATTTTTTTGAAACTTTTTTGTCAAAAAAAAAATCTCTTCAAGTCTTAAATGATAGATCAAAATATCCTCCAAGACACTGATTATTAATAAGACCAGCTCTTTCCTACTTTCTGATTGACTTTTTTAAATAAAAAACTGTTTTTTGCAGTTTTTTGATGATTTCTTTTTTGTACCCATGTGTCAGATTTTCTGGCATATGGGTACAGGTCAGAGGGCTGTGCCTCTTGAGCCAGCCCTCTGACACCCTTCATTTTTTTTATCTTCAGTTTAAGTGCTCAATGTGTGCGTCATTTTGCGCCTATTTCCAGTAATCTGGGGTCTGGACCTACAAAGTTAACACATGTAATTTTTTTGAAACTTTTTTGTCAAAAAAAAAATCTCTTCAAGTCTTAAATGATAGATCAAAATATCCTCCAAGACACTGATTATTAATAAGACCAGCTCTTTCCTACTTTCTGATTGACTTTTTTAAATAAAAAACTGTTTTTTGCAGTTTTTTGATGATTTCTTTTTTGTACCCATGTGTCAGATTTTCTGGCATATGGGTACAGGTCAGAGGGCTGTGCCTCTTAAGCCAGCCCTCTGACACCCTTCATTTTTTTGATCTTCAGTTTAAGTGCTCAATTTGTGCGTTATTTTGCGCCTAATTCCAGTAATCTGGGGTCTGGACCTACAACGTTAACACTTGTAGTTTTTTGAAACTTTTTTGTCAAAAAAAAAATCTCTTCAAGTCTTAAATGATAGATCAAAATATCCTCCAAGACACTGATTATTAATAAGACCAGCTCTTTCCTACTTTCTGATTGACTTTTTTAAATAAAAAACTGTTTTTTGCAGTTTTTTGATGATTTCTTTTTTGTACCCATGTGTCAGATTTTCTGGCATATGGGTACAGGTCAGAGGGCTGTGCCTCTTAAGCCAGCCCTCTGACACCCTTCATTTTTTTGATCTTCAGTTTAAGTGCTCAATTTGTGCGTTATTTTGCGCCTAATTCCAGTAATCTGGGGTCTGGACCTACAACGTTAACACTTGTAGTTTTTTGAAACTTTTTTTTTCCGAAAAAAAAAAATTCTCTTTAAGTCTTAAATGATAGATCAAAATATCCTCCAAGACACTGTTTAATAATAAGATCAGCTCTTTTCTACTTCCTGATTTAATTTTATAAATAAAAAAACTGTTTTTTGCTGTTTTTTGATGATTTTTTTTGTACCCATTTGTCAGATTTTCTGGCATATGGGTACAGGTCAGAGGGCTGTGCCTCTTGAGCCAGCCCTCTGACACCCTTCATTTTTTTTGATCTTCAGTTTAAGTGCTCAATGTGTGCGTCATTTTGCGCCTATTTCCAGTAATCTGGTGTCTGGACCTACAAAGTCAACACTTGTAGTTTTTTGAAACTTTTTTTTCAAAAAAAAAAAAAATTCTCTTCAAGTCTTAAATGATAGGTCAAAATATCCTCCAAGACACTGTTTATTAATAAGACCAGCTCTTTTCTACTTCCTGATTGAATTTTTAAAATAAAAAAACTGTTTTTTGCAGTTTTTTGATGATTTTTTTTGTATCCATGTGTCAGATTTTCTGGCATATGGGTACAGGTCAGAGGGCTGTGCCTCTTGAGCCATCCCTCTGACATTCTTTATTTTTTTTGATCTTCAGTTTAAGTGCTCAATGTGTGCGTCATTCTGCGCCTATTTCCAGTAATCTGGGGTCTGGACCTACAAAGTAAACACTAGTAATTTTTTGAATTTTTTTTTTCAAAAAAAAAAAAATTCTCTTTAAGTCTTAAATGATAGATCAAATTATCCTCCAAGACACTGTTTATTAATAAGACCAGCTCTTTTCTACTTCCTGATTGATTTTTTTAAATAAAAAAACTGTTTCTTGCTGTTTTTTGATGATTTTTTTTTGTACCCATGTGTCAGATTTTCTGGCATTGGGTACAGGTCAGAGGGCTGTGCCTCTTGAGCCAGCCCTCTGACACCCTTTATTTTTTTTTATCTTCAGTTTAAGTAATCAATGTGTGCGTCATTTTGCGCCTATTTCCAGTAATCTGGTGTCTGGACCTACAAAGCAAACACTTGTAGTTTTTTGAAACTTTTTTTTTCAAAAAAAAAAAATTCTCTTCAAGTCTTAAATGATAGATCAAAGTATCCTCCAAGACACTGTTTATTAATAAGACCAGCTCTTTTCTACTTCCTGGTTGAATTTTTTTAACAAAGAAAACTGTTTTTTGCTGTTTTTTGATGATTTTTTTTGTATCCATGTGTCAGATTTTCTGGCATATGGGTACAGGTCAGAGGGCTGTGCCTCTTGAGCCAGCCCTCTGACACCCTTTGTTTTTTTTTAATCTTCATTTTAAGTGCTTAATGTGTGCGTCATTTTGCGCCTATTTCCAGTAATCTGGGGTCTGGACCTACAAAGTTAACACTTTTAATTTTTTGAAACTTTTTTTTCAAAAAAATAAATTCTCTTTAGGTCTTAAATGATAGATCAAAATATCCTCCAAGACATTGTTTATTAATAAGATCAGCTCTTTTCTACTTCCTGATTGAATTTTTCAAATAAAAAAACTGTTTTTTGCTGTTTTTTACAAATTAACACTTGTAATTTTTTGAAACTTTTTTTTTCAAAAAAAAAAAAAATCTCTTTAGGTCTTAAATGATAGATCAAAATATCCTCCAAGACACTGTTTATTAATAAGATCAGCTCTTTTCTACTTCCTGATTGAATTTTTCAAATAAAAAAACTGTTTTTTGCTGTTTTTTGATGATTTTTATTGTACCCATGTGTCAGATTTTCTGGCTTATGGGTACAGGTCAGAGGGCTGTGCCTCTTGAGCCAGCCCTCTGACATCCTTTATTTTTTTTTGATCTTCAGTTTAAATGCTCAATGTGTGCGTTATTTTGCGCCTATTTCCATATTTCCAGTAATCTGGGGTCTGGACCTACAAAGTTAACACCTGTAATTTTTTGAAACTTTTTTTTTCAAAAAAAAATAAAAAATTCTCTTTAAGTCTTAAATGATAGATCAAAATATCCTCCAAGACACGGTTTATTATTAAGACCAGCTCTTTTCTACTTCCTGATTGAATTTTTTAAATAAAAAAACTGTATTTTGCTGTTTTTTGATGATTTTTTTTTGTACCCATGTGTCAGATTTTCTGGCATATGGGTACAGGTCAGAGACCTGTGCCTCTTGAGCCAGCCCTCTGACACCCTTTATTTTTTTTGATCTTCAGTTTAAGTGCTCAATGTGTGCGTCATTTTGCGCCTATTTCCAGTAATCTGGTGTCTGGACCTACAAAGTTAACACTTGTAATTTTTTGAAACTTTTTTTCAAAAAAAAAATTCTCTTTAGGTCTTAAATGATAGATCAAAATATCCTCCAAAACACTGTTTATTAATAAGATCAGCTCTTTTCTACTTCTTGATTGAATTTTTCAAATAAAAAAACTGTTTTTTGCTGTTTTTTGATGATTTTTTTTTATCCATGTGTCAGATTTTCTGGCATATGGGTACAGGTCAGAGGGCTGTGCCTCTTGAATCAGCCCTCTGACATCCTTTATTTTTTTTTTGATCTTCAGTTTAAATGCTCAATGTGTGCGTTATTTTGCGCCTATTTCCAGTAATCTGGTGTCTGGACCTACAAAGTTAACACCTGTAATTTTTTGAAACTTTTTTTTTTCAAAAAAAAAACAAAAAATTCTCTTTAAGTCTTAAATGATAGATCAAAATATCCTCCAAGACACTGTTTAATAATAAGATCAGCTCTTTTCTACTTCCTGATTGAATTTTTCAAATAAAAAAACTGTTTTTTGCTGTTTTTTGATGATTTTTTTTTGTATTCGTGTGTCAGATTTTCTGGCATATGGGTACAGGTCAGAGGGCTGTGCCTCTTGAACCAGCCCTCTGAAAACCTTTGTTTTTTTTTAATCTTCAGTTTAAGTGCTTAATGTGTGCGTCATTTTGCGCCTATTTCCAGTAATCTGGGGTCTGGACCTACAAAGTTAACACTTGTAATTTTTTGAAACTTTTTTTCCAAAAAAAAAAATTCTCTTTAGGTCTTAAATGATAGATCAAAATATCCTCCAAGACACTGTTTATTAATAAGATCAGCTCTTTTCTACTTCCTGATTGAATTTTTCAAATAAAAAAACTGTTTTTTGCAGTTTTTTGATGATTTTTATTGTACCCATGTGTCAGATTTTCTGGCTTATGGGTACAGGTCAGAGGGCTGTGCCTCTTGAGCCAGCCCTCTGACATCCTTTATTTTTTTTGATCTTCAGTTTAAATGCTCAATGTGTGCGTTATTTTGCGCCTATTTCCAGTAATCTGGGGTCTGGACCTACAAAGTTAACACCTGTAATTTTTTGAAACTTTTTTTTTCAAAAAAAAAAAAAAAATTCTCTTTAAGTCTTAATTGATAGATCAAAATATCCTCCAAGACACTGTTTATTATTAAGACCAGCTCTTTTCTACTTCCTGATTGAATTTTTTTTTAAAAAAAAACTGTATTTTGCTGTTTTTTGATGATTTTTTTTGTACCCATGTGTCAGATTTTCTGGCATATGGGTACAGGTCAGAGGGCTGTGCCTCTTGAGCCAGCCCTCTGACACCCTTTATTTTTTTTGATCTTCAGTTTAAGTGCTCAATGTGTGCGTCATTTTGCGCCTATTTCCAGTAATCTGGTGTCTGGACCTACAAAGTTAACACTTGTAGTTTTTTGAAACTTTTTTTTCAAAAAAAAAAAAAAATTCTCTTCAAGTCTTAAATGATAGATCAAAATATCCTCCAAGACACTGTTCATTAATAAGACCAGCTCTTTTCTACTTCCTGGTTGAATTTTTTCAACAAAGAAAACTGTTTTTTGCTGTTTTTTGATGATTTTTTTTGTAGCCATGTGTCAGATTTTCTGGCATATGGGTACAGGTCAGAGGGCTGTGCCTCTTGAGCCAGCCCTCTGACATCCTTTAATTTTTTGATCTTCAGTTTAAGTGCTCAAAGTGTGCGTCATTTTGCGCCTATTTCCAGTAATCTGGGTTCTGGACCTACAAAGTTAACACTTGTAATTTTTTGAAAAATTTTTTTTCAAAAAAAAAAATTCTCTTTAAGTCTTAAATGATAGATCAAAGTATCCTCCAAGACACTGTTTATTAATAAGACCAGCTCTTTTCTACTTCCTGATTGAATTTTTTAAATAAAAAAACTGTATTTTGCTGTTTTTTGATGATTTTTTTTGTACCCATGTGTCAGATTTTCTGGCATATGGGTACAGGTCAGAGGGCTGTGCCTCTTGAGCCAGCCCTCTGAAACCCTTTGTTTTTTTTAATCTTCAGTTTAATTGCTTAATGTGTGCGTCATTTTGCGCCTATTTCCAGTAATCTGGGGTCTGGACCTACAAAGTTAACACTTGTAGTTTTTTGAAACTTTTTTTTCAAAAAAAAAAAAATTCTCTTCAAGTCTTAAATGATAGATCAAAATATCCTTCAAGACACTGTTTATTAATAAGACCAGCTCTTTTCTACTTCCTGATTGAATTTTTAAAATAAAAAAACTGTTTTTTGCTGTTTTTTGATGATTTTTTTTGTATCCATGTGTCAGATTTTCTGGCATATGGGTACAGGTCAGAGGGCTGTGCCTCTTGAGCCAGCCCTCTGACATCCTTTAATTTTTTGATCTTCAGTTTAAGTGCTCAAAGTGTGCGTCATTTTGCGCCTATTTCCAGTAATCTGGGGTCTGGACCTACAAAGTTAACACTTGTAATTTTTTGAAAAATTTTTTTCAAAAAAAAAAATTCTCTTTAAGTCTTAAATGATAGATCAAAGTATCCTCCAAGATACTGTTTATTATTAAGACCAGCTCTTTTCTACTTCCTGATTGAATTTTTTAAATAAAAAAACTGTATTTTGCTTTTTTTTGATGATTTTTTTTGTACCCATGTCTCAGATTTTCTGGCATATGGGTACAGGTCAGAGGGCTGTGCCTCTTGAGCCAGCCCTCTGACATCCTTTAATTTTTTGATCTTCAGTTTAAGTTCTCAAAGTGTGCGTCATTTTGCGCCTATTTCCAGTAATCTGGGGTCTGGACCTACAAAGTTAACACTTGTAATTTTTTGAAAAATTTTTTTTCAAAAAAAAAATTCTCTTTAAGTCTTAAATGATAGATCAAAGTATCCTCCAAGACACTGTTTATTAATAAGACCAGCTCTTTTCTACTTCCTGATTGAATTTTTTAAATAAAAAAACTGTATTTTGCTGTTTTTTGATGATTTTTTTTGTACCCATGTGTCAGATTTTCTGGCATATGGGTACAGGTCAGAGGGCTGTGCCTCTTGAGCCAGCCCTCTGAAACCCTTTGTTTTTTTTAATCTTCAGTTTAATTGCTTAATGTGTGCGTCATTTTGCGCCTATTTCCAGTAATCTGGGGTCTGGAACTACAAAGTTAACACTTGTAATTTTTTGAAAAAATTTTTTTCAAAAAAAAATTCTCTTTAAGTCTTAAATGATAGATCAAAATATCCTCCAAGACACTGTTTATTAATAAGACCAGCTCTTTTCTACTTCCTGATTGAATTTTTAAAACAAAAAAAAACTGTTTTTTGCTGTTTTTTGATGATTTTTTTTGTATCCATGTGTCAGATTTTCTGGCATATGGGTACAGGTCAGAGGGCTGTGCCTCTTGAGCCAGCCCTCTGACATCCTTTAATTTTTTGATCTTGAGTTTAAGTGCTCAAAGTGTGCGTCATTTTGCGCCTATTTCCAGTAATCTGGGGTCTGGACCTACAAAGTTAACACTTGTAGTTTTTTGAAAATTTTTTTTCAAAAAAAAAAAAAAAATTCTCTTTAAGTCTTAAATGATAGATCAAAGTATCCTCCAAGACACTGTTTATTGAAAAGACCAGCTCTTTTCTACTTCTTGATTGAATTTTTTAAATAAAAAAACTGTTTTTTGCTGTGTTTTGATGATTTTTTTTGTACCCATGTGTCAGATTTTCTGGCATATGGGTACAGGTCAGAGGGGTGTGCCTCTTGAGCCAGCCTTCTGACACCCTTTATTTTTTTTTGATCTTCAGTTTAAGTGCTCATTGTGTGCGTCATTTTGCGCCTATTTCCAGTAATCTGGGGTCTGGACCTACAAAGTTAACACTTGTAGTTTTTTGAAAATTTTTTTTCAAAAAAAAAGAAAAACTTCTCTTTAGGTCTTAAATGATAGATCAAAATACCTGCAAGACACTGTTTATTAATAAAACCAGCTCTTTTCTGCTTCCTGGTTGAATTTATTAAACAAAGAAAACTGTTTTTTTGCTGTTTTTTGATGATTTTTTTGTATCCATGTGTCAGATTTTCTGGCATATGGGTAAAGGTCAGAAGGCTGTGCCTCTTGAGCCAGCCCTCTGACACCCTTTATTATTTTTTTGATCTTCAGTTTAAGTGCTTAATGTGTGCGTCATTTTGCGCCTATTTCCAGTAATCTGGGGTCTGGACCTGCAAAGTTAACACTTGTATTTTTTTGAAACTTTTTTTTTCAAAAAAACAAAAAAAATTCTCTTCAAGTCTTAAATGATAGATCAAAATAACCTCCAAGACACTGTTTATTAATAAGATCAGCTCTTTTTTACTTCCTGATTGAATTTTTTAAATAAACAAACTGTTTTTTGATGATTTTTTATGATTTTTTTTTTACCCATGTGTCAGATTTTCTGGCATATGGGTACAGGTCAGAGGGCTGTGCCGCTTGAGCCAGCCCTCTGACACCCTATATTTTTTTTAATCTTCAGTTTAAGTGCTTAATGTGTGCGTCATTTTGCGCCTATTTCCAGTAATCTGGGGTCTGAACCTACAAAGTTGCCACTTGTAATTTTTTGAAACTTTTGTTTCAAAAAAAAAATTCTCTTTAAGTCTTAAATGATAGATCAAAGTATCCTCCAAGACACTGTTTATTAAAAAGACCAGCTCTTTTCTACTTCCTGATTGAATTTTTTAAATAAAAAAACTGTTTTTTGCTGTGTTTTGATGATTTTTTTTGTACCCATGTGTCAGATTTTCTGGCATATGGGTACAGGTCAGAGGGGTGTGCCTCTTGAGCCAGCCTTCTGACACCCTTTATTTTTTTTTGATCTTCAGTTTAAGTGCTCATTGTGTGCGTCATTTTGCGCCTATTTCAAGTAATCTGGGGTCTGGACCTACAAAGTTAACACTTGTAGTTTTTTGAAATTTTTTTTTCAAAAAAGAAGAAAAACTTCTCTTTAGGTCTTAAATGATAGATCAAAATACCTGAAAGACACTGTTTATTAATAAAACCAGCTCTTTTCTGCTTCCTGGTTGAATTTTTTAAACAAAGAAAACTGTTTTTTTTGCTGTTTTTTGATGATTTTTTTTTGTATCCATGTGTCAGATTTTCTGGCCTATGGGTAAAGGTCAGAAGGCTGTGCCTCTTGAGCCAGCCCTCTGACACCCTTTATTATTTTTTGATCTTCAGTTTAAGTGCTTAATGTGTGCGTCATTTTGCGCCTATTTCCAGTAATCTGGGGTCTGGACCTACAAAGTTAACACTTGTAGTTTTTTGAAAATTTTTTTTCAAAAAAAAAGAAAAACTTCTCTTTAGGTCTTAAATGATAGATCAAAATACCTGCAAGACACTGTTTATTAATAAAACCAGCTCTTTTCTGCTTCCTGGTTGAATTTTTTAAACAAAGAAAACTGTTTTTTTGCTGTTTTTTGATGATTTTTTTTGTATCCATGTGTCAGATTTTCTGGCATATGGGTAAAGGTCAGAAGGCTGTGCCTCTCGAGCCAGCCCTCTGACACCCTATATTTTTTTTAATCTTCAGTTTAAGTGCTTAATGTGTGCGTCATTTTGCGCCTATTTCCAGTAATCTGGGGTCTGAACCTACAAAGTTACCACTTGTAATTTTTTGAAACTTTTTTTTCCGAAAAAAAAAACATTTCTCTTCAAGTCTTAAATGATAGATCAAAATATCCTCCAAGACAATGTTTATTATTGAGACCAGCTCTTTTCTACTTCATGATTGAGTTTTTTAAATAAAAAAACTGTTTTTTGCTGTTTTTTTATGATTTTTTTTTTACCCATGTGTCAGATTTTCTGGCATATGGGTACAGGTCAGAGGGCTGTGCCTCTTGAGCCAGCCCTCTGACATCCTTTAATTTTTTGATCTTCAGTTTAAGTGCTCAAAGTGTGCGTCATTTTGCGCCTATTTCCAGTAATCTGGGGTCTGGACCTACAAAGTTAACACTTGTAATTTTTTGAAACATTTTTTTCAAAAAAAAAAAAAAAAATCTCTTTGAGTCTGAAATGATAGATCAAAATATCCTCCAAGACACTGTTTATTAAAAAGACCAGCTCTTTTCTACTTCCTGATTGAATTTTTTAAATAAAAAAACTGTTTTTTGCTGTGTTTTGATGATTTTTTTTGTACCCATGTGTCAGATTTTCTGGCATATGGGTACAGGTCAGAGGGGTGTGCCTCTTGAGCCAGCCTTCTGACACCCTTTATTTTTTTTTGATCTTCAGTTTAAGTGCTCATTGTGTGCGTCATTTTGCGCCTATTTCAAGTAATCTGGGGTCTGGACCTACAAAGTTAACACTTGTAGTTTTTTGAAAATTTTTTTTCAAAAAAAAAGAAAAACTTCTCTTTAGGTCTTAAATGATAGATCAAAATACCTGCAAGACACTGTTTATTAATAAAACCAGCTCTTTTCTGCTTCCTGGTTGAATTTTTTAAACAAAGAAAACTGTTTTTTTGCTGTTTTTTGATGATTTTCTTTGTATCCATGTGTCAGATTTTCTGGCATATGGGTAAAGGTCAGAAGGCTGTGCCTCTTGAGCCAGCCCTCTGACACCCTTTATTATTTTTTGATCTTCAGTTTAAGTGCTTAATGTGTGCGTCATTTTGCGCCTATTTCCAGTAATCTGGGGTCTGGACCTACAAAGTTAACACTTGTAGTTTTTTGAAAATTTTTTTTCAAAAAAAAAGAAAAACTTCTCTTTAGGTCTTAAATGATAGATCAAAATACCTGCAAGACACTGTTTATTAATAAAACCAGCTCTTTTCTGCTTCCTGGTTGAATTTTTTAAACAAAGAAAACTGTTTTTTTGCTGTTTTTTGATGATTTTTTTTGTATCCATGTGTCAGATTTTCTGGCATATGGGTAATGGTCAGAAGGCTGTGCCTCTCGAGCCAGCCCTCTGACACCCTATATTTTTTTAATCTTCAGTTTAAGTGCTTAATGTGTGCGTCATTTTGCGCCTATTTCCAGTAATCTGGGGTCTGAACCTACAAAGTTACCACTTGTAATTTTTTGAAACTTTTTTTTTCCGAAAAAAAAAACATTTCTCTTTAAGTCTTAAATGATAGATCAAAATATCCTCCAAGACAATGTTTAATATTGAGACCAGCTCTTTTCTACTTCATGATTGAGTTTTTTAAATAAAAAAACTGTTTTTTGCTGTTTTTTTATGATTTTTTTTTACCCATGTATCAGATTTTCTGGCATATGGGTACAGGTCAGAGGGCTGTGCCTCTTGAGCCAGCCCTCTGACATCCTTTAATTTTTTGATCTTCAGTTTAAGTGCTCAAAGTGTGCGTCATTTTGCGCCTATTTCCAGTAATCTGGGGTCTGGACCTACAAAGTTAACACTTGTAATTTTTTGAAAATTTTTTTTTCAAAAAAAAAAATTCTCTTTAAGTCTTAAATGATAGATCAAAGTATCTTCCAAGACACTGTTTATTAATAAGACCAGCTCTTTTCTACTTCCTGATTGGATTTTTTAAATAAAAAAACTGTATTTTGCTGTTTTTTGATGATTTTTTTTGTACCCGTGTGTCAGATTTTCTGGCATATGGGTACAGGTCAGAGGGCTGTGCCTCTTGAGCCAGCCCTCTGAAACCCTTTGTTTTTTTTTTAATCTTCAGTTTAATTGCTTAATGTGTGCGTCATTTTGCGCCTATTTCCAGTAATCTGGGGTCTGGACCTACAAAGTTAACACTTGTAATTTTTTGAAAAATTTTTTTTCAAAAAAAAAAAATTCTCTTTAAGTCTTAAATGATAGATCAAAACATCCTCCAAGACACTGTTTATTAATAAGACCAGCTCTTTTCTACTTCCTGATTGAATTTTTAAAATAAAAAAACTGTTTTTTGCTGTTTTTTGATGATTTTTTTTGTATCCATGTGTCAGATTTTCTGGCATATGGGTACAGGTCAGAGGGCTGTGCCTCTTGAGCCAGCCCTCTGACATCCTTTAATTTTTTGATCTTCAGTTTAAGTGCTCAAAGTGAGCGTCATTTTGCGCGTATTTCCAGTAATCTGGGGTCTGGACCTACAAAGTTAACACTTGTAATTTTTTGAAAAATTTTTTTTCAAAAAAAAAAAAATTCTCTTTAA
Organism: Symsagittifera roscoffensis; assembly: GCF_963678635.1. Taxonomy (NCBI): domain Eukaryota; kingdom Metazoa; phylum Xenacoelomorpha; order Acoela; family Convolutidae; genus Symsagittifera; species Symsagittifera roscoffensis. The sequence goes on along the minus strand of NC_087067.1, from coordinate 59,673,748 downwards.
GTCTTAAATGATAGATCAAAGTATCCTCCAAGACACTGTTTATTAATAAGACCAGCTCTTTTCTACTTCCTGATTGAATTTTTTAAATAAAAAAACTGTATTTTGCTGTTTTTTGATGATTTTTTTTGTACCCATGTGTCAGATTTTCTGGCATATGGGTACAGGTCAGAGGGCTGTGCCTCTTGAGCCAGCCCTCTGAAACCCTTTGTTTTTTTTTAATCTTCAGTTTAATTGCTTAATGTGTGCGTCATTTTGCGCCTATTTCCAGTAATCTGGGGTCTGGACCTACAAAGTTAACACTTGTAATTTTTTGAAAAATTTTTTTCAAAAAAAGAAATTCTCTTTAAGTCTTAAATGATAGATCAAAATATCCTCCAAGACACTGTTTATTGATAAGACCAGCTCTTTTCTACTTCCTGATTGAATTTTTAAAATAAAAAAACTGTTTTTTGCTGTTTTTTGATGATTTTTTTTGTATCCATGTGTCAGATTTTCTGGCATATGGGTACAGGTCAGAGGGCTGTGCCTCTTGAGCCAGCCCTCTGACATCCTTTAATTTTTTGATCTTTAGTTTAAGTGCTCAAAGTGTGCGTCATTTTGCGCCTATTTCCAGTAATCTGGGGTCTGGACCTACAAAGTTAACACTTGTAATTTTTTGAAAACTTTTTTTTCAAAAAAAAAAATTCTCTTTAAGTCTTAAATGATAGATCAAAGTATCCTCCAAGACACTGTTTATTAATAAGACCAGCTCTTTTCTACTTCCTGATTGAATTTTTTAAATAAAAAAACTGTTTTTTGCTGTGTTTTGATGATTTTTTTTTTACCCATGTGTCAGATTTTCTGGCATATGGGTACAGGTCAGAGGGGTGTGCCTCTTGAGCCAGCCTTCTGACACCCTTTATTTTTTTTGATCTTCAGTTTAAGTGCTCATTGTGTGCGTCATTTTGCGCCTATTTCCAGTAATCTGGGGTCTGGACCTACAAAGTTAACACTTGTATTTTTTTGAAACTTTTTTTTTCAAAAAAAACAAAAAAAATTCTCTTCAAGTCTTAAATGATAGATCAAAATACCTGCAAGACACTGTTTATTAATAAAACCAGCTCTTTTCTGCTTCCTGGTTGAATTTTTTAAACAAAAAAAACTGTTTTTTTTGCTGTTTTTTGATGATTTTTTTTTGTATCCATGTGTCAGATTTTCTGGCATATGGGTAAAGGTCAGAAGGCTGTGCCTCTTGAGCCAGCCCTCTGACACCCTTTATTTTTTTTTGATCTTCAGTTTAAGTGCTTAATGTGTGCGTCATTTTGCGCCTATTTCCAGTAATCTGGGGTCTGGACCTACAAAGTTAACACTTGTATTTTTTTGAAACTTTTTTTTTCAAAAAAACAAAAAAAATTCTCTTCAAGTCTTAAATGATAGATCAAAATATCCTCCAAGACACTGTTTATTAATAAGATCAGCTCTTTTTTACTTCCTGATTGAATTTTTTAAACAAACAAACTGTTTTTTGATGATTTTTTATGATTTTTTTTTACCCATGTGTCAGATTTTCTGGCATATGGGTACAGATCAGAGGGCTGTGCCTCTTGAGCCAGCCCTCTGACACCCTATATTTTTTTTAATCTTCAGTTTAAGTGCTTAATGTGTGCGTCATTTTGCGCCTATTTCCAGTAATCTGGGGTCTGAACCTACAAAGTTACCACTTGTAATTTTTTGAAACTTTTTTTTCCGAAAAAAAAAAACATTTCTCTTTAAGTCTTAAATGATAGATCAAAATATCCTCCAAGACAATGTTTATTATTGAGACCAGCTCTTTTCTACTTCCTGATTGAGTTTTTTATATAAAAAAAAACTGTTTTTTGCTGTTTTTTTATGATTTTTTTTTACCCATGTGTCAGATTTTCTGGCATATGGGTACAGGTCAGAGGGCTGTGCCTCTTGAGCCAGCCCTCTGACACCCTTTATTTTTTTTGATCTTCAGTTTAAGTGCTCAATGTGTGCGTCATTTTGCGCCTATTTCCAGTAATCTGGTGTCTGGACCGACAAAGTTAACACTTTTAGTTTTTTGAAACTTTTTTTTCAAAAAAAAAAATTCTCTTTAAGTCTTAAATGATAGATCAAAATATCCTCCAAGACACTGTTTATTAATAAGATTAGCTCTTTTCTACTTCCTGATTGAATTTTTTAAATAAAAAAACTGTTTTTTGCTGTTTTTTGATGATTTTTTTTTGTACCCATGTGTCAGATTTTCTGGCATTGGGTACAGGTCAGAGAGCTGGGCTCTTGAGCAAGCCTTCTGACACCCTTTATTTTTTTTTGATCTTCAGTTTAAGTGCTGAATGTGTGCCTCATTTTGCGCCTATTTCCAGTAATCTGGTGTCTGGACCTACAAAGTTAACACTTGTAGTTTTTTGAAACTTTTTTTTTCAAAAAAAAAAAAATTCTCTTCAAGTCTTAAATGATAGATCAAAGTATCCTCTAAGACACTGTTTATTAATAAAACCAGCTCTTTTCTACTTCCTGGTTGAATTTTTTTTAACAAAGAAAACTGTTTTTTTTTTGCTGTTTTTTGATGATTTTGTTTTGTATCCATGTGTCAGATTTTCTGGCATATGGGTACAGGTCAGAGGGCTGTGCTTCTTGAGCCAGCCCTCTGAAACCCTTTGTTTTTTTTTAATCTTCAGTTTAAGTGCTTAATGTGTGCGTCATTTTGCGCCTATTTCCAGTAATCTGGGGTCTGGACCTACAAAGTTAACACTTGTAATTTTTTGAAACTTTTTTTTCAAAAATAAAAAAAATTCTCTTTAGGTCTTAAATGATAGATCAAAATATCATCCAAGACACTGTTTATTAATAAGACCAGCTCTTTTCTACTTCCTGATTGAATGTTTCAAATAAAAAAACTGTTTTTTGCTGTTTTTTGATGATTTTTATTGTACCCATGTGTCAGATTTTCTGGCTTATGGGTACAGGTCAGAGGGCTGTGCCTCTTGAGCCAGCCCTCTGACATCCTTTATTTTTTTTTGATCTTCAGTTTAAATGCTCAATGTGTGCGTTATTTTTGGCCTATTTCCAGTAATCTGGGGTCTGGACCTACAAAATTAACACCTGTAATTTTTTGAAACTTTTTTTAAAAAAAAAATAAAAAATTCTCTTTAAGTCTTAAATGATAGATCAAAATATCCTCCAAGACACTGTTTATTATTAGGACCAGCTCTTTTCTACTTCCTGATTAAATTTTTTAAATAAAAAAACTGTTTTTTGCTGTTTTTTGATGATTTTTTTTGTACCCATGTGTCAGATTTTCTGGCATATGGGTAGGTACAGGTCAGAGGGCTGTGCCTCTTGAGCCAGCCCTCTGAAACCCTTTGGTTTTTTTTAATCTTCAGTTTAATTGCTTAATGTGTGCGTCATTTTGCGCCTATTTCCAGTAATCTGGGGTCTGGACCTACAAAGTTAACACTTGTAATTTTTTGAAACTTTTTTTTCAAAAAAAAAAAAATTCTCTTCAAGTCTTAAATGATAGATCAAAATATCCTCCAAGACACTTTTTATTAATAAGACCAGCTCTTTTCTACTTCCTGATTGAAATTTTTAAATAAAAAAACTGTTTTTTGCTGTTTTTTGATGATTTTTTTTGTACCCATGTGTCAGATTTTCTGGCATTTGGGTACAGGTCAGAGGGGTGTGCCTCTTGAGCCAGCCCTCTGACACCCTTTATTTTTTATCTTCAGTTTAAGTGCTCAATGTGTGCATCATTTTGCGCCTATTTCCAGTAATCTGGGGTCTGCACCTACAAAGTTAACACCTGTAATTTTTTGAAATTTTTTTTCAAAAAAAAAAAAATTCTCTTCAAGTCTTAAATGATAGATCAAAATATCCTCCAAGACACTGTTTATTAATAAGAACAGCTCTTTTCTACTTCCTGATTGAATTTTTTAAATAAAAAAACTGTTTTTTGCTGTTTTTTGATGATTTTTTTTGTACCCATGTGTCAGATTTTCTGGCATATAGGTACAGGTCAGAGGGGTGTGCCTCTTGAGCCAGCCCTCTGACACCCTTTATTTTTTTTGATCTTCAGTTTAAGTGCTCATTGTGTGCGTCATTTTGCGCCTATTTCCAGTAATCTGGGGTCTGGACCTACAAAGTTAACACTTGTATTTTTTTGAAACTTTTTTTTCAAAAAAAACAAAAAAAATTCTCTTCAAGTCTTAAATGATAGATCAAAATATCCTCCAAGACACTGTTTATTAATAAGACCAGCTCTTTTCTACTTCCTGATTGAATTTTTTAAATAAAAAAACTGTTTTTTGCTGTTTTTTGATCATTTTTTTTGTACCGATGTGTCAGATTTTCTGGCATATGGGTACAGGTCAGAGGGGTGTGCCTCTTGAGCCAGCCCTCTGACAGCCTTTATTTTTTTTTTGATCTTCAGTTTAAGTGCTCATTGTGTGCGTCATTTTGCGCCTATTTCCAGTAATCTGGGGTCTGGACCTATAAAGTTAACACTTTTAATTTTTTGAAATTTTTTTTTCAAAAAAAAAAAATTCTCTTCAAGTCTTAAATGATAGATCAAAATATCCTCCAAGACACTGTTTATTAATAAAACCAGCTCTTTTCTGCTTCCTGGTTGAATTTTTTAAACAAAGAAAACTGTTTTTTTGCTGTTTTTTGATGATTTTTTTTTGTATCCATGTGTCAGATTTTCTGGCATATGGGTACAGGTCAGAGGGCTGTGCCTCTTGAGCCAGCCCTCTCACACCCTTTATTTTTTTTGATCTTCAGTTTAAGTGCTTAATGTGTGCGTCATTTTGCGCCTATTTCCAGTAATCTGGGGTCTGGACCTACAAATTTAACACTTGTATTTTTTTGAAACTTTTTTTTCAAAAAAAAACAAAAAAAATTCTCTTCAAGTCTTAAATGATAAATCAAAATATCCTCCAAGACACTGTTTATTAATAAGATCAGCTCTTTTTTACTTCCTGATTGAATTTTTTAAATAAACAAACAGTTTTTCTATGATTTTTTTGTACCCATGTGTCAGATTTTCTGGCATATGGGTACAGGTCAGAGGGCTCTGCCTCTTGAGCCAGCCCTCTGACACCCTATATTTTTTTAAATCTTCAGTTCAAGTGCTTAATGTGTGCGTCATTTTGCGCCTATTTCCAGTAAACTGGGGTCTGAACCTACAAAGTTACCACTTGTAATTTTTTGAAATTTTTTTTCCGAAAAAAAAATATTTCTCTTTAAGTCTTAAATGATAGATCAAAATATCCTCCAAGACAATGTTTATTAATAATACCAGCTCTTTTCTACTTTCTGGTTGAGTTTTTTAAGCAAAGAAAACTAATTTTTGCTGTTTTTTGATGATTTTTTTTGTACCCATGTGTCAGATTTTCTGGCATATGGGTACAGGTCAGAGGGCTGTGCCTCTTGAGCCAGCCCTCTGACACCCTTTATATTTTTTAATCTTCAGTTTAAGTGCTCAATGTGTGCGTCATTTTGCGCCTATTTCCAGTAATTTGGGGTCTGAACCTACAAAGATACCACTTGTAATTTTTTGAAACTGTTTTTCCGAAAAAAAAATATTTTTCTTTAAGCCTTAAATGATAGATCAAAATATCCTCCAAGACAATGTTTATTAATAAGACCAGCTCTTTTCTACTTCCTGGTTGATTTTTTTAAACAAAGAAAACTAATTTTTGCTGTTTTTTGATGATTTTTTTTTGTACCCATGTGTCAGATTTTCTGGCATATGGGTACAGGTCAGAGGGCTGTGCCTCTTGAGCCAGCCCTCTGATACCCTATATTTTTTTTAATCTTCAGTTCAAGTGCTTAATGTGTGCGTCATTTTGCGCCTATTTCCAGTAAACTGGGGTCTGAAGCTACAAAGTTACCACTTGTAATTTTTTGAAATTTTTTTCCGAAAAAAAAAATATTTCTCTTTAAGTCTTAAATGATAGATCAAAATATCCTCCAAGACAATGTTTATTAAAAATACCAGCTCTTTTCTACTTCCTGGTTGATTTTTTTAAACAAAGAAAACTAATTTTTGCTGTTTTTTGATGATTTTTTTTTGTACCCATGTGTCAGATTTTCTGGCATATGGTTACAGGTCAGAGGGCTGTGCCTCTTGAGCCAGCCCTCTGACACCCTTTATATTTTTTAATCTTCAGTTTAAGTGCTCAATGTGTGCGTAATTTTGCGCCTATTTCCAGTAATCTGGGGTCTGAACCTACAAAGTTACCACTTGTAATTTTTTGAAACTGTTTTTCCGAAAAAAAAAATATTTCTCTTTAAGTCTTAAATGATAGATCAAAATATCCTCCAAGACAATGTTTATTAATAATACCAGCTCTTTTCTACTTCCTGGTTGATTTTTTTAAACAAAGAAAACTAATTTTTGCTGTTTTTTGATGATTTTTTTTGTACCCATGTGTCAGATTTTCTGGCATATGGTTACAGGTCAGAGGGCTGTGCCTCTTGAGCCAGCCCTCTGACACCCTTTATATTTTTTAATCTTCAGTTTAAGTGATCAATGTGTGCGTCATTTTGCGCCTATTTCCAGTAATCTGGGGTCTGAACCTACAAAGTTACCACTTGTAATTTTTTGAAACTGTTTTTCCGAAAAAAAAAATATTTTTCTTTAAGTCTTAAATGATAGATCAAAATATCATCCAAGACAATGTTTATTAATAAGACCAGCTCTTTTCTACTTCCTGGTTGATTTTTTTAAACAAAGAAAACTAATTTTTGCTGTTTTTTGATGATTTTTTTTTGTACCCATGTGTCAGATTTTCTGGCATATAGGTACAGGTCAGAGGGCTGTGCCTCTTGAGCCAGCCCTCTGACACCCTATATATTTTTTTAATCTTTAGTTTAAGTGCTTAATGTGTGCATCATTTTGCGCCTATTTCCAGTAATCTGGGGTCTGGACCTACAAAGTTAACACTTGTAATTTTTTGAAACTTTTTTTTCAAAAAAAAAAAAAAATCTCTTCAAGTTTTAAATGATAGATCAAAATATCCTCCAAGACACTGTTTATTAATAAGACCAGCTCTTTTCTACTTCCTGAATGAATTTTTAAAATAAAAAAACTGTTTTTTGCTGTTTTTTGATGATTGAATTTTTAAAATAAAAAAACTGTTTTTTGCTGTTTTTTGATGATTTTTTTTGTATCCATGTGTCAGACTTTCTGGCATATGGGTACAGGTCAGAGGGCTGTGCCTCTTGAGCCAGCCCTCTGACATCCTTTGTTTTTTTTTGATCTTCAGTTTAAGTGCTCAATGTGTGCGTCATTTTGCGCCTATTTCCAGTAATCTGGGGTCTGGACCTACAAAGTTAACACTTATAATTTTTTGAAAATTTTTTTCTCAAAAAAAAAATAAAATTCTCTTTAAGTCTTAAATGATAGATCAAAGTATCCTCCAAGACACTGTTTATTGAAAAGACCAGCTCTTTTCTACTTCCTGATTGAATTTTTTAAATAAAAAAACTGTTTTTTGCTGTTTTTTGATGAGTTTTTTTGTACCCATGTGTCAGATTTTCTGGCATATGGGTACAGGTCAGAGGGGTGTGCCTCTTGAGCCAGCCCTCTGACACCCTTTATTTTTTTTTAATCTTCAGTTTAAGTGCTCATTGTGTGCGTCATTTTGCGCCTATTTCCAGTAATCTGGGGTCTGGACCTACAAAGTTAACACTTGTAGTTTTTTGAAATTTTTTTTTCAAAAAAAAAGAAAAAGAAAAACTTCTCTTTAAGTCTTAAATGATAGATCAAAATACCTGCAAGACACTGTTTATTAATAAAACCAGCTCTTTTCTACTTCCTGGTTGAATTTTTTAAACAAAGAAAACTGTTTTTTTGCTGTTTTTTGATGATTTTTTTTTGTATCCATGTGTAAGATTTTCTGGCATATGGGTACAGGTCAGAGGGCAGTGCCTCTTGAGCCAGCCCTCTGACACCCTATATATATTTTTTTGATCTTCATTTTAAGTGCTCACTGTGTGCGTCATTTTGCGCCTATTTCCAGTAATCTGGGGTCTGAACCTACAAAGTTACCACTTGTAATTTTTTGAAATTTTTTTTTCCGAAAGAAAAAAAATTTCTCTTTAATGATAGAATAAAATATCCTCCAAGACACTGTTTATTAATAAGACCAGCTCTTTTCTACTTCCTGGTTGATTTTTTTAAACAAAGAAAACTAATTTTTGCTGTTTTTTGATGATTTTTTTTGTACCCATGTGTCAGATTTTCTGGCATATGGGTACAGGTCAGAGGGCTGTGCCTCTTGAGCCAGCCCTCTGACACCCTTTAACTATTTTTGATCTTCAGTTTAAGTGCTCAATGTGTGCGTCATTTTGCGCCTATTTCCAGTAATCTGGGGTCTGAACCTACAAAGTTACCACTTGTAATTTTTTTGAAACTTTTTTTTCCGAAAAAAAAATTCTCTTTAAGTCTTAAATGATAGATCAAAATATCCTCCAAGACACTGTTTTTTAATAAGACCAGCTCTTTTCTACTTCCTGGTTGAATTTTTTAAACAAAGAAAACTGTTTTTTGCTAATTTTTGATGATTTTTTTTGTACCCATGTGTCAGATTTTCTTGCATATGGGTACAGGTCAGAGGGCTGTGCCTCTTGAGCCAGCCCACTGACACCCTATATTTTTTTGATCTTCAGTTTAAGTGCTCAATTTGTGCGTCATTTTGCGCCTATTTCCAGTAATCTGGGGACTGGACCTACAAAGTTAACCCTTGTAATTTTTTGAAATTTCTTTTCCGAAAAAAAAATTTTTTTTAAAGTCTTAATTGATAGATCAAAATATCCTCCAAGACACTGTTAATTAATAAGATCAGCTCTTTTCTACTTCCTGATTGAATTTTTTAAATAAAAAAATTGTTTTTTGCTGTTTTTTGATGATTTTTTTTGTACCCATGTGTCAGATTTTCTGGCATATGGGTACAGGTCAGAGACCTGTGCCTCTTGAGCCAGCCCTCTGACACCCTTTATTTTTTTTGATCTTCAGTTTAAGTGCTCAATGTGTGCGTCATTTTGCGCCTATTTCCAGTAATCTGGGGTCTGAACCTACAAAGTTACCACTTGTAATTTTTTTGAAACTTTTTTTTCCGAAAAAAAAAATTCTCTTTAAGTCTTAAATGATAGATCAAAATATCCTCCAAGACACTGTTTTTTAATAAGACCAGCTCTTTTCTACTTCCTGGATGAATTTTTTAAACAAAGAAAACTGTTTTTTGCTGTTTTTTGTTGATTTTTTTTGTACCCATGTGTCAGATTTTCTTGCATATGGGTACAGGTCAGAGGGCTGTGCCTCTTGAGCCAGCCCACTGACACCCTATATTTTTTTGATCTTCAGTTTAAGTGCTCAATTTGTGCGTCATTTTGCGCCTAATTCCAGTAATCTGGGGACTGGACCTACAAAGTTAACCCTTGTAATTTTTTGAAACTTCTTTTCCGAAAAAAAAAATTTTTTTAAAGTCTTAATTGATAGATCAAAATATCCTCCAAGACACTGTTAATTAATAAGATCAGCTCTTTTCTACTTCCTGATTGAATTTTTTAAATAAAAAAATTGTTTTTTGCTGTTTTTTGATGATTTTTTTTGTACCCATTTGTCAGATTTTCTGGCATATGGGTACAGGTCAAAGGGCTGTGCCTCTTGAGCCAGCCCTCTGAAACCCTTTAACTATTTTTGATCTTCAGTTTAAGTGCTCAATTTGTGCGTCATTTTGCGCCTATTTCCCGTAATATGGGGTCTGGACCTACAAAATTAACACTTGTATTTTTTTGAAACTTTTTTTTCAAAAAAAAACAAAAAAAATTCTCTTCAAGTCTTAAATGATAGATCAAAATATCCTCCAAGACACTGTTAATTAACAAGATCAGCTGTTTTCTACTTCCTGATTGAATTTTTTAAACAAAGAAAACTGTTTTTTGCTGTTTTTTGATGATTTTTTTTGTACCCATGTGTCAAATTTTCTGGCATATGGGTACAGGTCAGAGGGCTCTGCCTCTTCAGCCAGCCCTCTGACACCCTTTAACTATTTTTGATCTTCACTTTAAGTGCTCAATGTGTGCGTCATTTTGCGCCTATTTCCAGTAATCTGGGGTCTGAACCTACAAAGTTACCACTTGTAATTTTTTTGAAACTTTTTTTTCCGAAAAAAAAAATTCTCTTTAAGTCTTAAATGATAGATCAAAATATCCTCCAAGACACTGTTTTTTAATAAGACCAGCTCTTTTCTACTTCCTGGTTGAATTTTTTAAACAAAGAAAACTGTTTTTTGCTGTTTTTTGATGATTTTTTTGTACCCATGTGTCAGATTTTCTTGCATATGGGTACAGGTCAGAGGGCTGTGCCTCTTGAGCCAGCCCTCTGACACCCTATATTTTTTTTGATCTTCAGTTTAAGTGCTCAATTTGTGCGTCATTTTGCGCCTATTTCCAGTAATCTGGGGACTGGACCTACAAAGTTAACCCTTGTAATTTTTTTAAACTTCTTTTCCGAAAAAAAAAATTATTTTAAAGTCTTTATTGATAGATCAAAATATCCTCCAAGACACTGTTAATTAATAAGATCAGCTCTTTTCTACTTCCTGATTGAATTTTTTAAATAAAAAAATTGTTTTTTGCTGTTTTTTGATGATTTTTTTTGTACCCATTTGTCAGATTTTCTGGCATATGGGTACAGGTCAAAGGGCTGTGCCTCTTGAGCCAGCCCTCTGAAACCCTTTAACTATTTTTGATCTTCAGTTTAAATGCTCAATTTGTGCGTCATTTTGCGCCGATTTCCCGTAATTTGGCGTCTGGACCTACAAAATTAACACTTGTAATTTTTTGTAAACAAAGTTTATTAATAAAACCAGCTCTTTTCTACTTCCTGATTGAATTTTTTAAATAGAAAAACTGTTTTTTGCTGTTTTTTGATGATTTTTTTTGTATCCATTTGTCAGATTTATTGTTGTTTCATTCGTCAAATTTACTGGTTAGGCGATAGTTGCAGAAGCGAATTTGCGCTGTGGTGATTGTTTGTTCGAAAAAAATTGTCGTCACAGTACTGGCAGTTTTTCTTTCTTTTTGGTCTTGACTACCAGACATTATTTGAGTTTTCACAAATCTGAAAGCAAGTGCTGCCTTTTTGGGTTTGGTAAAGCCTTTATAACTTGTTAAGGGTACCTGGGAAGGCTTAATTATTGATTTCACTTTTTTTTCCTGGAATCATGTCTTTTTATGTGTCTATCAGTGATGCGGATTTTCTCGTTACAAGTTTTTCCATTTTTGATCACAGTGACTGGTTGACATAGTTTTTTTGATGTGCTCATTTTTGTTCACTTATTCAAATCTACTAGTGTTAAGATTGTTGCACTCGCGAATTCGCGCTGGAGTGTTTTTGTCTCAATAAAGTTGTCACAAATTGGTAGTTTCCACTTGCTTTTGGTCTTGGCTACTGAATGTTTCTTCAGTTTTGACATATTTGAAATACCCAGCGACGCTTTTTCGGTGTGTTAATGCGTTGTGGACGTGCTGACGGTTCCTGGGAGTACTAAGTTTTTGATTTTGGTGTTAATGTTTCTGAAATATTTCTTTTTCTGTGTTCATCTTTTATGCGGTTTTTTGTGGTACAAGTTTTTTTTTTGAGGACAATGTGTGGCTAGTTAAGTCATCTTGATGTGTTCATTATTGTTTCAATCGTCAAATCTACTAGGAAAGCGATAGTTGCAGAAGCGAATTTGCTCTGTGGTGATTTTTTGTTCGAAAAAAATGTCGTCACATTACTGGCAGTTTTTCTTTCTTTTTGGTCTTGACTACCAGACATTATTTGAGTTTTCACAAATTTGAAAGGCAGTGGTGCCTTTTTGGGTTTGATGATGTCTTTATAACTTGTTAAGAGTACCTGGGAAGGCTTAATTATTGATTTCACTTTATTTTACTGGAATCATGTCTTTTTATGTGTCTATCAGTGATAAGGTTTTTCTCGTTACAAGTTTTTCCTTTTTTGATCACAGTGACTGGTTGACATAGTTTTTTTGATGTGCTTATTTTTGTTCATTTATTCAATTCTACTAGTGTTGCGGTTGTTGCACTCGCGAATTTGCGCTGGAGTGTTTTTGTCTCAATAAAGTTGTCACAAATTGGTAGTTTCCACTTGCTTTTGGTCTTGGCTACTGAATGTTTCTTCAATTTTGACATCTTTGAAACTACCAGCGACGCTCTTTTGGGGTGTTAATGCGTTGTGGACATGCTGACAGTTCCTGGGAGTACTATGTTTTTAATTTTGCTATTTATGTTTCTGAAATATGTCTTTTTTTATGCGATTTTTTGTGGTAAATTTTTTTTCATTTTTGAGGACAGTGTGTGGCTAGTTAAGTCATCTTGATGTGTTCATTGTTGTTTCATTCGTCAAATTTTCTGGTTAGTCGATAGTTGCAGAAGCGAATTTGCGCTGTGGTGATTTTTTGTTCGAAAAAAATTGTCGTCACAGTACTGGCAGTTTTTCTTTCTTTTTGGTCTTGGCTACTGAATGTTTCTTCAGTTTTGACATCATTGAAATACCCAGCGACGCTTTTTCGGTGTGTTAATGGGTTGTGGACGTGCTGACGGTTCCTGGGAGTACTAAGTTTTTGATTTTGGTGTTAATGTTTCTGAAATATGTCTTTTTCTGTGTTCATCTTTTATGCGGTTTTTTTGTGGTACAAGTTTTTTCTTTTTTGAGGACAATGTGTGGCTAGTTAAGTCATCTCGATGTGTTTATTATTGTTTCATTCGTCAAATCAACTAGGAAAGCGATAGTTGCAGAAGCGAATTTGCGCTGTGGTGATTTTTTGTTCGAAAAAAATGTCGTCACATTACTGGCAGTTTTTCTTTCTTTTTGGTCTTGACTACCAGACATTTTTTGAGTTTTCACAAATTTGAAAGGCAGTGGTGCCTTTTTGGGTTTGCTGATGCCTTTATAACTTGTTAAGGGTACCTGACTTCTCTTTAGGTCTTAAATGATAGATCAAAATACCTGCAAGACACTGTTTATTAATAAAACCAGCTCTTTTCTGCTTCCTGGTTGAATTTATTAAACAAAGAAAACTGTTTTTTTGCTGTTTTTTGATGATTTTTTTTGTATCCATGTGTCAGATTTTCTGGCATATGGGTAAAGGTCAGAAGGCTGTGCCTCTTGAGCCAGCCCTCTGACACCCTTTATTATTTTTTTGATCTTCAGTTTAAGTGCTTAATGTGTGCGTCATTTTGCGCCTATTTCCAGTAATCTGGGGTCTGGACCTGCAAAGTTAACACTTGTATTTTTTTGAAACTTTTTTTTTCAAAAAAACAAAAAAAATTCTCTTCAAGTCTTAAATGATAGATCAAAATAACCTCCAAGACACTGTTTATTAATAAGATCAGCTCTTTTTTACTTCCTGATTGAATTTTTTAAATAAAAAAACTGTTTTTTGCTGTGTTTTGATGATTTTTTTTGTACCCATGTGTCAGATTTTCTGGCATATGGGTACAGGTCAGAGGGGTGTGCCTCTTGAGCCAGCCTTCTGACACCCTTTATTTTTTTTTGATCTTCAGTTTAAGTGCTCATTGTGTGCGTCATTTTGCGCCTATTTCAAGTAATCTGGGGTCTGGACCTACAAAGTTAACACTTGTAGTTTTTTGAAATTTTTTTTTCAAAAAAGAAGAAAAACTTCTCTATAGGTCTTAAATGATAGATCAAAATACCTGCAAGACACTGTTTATTAATAAAACCAGCTCTTTTCTGCTTCCTGGTTGAATTTTTTAAACAAAGAAAACTGTTTTTTTGCTGTTTTTTGATGATTTTTTTTGTATCCATGTGTCAGATTTTCTGGCCTATGGGTAAAGGTCAGAAGGCTGTGCCTCTTGAGCCAGCCCTCTGACACCCTTTATTATTTTTTGATCTTCAGTTTAAGTGCTTAATGTGTGCGTCATTTTGCGCCTATTTCCAGTAATCTGGGGTCTGGACCTACAAAGTTAACACTTGTAGTTTTTTGAAATTTTTTTTTCAAAAAAAAAGAAAAACTTCTCTTTAGGTCTTAAATGATAGATCAAAATACCTGCAAGACACTGTTTATTAATAAAACCAGCTCTTTTCTGCTTCCTGGTTGAATTTTTTAAACAAAGAAAACTGTTTTTTTGCTGTTTTTTGATGATTTTTTTTGTATCCATGTGTCAGATTTTCTGGCATATGGGTAAAGGTCAGAAGGCTGTGCCTCTCGAGCCAGCCCTCTGACACCCTATATTTTTTTTAATCTTCAGTTTAAGTGCTTAATGTGTGCGTCATTTTGCGCCTATTTCCAGTAATCTGGGGTCTGAACCTACAAAGTTACCACTTGTAATTTTTTGAAACTTTTTTTTCCGAAAAAAAAACATTTCTCTTTAAGTCTTAAATGATAGATCAAAATATCCTCCAAGACAATGTTTATTATTGAGACCAGCTCTTTTCTACTTCATGATTGAGTTTTTTAAATAAAAAAACTGTTTTTGCTGTTTTTTTATGACTTTTTTTTACCCATGTGTCAGATTTTCTGGCATATGGGTACAGGTCAGAGGGCTGTGCCTCTTGAGCCAGCCCTCTGACATCCTTTAATTTTTTGATCTTCTGTTTAAGTGCTCAAAGTGTGCGTCATTTTGCGCCTGTTTCCAGTAATCTGGGGTCTGGACCTACAAAGTTAACACTTGTAATTTTTTGAAACATTTTTTTCAAAAAAAAAAAAAAATCTCTTTGAGTCTGAAATGATAGATCAAAATATCCTCCAAGACACTGTTTATTAAAAAGACCAGCTCTTTTCTACTTCCTGATTGAATTTTTTAAATAAAAAAACTGTTTTTTGCTGTGTTTTGATGATTTTTTTTTGTACCCATGTGTCAGATTTTCTGGCATATGGGTACAGGTCAGAGGGGTGTGCCTCTTGAGCCAGCCTTCTGACACCCTTTATTTTTTTTTGATCTTCAGTTTAAGTGCTCATTGTGTGCGTCATTTTGCGCCTATTTCAAGTAATCTGGGGTCTGGACCTACAAAATTAACACTTGTAGTTTTTTGAAAATTTTTTTTCAAAAAAAAAGAAAAACTTATCTTTAGGTCTTAAATGATAGATCAAAATACCTGCAAGACACTGTTTATTAATAAAACCAGCTCTTTTCTGCTTCCTGGTTGAATTTTTTAAACAAAGAAAACTGTTTTTTTGCTGTTTTTTGATGATTTTCTTTGTATCCATGTGTCAGATTTTCTGGCATATGGGTAAAGGTCAGAAGGCTGTGCCTCTTGAGCCAGCCCTCTGACACCCTTTATTATTTTTTGATCTTCAGTTTAAGTGCTTAATGTGTGCGTCATTTTGCGCCTATTTCCAGTAATCTGGGGTCTGGACCTACAAAGTTAACACTTGTAATTTTTTTGAAACTTTTTTTTCAAAAAAAAAGAAAAACTTATCTTTAGGTCTTAAATGATAGATCAAAATACCTGCAAGACACTGTTTATTAATAAAACCAGCTCTTTTCTGCTTCCTGGTTGAATTTTTTAAACAAAGAAAACTGTTTTTTTGCTGTTTTTTGATGATTTTCTTTGTATCCATGTGTCAGATTTTCTGGCATATGGGTAAAGGTCAGAAGGCTGTGCCTCTTGAGCCAGCCCTCTGACACCCTTTATTATTTTTTGATCTTCAGTTTAAGTGCTTAATGTGTGCGTCATTTTGCGCCTATTTCCAGTAATCTGGGGTCTGGACCTACAAAGTTAACACTTGTAGTTTTTTGAAAATTTTTTTTCAAAAAAAAAAGAAAAACTTCTCTTTAGGTCTTAAATGATAGATCAAAATACCTGCAAGACACTGTTTATTAATAAAACCAGCTCTTTTCTGCTTCCTGGTTGAATTTTTTAAACAAAGAAAACTGTTTTTATGCTGTTTTTTGATGATTTTTTTTGTATCCATGTGTCAGATTTTCTGGCATATGGGTAAAGGTCAGAAGGCTGTGCCTCTCGAGCCAGCCCTCTGACACCCTATATTTTTTTAATCTTCAGTTTAAGTGCTTAATGTGTGCGTCATTTTGCGCCTATTTCCAGTAATCTGGGGTCTGAACCTACAAAGTTACCACTTGTAATTTTTTGAAACTTTTTTTTTCCGAAAAAAAAAAACATTTCTCTTTAAGTCTTAAATGATAGATCAAAATATCCTCCAAGACAATGTTTATTATTGAGACCAGCTCTTTTCTACTTCATGATTGAGTTTTTTAAATAAAAAAACTGTTTTTTGCTGTTTTTTTATGATTTTTTTTTACCCATGTGTCAGATTTTCTGGCATATGGGTACAGGTCAGAGGGCTGTGCCTCTTGAGCCAGCCCTCTGACATCCTTTAATTTTTTGATCTTCAGTTTAAGTGCTCAAAATGTGCGTCATTTTGCGCCTATTTCCAGTAATCTGGGGTCTGGACCTACAAAGTTAACACTTGTAATTTTTTGAAAAATTTTTTTTCAAAAAAAAAAATTCTCTTTAAGTCTTAAATGATAGATCAAAGTATCTTCCAAGACACTGTTTATTAATAAGACCAGCTCTTTTCTACTTCCTGATTGAATTTTTTAAATAAAAAAACTGTATTTTGCTGTTTTTTGATGATTTTTTTTGTACCCATGTGTCAGATTTTCTGGCATATGGGTACAGGTCAGAGGGCTGTGCCTCTTGAGCCAGCCCTCTGAAACCCTTTGTTTTTTTTTAATCTTCAGTTTAATTGCTTAATGTGTGCGTCATTTTGCGCCTATTTCCAGTAATCTGGGGTCTGGACCTTTAAAGTTAACACTTGTAATTTTTTGAAAAATTTTTTTTCAAAAAAAAAAATTCTCTTTAAGTCTTAAATGATAGATCAAAACATCCTCCAAGACACTGTTTATTAATAAGACCAGCTCTTTTCTACTTCCTGATTGAATTTTTAAAATAAAAAAACTGTTTTTTGCTGTTTTTTGATGATTTTTTTTGTATCCATGTGTCAGATTTTCTGGCATATGGGTACAGGTCAGAGGGCTGTGCCTCTTGAGCCAGCCCTCTGACATCCTTTAATTTTTTGATCTTCAGTTTAAGTGCTCAAAGTGAGCGTCATTTTGCGCCTATTTCCAGTAATCTGGGGTCTGGACCTACAAAGTTAACACTTGTAATTTTTTGAAAATTAAAAAAAAAAATTCTCTTTTAGTCTTAAATGATAGATCGAAATATCCTCCAAGACACTGTTTATTAATGAGACCAGCTCTTTTCTACTTCCTGATTGAGTATTTTAAATAAAAAACTGTTTTTTGCTGTTTTTTGATGATTTTTTTTGTACCCATGTGTCAGATTTTCTGGCATATGGGTACAGGTCAGAGGGCTGTGCCTCTTGAGCCAGCCCTCTGAAACCCTTTGTTTTTTTTTAATCTTCAGTTTAATTGCTTAATGTGTGCGTCATTTTGCGCCTATTTCCAGTAATCTGGGGTCTGGACCTACAAAGTTAACACTTGTAATTTTTTGAAAAAATTTTTTTCAAAAAAAAAAATTCTCTTTAAGTCTTAAATGATAGATCAAAATATCCTCCAAGACACTGTTTATTGATAAGACCAGCTCTTTTCTACTTCCTGATTGAATTTTTAAAATAAAAAAACTGTTTTTTGCTGTTTTTTGATGATTTTTTTTGTATCCATGTGTCAGATTTTCTGGCATATGGGTACAGGTCAGAGGGCTGTGCCTCTTGAGCCAGCCCTCTGACATCCTTTAATTTTTTGATCTTCAGTTTAAGTGCTCAAAGTGAGCGTCATTTTGCGCCTATTTCCAGTAATCTGGGGTCTGGACCTACAAAGTTAACACTTGTAATTTTTTGAAAATTAAAAAAAAAAATTCTCTTTTAGTCTTAAATGATAGATCGAAATATCCTCCAAGACACTGTTTATTAATGAGACCAGCTCTTTTCTACTTCCTGATTGAGTATTTTAAATAAAAAACTGTTTTTTGCTGTTTTTTGATGATTTTTTTTGTACCCATGTGTCAGATTTTCTGGCATATGGGTACAGGTCAGAGGGCTGTGCCTCTTGAGCCAGCCCTCTGACATCCTTTAATTTTTTGATCTTCAGTTTAAGTGCTCAAAGTGAGCGTCATTTTGCGCCTATTTCCAGTAATCTGGGGTCTGGACCTACAAAGTTAACACTTGTAATTTTTTGAAAATTAAAAAAAAAAATTCTCTTTTAGTCTTAAATGATAGATCGAAATATCCTCCAAGACACTGTTTATTAATGAGACCAGCTCTTTTCTACTTCCTGATTGAGTATTTTAAATAAAAAACTGTTTTTTGCTGTTTTTTGATGATTTTTTTTGTACCCATGTGTCAGATTTTCTGGCATATGGGTACAGGTCAGAGGGCTGTGCCTCTTGAGCCAGCCCTCTGAAACCCTTTGTTTTTTTTTAATCTTCAGTTTAATTGCTTAATGTGTGCGTCATTTTGCGCCTATTTCCAGTAATCTGGGGTCTGGACCTACAAAGTTAACACTTGTAATTTTTTGAAAAAATTTTTTTCAAAAAAAAAAATTCTCTTTAAGTCTTAAATGATAGATCAAAATATCCTCCAAGACACTGTTTATTGATAAGACCAGCTCTTTTCTACTTCCTGATTGAATTTTTAAAATAAAAAAACTGTTTTTTGCTGTTTTTTGATGATTTTTTTTGTATCCATGTGTCAGATTTTCTGGCATATGGGTACAGGTCAGAGGGCTGTGCCTCTTGAGCCAGCCCTCTGACATCCTTTAATTTTTTGATCTTCAGTTTAAGTGCTCAAAGTGTGCGTCATTTTGCGCCTATTTCCAGTAATCTGGGGTCTGGACCTACAAAGTTAACACTTGTAATTTTTTGAAATTTTTTTTTTCAAAAAAAAAATTCTCTTTAAGTCTTAAATGATAGATCAAAGTATCCTCCAAGACACTGTTTATTAATAAGACCAGCTCTTTTCTACTTCCTGATTGAATTTTTTAAATAAAAAAACTGTTTTTTGCTGTGTTTTGATGATTTTTTTTTTACCCATGTGTCAGATTTTCTGGCATATGGGTACAGGTCAGAGGGGTGTGCCTCTTGAGCCAGCCTTCTGACACCCTTTATTTTTTTTGATCTTCAGTTTAAGTGCTCATTGTGTGCGTCATTTTGCGCCTATTTCCAGTAATCTGGGGTCTGGACCTACAAAGTTAACACTTGTATTTTTTTGAAACTTTTTTTTTCAAAAAAAACAAAAAAAATTCTCTTCAAGTCTTAAATGATAGATCAAAATACCTGCAAGACACTGTTTATTAATAAAACCAGCTCTTTTCTGCTTCCTGGTTGAATTTTTTAAACAAAGAAAACTGTTTTTTTGCTGTTTTTTGATGATTTTTTTTTGTATCCATGTGTCAGATTTTCTGGCATATGGGTAAAGGTCAGAAGGCTGTGCCTCTTGAGCCAGCCCTCTGACACCCTTTATTTTTTTTTTGATCTTCAGTTTAAGTGCTTAATGTGTGCGTCATTTTGCGCCTATTTCCAGTAATCTGGGGTCTGGACCTACAAAGTTAACACTTGTATTTTTTTGAAACTTTTTTTTTCAAAAAAACAAAAAAAATTCTCTTCAAGTCTTAAATGATAGATCAAAATATCCTCCAAGACACTGTTTATTAATAAGATCAGCTCTTTTTTACTTCCTGATTGAATTTTTTAAATAAACAAACTGTTTTTTGATGATTTTTTATGATTTTTTTTTACCCATGTGTCAGATTTTCTGGCATATGGGTACAGGTCAGAGGGCTGTGCCTCTTGAGCCAGCCCTCTGACACCCTATATTTTTTTTAATCTTCAGTTTAAGTGCTTAATGTGTGCGTCATTTTGCGCCTATTTCCAGTAATCTGGGGTCTGAACCTACAAAGTTACCACTTGTAATTTTTTGAAACTTTTTTTTCCGAAAAAAAAAAACATTTCTCTTTAAGTCTTAAATGATAGATCAAAATATCCTCCAAGACAATGTTTATTATTGAGACCAGCTCTTTTCTACTTCCTGATTGAGTTTTTTATATAAAAAAAAACTGTTTTTTGCTGTTTTTTTTATGATTTTTTTTTACCCATGTGTCAGATTTTCTGGCATATGGGTACAGGTCAGAGGGCTGTGCCTCTTGAGCCAGCCCTCTGACACCCTTTATTTTTTTTGATCTTCAGTTTAAGTGCTCAATGTGTGCGTCATTTTGCGCCTATTTCCAGTAATCTGGGGTCTGGACCTACAAAGTTAACACTTGTATTTTTTTGAAACTTTTTTTTTCAAAAAAACAAAAAAAATTCTCTTCAAGTCTTAAATGATAGATCAAAATATCCTCCAAGACACTGTTTATTAATAAGATCAGCTCTTTTTTACTTCCTGATTGAATTTTTTAAATAAACAAACTGTTTTTTGATGATTTTTTATGATTTTTTTTTACCCATGTGTCAGATTTTCTGGCATATGGGTACAGGTCAGAGGGCTGTGCCTCTTGAGCCAGCCCTCTGACACCCTATATTTTTTTTAATCTTCAGTTTAAGTGCTTAATGTGTGCGTCATTTTGCGCCTATTTCCAGTAATCTGGGGTCTGAACCTACAAAGTTACCACTTGTAATTTTTTGAAACTTTTTTTTCCGAAAAAAAAAAACATTTCTCTTTAAGTCTTAAATGATAGATCAAAATATCCTCCAAGACAATGTTTATTATTGAGACCAGCTCTTTTCTACTTCCTGATTGAGTTTTTTATATAAAAAAAAACTGTTTTTTGCTGTTTTTTTATGATTTTTTTTTACCCATGTGTCAGATTTTCTGGCATATGGGTACAGGTCAGAGGGCTGTGCCTCTTGAGCCAGCCCTCTGACACCCTTTATTTTTTTTGATCTTCAGTTTAAGTGCTCAATGTGTGCGTCATTTTGCGCCTATTTCCAGTAATCTGGTGTCTGGACCGACAAAGTTAACACTTGTATTTTTTTGAAACTTTTTTTTTCAAAAAAAACAAAAAAAATTCTCTTCAAGTCTTAAATGATAGATCAAAATACCTGCAAGACACTGTTTATTAATAAAACCAGCTCTTTTCTGCTTCCTGGTTGAATTTTTTAAACAAAGAAAACTGTTTTTTTGCAGTTTTTTGATGATTTTTTTTTGTATCCATGTGTCAGATTTTCTGGCATATGGGTAAAGGTCAGAAGGCTGTGCCTCTTGAGCCAGCCCTCTGACACCCTTTATTTTTTTTTTGATCTTCAGTTTAAGTGCTTAATGTGTGCGTCATTTTGCGCCTATTTCCAGTAATCTGGGGTCTGGACCTACAAAGTTAACACTTGTATTTTTTTGAAACTTTTTTTTTCAAAAAAACAAAAAAAATTCTCTTCAAGTCTTAAATGATAGATCAAAATATCCTCCAAGACACTGTTTATTAATAAGATCAGCTCTTTTTTACTTCCTGATTGAATTTTTTAAATAAACAAACTGTTTTTTGATGATTTTTTATGATTTTTTTTTACCCATGTGTCAGATTTTCTGGCATATGGGTACAGGTCAGAGGGATGTGCCTCTTGAGCCAGCCCTCTGACACCCTATATTTTTTTTAATCTTCAGTTTAAGTGCTTAATGTGTGCGTCATTTTGCGCCTATTTCCAGTAATCTGGGGTCTGAACCTACAAAGTTACCACTTGTAATTTTTTGAAACTTTTTTTTCCGAAAAAAAAACATTTCTCTTTAAGTCTTAAATGATAGATCAAAATATCCTCCAAGACAATGTTTATTATTGAGACCAGCTCTTTTCTACTTCCTGATTGAGTTTTTTATATAAAAAAAAAACTGTTTTTTGCTGTTTTTTTATGATTTTTTTTTACCCATGTGTCAGATTTTCTGGCATATGGGTACAGGTCAGAGGGCTGTGCCTCTTGAGCCAGCCCTCTGACACCCTTTATTTTTTTTGATCTTCAGTTTAAGTGCTCAATGTGTGCGTCATTTTGCGCCTATTTCCAGTAATCTGGTGTCTGGACCGACAAAGTTAACACTTGTATTTTTTTGAAACTTTTTTTTTCAAAAAAAACAAAAAAAATTCTCTTCAAGTCTTAAATGATAGATCAAAATACCTGCAAGACACTGTTTATTAATAAAACCAGCTCTTTTCTGCTTCCTGGTTGAATTTTTTAAACAAAGAAAACTGTTTTTTTGCAGTTTTTTGATGATTTTTTTTTGTATCCATGTGTCAGATTTTCTGGCATATGGGTAAAGGTCAGAAGGCTGTGCCTCTTGAGCCAGCCCTCTGACACCCTTTATTTTTTTTTTGATCTTCAGTTTAAGTGCTTAATGTGTGCGTCATTTTGCGCCTATTTCCAGTAATCTGGGGTCTGGACCTACAAAGTTAACACTTGTATTTTTTTGAAACTTTTTTTTTCAAAAAAACAAAAAAAATTCTCTTCAAGTCTTAAATGATAGATCAAAATATCCTCCAAGACACTGTTTATTAATAAGATCAGCTCTTTTTTACTTCCTGATTGAATTTTTTAAATAAACAAACTGTTTTTTGATGATTTTTTATGATTTTTTTTTACCCATGTGTCAGATTTTCTGGCATATGGGTACAGGTCAGAGGGCTGTGCCTCTTGAGCCAGCCCTCTGACACCCTATATTTTTTTTAATCTTCAGTTTAAGTGCTTAATGTGTGCGTCATTTTGCGCCTATTTCCAGTAATCTGGGGTCTGAACCTACAAAGTTACCACTTGTAATTTTTTGAAACTTTTTTTTCCGAAAAAAAAAACATTTCTCTTTAAGTCTTAAATGATAGATCAAAATATCCTCCAAGACAATGTTTATTATTGAGACCAGCTCTTTTCTACTTCCTGATTGAGTTTTTTATATAAAAAAAAACTGTTTTTTGCTGTTTTTTTATGATTTTTTTTTTACCCATGTGTCAGATTTTCTGGCATATGGGTACAGGTCAGAGGGCTGTGCCTCTTGAGCCAGCCCTCTGACACCCTTTATTTTTTTTGATCTTCAGTTTAAGTGCTCAATGTGTGCGTCATTTTGCGCCTATTTCCAGTAATCTGGTGTCTGGACCGACAAAGTTAACACTTTTAGTTTTTTGAAACTTTTTTTTCAAAAAAAAAATTCTCTTTAAGTCTTAAATGATAGATCAAAATATCCTCCAAGACACTGTTTATTAATAAGATTAGCTCTTTTCTACTTCCTGATTGAATTTTTTAAATAAAAAAACTGTTTTTTGCTGTTTTTTGATGATTTTTTTTTGTACCCATGTGTCAGATTTTCTGGCATTGGGTACAGGTCAGAGAGCTGGGCTCTTGAGCAAGCCTTCTGACACCCTTTATTTTTTTTGATCTTCAGTTTAAGTGCTGAATGTGTGCCTCATTTTGCGCCTATTTCCAGTAATCTGGTGTCTGGACCTACAAAGTTAACACTTGTAGTTTTTTGAAACTTTTTTTTCAAAAAAAAAAAAATTCTCTTCAAGTCTTAAATGATAGATCAAAGTATCCTCTAAGACACTGTTTATTAATAAAACCAGCTCTTTTCTACTTCCTGGTTGAATTTTTTTTAACAAAGAAAACTGTTTTTTTTGCTGTTTTTTGATGATTTTGTTTTGTATCCATGTGTCAGATTTTCTGGCATATGGGTACAGGTCAGAGGGCTGTGCTTCTTGAGCCAGCCCTCTGAAACCCTTTGTTTTTTTTTAATCTTCAGTTTAAGTGCTTAATGTGTGCGTCATTTTGCGCCTATTTCCAGTAATCTGGGGTCTGGACCTACAAAGTTAACACTTGTAATTTTTTGAAACTTTTTTTTCAAAAATAAAAAAAATTCTCTTTAGGTCTTAAATGATAGATCAAAATATCATCCAAGACACTGTTTATTAATAAGACCAGCTCTTTTCTACTTCCTGATTGAATTTTTCAAATAAAAAAACTGTTTTTTGCTGTTTTTTGATGATTTTTATTGTACCCATGTGTCAGATTTTCTGGCTTATGGGTACAGGTCAGAGGGCTGTGCCTCTTGAGCCAGCCCTCTGACATCCTTTATTTTTTTTTGATCTTCAGTTTAAATGCTCAATGTGTGCGTTATTTTTGGCCTATTTCCAGTAATCTGGGGTCTGGACCTACAAAATTAACACCTGTAATTTTTTGAAACTTTTTTTTTTAAAAAAATAAAAAATTCTCTTTAAGTCTTAAATGATAGATCAAAATATCCTCCAAGACACTGTTTTTTATTAAGACCAGCTCTTTTCTACTTCCTGATTAAATTTTTTAAATAAAAAAACTGTTTTTTGCTGTTTTTTGATGATTTTTTTTGTACCCATGTGTCAGATTTTCTGGCATATGGGTACAGGTCAGAGGGCTGTACCTCTTGAGCCAGCCCTCTGAAACCCTTTGGTTTTTTTTAATCTTCAGTTTAATTGCTTAATGTGTGCGTCATTTTGCGCCTATTTCCAGTAATCTGGGGTCTGGACCTACAAAGTTAACACTTGTAATTTTTTGAAACTTTTTTTAAAAAAAAAAAAAAATTCTCTTCAAGTCTTAAATGATAGATCAAAATATCCTCCAAGACACTTTTTATTAATAAGACCAGCTCTTTTCTACTTCCTGATTGAAATTTTTAAATAAAAAAACTGTTTTTTGCTATTTTTTGATGATTTTTTTTGTACCCATGTGTCAGATTTTCTGGCATTTGGGTACAGGTCAGAGGGGTGTGCCTCTTGAGCCAGCCCTCTGACAGCCTTTATTTTTTATCTTCAGTTTAAGTGCTCAATGTGTGCATCATTTTGCGCCTATTTCCAGTAATCTGGGGTCTGGACCTACAAAGTTAACACCTGTAATTTTTTGAAATTTTTTTTCAAAAAAAAAAAATTCTCTTCAAGTCTTAAATGATAGATCAAAATATCCTCCAAGACACTGTTTATTAATAAGAACAGCTCTTTTCTACTTCCTGATTGAATTTTTTAAATAAAAAAACTGTTTTTTGCTGTTTTTTGATGATTTTTTTTTGTACCCATGTGTCAGATTTTCTGGCATATGGGTACAGGTCAGAGGGGTGTGCCTCTTGAGCCAGCCCTCTGACACCCTTTATTTTTTTTGATCTTCAGTTTAAGTGCTCATTGTGTGCGTCATTTTGCGCCTATTTCCAGTAATCTGGGGTCTGGACCTACAAAGTTAACACTTGTATTTTTTTGAAACTTTTTTTTCAAAAAAAACAAAAAAAATTCTCTTCAAGTCTTAAATGATAGATCAAAATATCCTCCAAGACACTGTTTATTAATAAGACCAGCTCTTTTCTACTTCCTGATTGAATTTTTTAAATAAAAAAACTGTTTTTTGCTGTTTTTTGATCATTTTTTTTGTACCGATGTGTCAGATTTTCTGGCATATGGGTACAGGTCAGAGGCGTGTGCCTCTTGAGCCAGCCCTCTGACACCCTTTATTTTTTTTTTGATCTTCAGTTTAAGTGCTCATTGTGTGCGTCATTTTGCGCCTATTTCCAGTAATCTGGGGTCTGGACCTACAAAGTTAACACTTGTAATTTTTTGAAATTTTTTCTCAAAAAAAAAAAAATTCTCTTCAAGTCTTAAATGATAGATCAAAATATCCTCCAAGACACTGTTTATTAATAAAACCAGCTCTTTTCTGCTTCCTGGTTGAATTTTTTAAACAAAGAAAACTGTTTTTTTGCTGTTTTTTGATGATTTTTTTTTGTATCCATGTGTCAGATTTTCTGGCATATGGGTACAGGTCAGAGGGCTGTGCCTCTTGAGCCAGCCCTCTCACACCCTTTATTTTTTTTGATCTTCAGTTTAAGTGCTTAATGTGTGCGTCATTTTGCGCCTATTTCCAGTAATCTGGGGTCTGGACCTACAAATTTAACACTTGTATTTTTTGAAACTTTTTTTTCAAAAAAAAACAAAAAAAATTCTCTTCAAGTCTTAAATGATAAATCAAAATATCCTCCAAGACACTGTTTATTAATAAGATCAGCTCTTTTTTACTTCCTGATTGAATTTTTTAAATAAACAAACTGTTTTTCTATGATTTTTTTGTACCCATGTGTCAGATTTTCTGGCATATGGGTACAGGTCAGAGGGCTCTGCCTCTTGAGCCAGCCCTCTGACACCCTATATTTTTTTAAATCTTCAGTTCAAGTGCTTAATGTGTGCGTCATTTTGCGCCTATTTCCAGTAAACTGGGGTCTGAACCTACAAAGTTACCACTTGTAATTTTTTGAAATTTTTTTTCCGAAAAAAAAAATATTTCTCTTTAAGTCTTAAATGATAGATCAAAATATCCTCCAAGACAATGTTTATTAATAATACCAGCTCTTTTCTACTTTCTGGTTGAGTTTTTTAAGCAAAGAAAACTAATTTTTGCTGTTTTTTGATGATTTTTTTTGTACCCATGTGTCAGATTTTCTGGCATATGGGTACAGGTCAGAGGGCTGTGCCTCTTGAGCCAGCCC
This sequence comes from Symsagittifera roscoffensis, assembly GCF_963678635.1. Classification (NCBI taxonomy): domain Eukaryota; kingdom Metazoa; phylum Xenacoelomorpha; order Acoela; family Convolutidae; genus Symsagittifera; species Symsagittifera roscoffensis. The sequence goes on along the minus strand of NC_087067.1, from coordinate 59,647,274 downwards.
TCTGACACCCTTTATATTTTTTAATCTTCAGTTTAAGTGCTCAATGTGTGCGTCATTTTGCGCCTATTTCCAGTAATTTGGGGTCTGAACCTACAAAGATACCACTTGTAATTTTTTGAAACTGTTTTTCCGAAAAAAAAATATTTTTCTTTAAGCCTTAAATGATAGATCAAAATATCCTCCAAGACAATGTTTATTAATAAGACCAGCTCTTTTCTACTTCCTGGTTGATTTTTTTAAACAAAGAAAACTAATTTTTGCTGTTTTTTGATGATTTTTTTTTGTACCCATGTGTCAGATTTTCTGGCATATGGGTACAGGTCAGAGGGCTGTGCCTCTTGAGCCAGCCCTCTGACACCCTATATATTTTTTTAATCTTCAGTTTAAGTGCTTAATGTGTGCGTCATTTTGCGCCTATTTCCAGTAATCTGGGGTCTGGACCTACAAAGTTAACACTTGTAATTTTTTGAAACTTTTTTTTCAAAAAAAAAAAAAAAAAATCTCTTCAAGTCTTAAATGATAGATCAAAATATCCTCCAAGACACTGTTTATTAATAAGACCAGCTCTTTTCTACTTCCTGATTGAATTTTTAAAATAAAAAAACTGTTTTTTGCTGTTTTTTGATGATTTTTTTGTACCCATGTGTCAGATTTTCTGGCATATGGGTACAGGTCAGAGGGCTGTGCCTCTTGAGCCAGCCCTCTGATACCCTCTATTTTTTTTTAATCTTCAGTTCAAGTGCTTAATGTGTGCGTCATTTTGCGCCTATTTCCAGTAAACTGGGGTCTGAACCTACAAAGTTACCACTTGTAATTTTTTGAAATTTTTTTTCCGAAAAAAAAAATATTTCTCTTTAAGTCTTAAATGATAGATCAAAATATCCTCCAAGACAATGTTTATTAATAATACCAGCTCTTTTCTACTTCCTGGTTGATTTTTTTAAACAAAGAAAACTAATTTTTGCTGTTTTTTGATGATTTTTTTTGTACCCATGTGTCAGATTTTCTGGCATATGGTTACAGGTCAGAGGGCTGTGCCTCTTGAGCCAGCCCTCTGACACCCTTTATATTTTTTAATCTTCAGTTTAAGTGCTCAATGTGTGCGTCATTTTGCGCCTATTTCCAGTAATCTGGGGTCTGAACCTACAAAGTTACCACTTGTAATTTTTTGAAACTGTTTTTCCGAAAAAAAAAATATTTTTCTTTAAGTCTTAAATGATAGATCAAAATATCATCCAAGACAATGTTTATTAATAAGACCAGCTCTTTTCTACTTCCTGGTTGATTTTTTTAAACAAAGAAAACTAATTTTTGCTGTTTTTTGATGATTTTTTTTTGTACCCATGTGTCAGATTTTCTGGCATATAGGTACAGGTCAGAGGGCTGTGCCTCTTGAGCCAGCCCTCTGACACCCTATATATTTTTTTAATCTTTAGTTTAAGTGCTTAATGTGTGCATCATTTTGCGCCTATTTCCAGTAATCTGGGGTCTGGACCTACAAAGTTAACACTTGTAATTTTTTGAAACTTTTTTTTCAAAAAAAAAAAAAAAAAATCTCTTCAAGTTTTAAATGATAGATCAAAATATCCTCCAAGACACTGTTTATTAATAAGACCAGCTCTTTTCTACTTCCTGATTGAATTTTTAAAATAAAAAAACTGTTTTTTGCTGTTTTTTGATGATTGAATTTTTAAAATAAAAAAACTGTTTTTTGCTGTTTTTTGATGATTTTTTTTTGTATCCATGTGTCAGACTTTCTGGCATATGGGTACAGGTCAGAGGGCTGTGCCTCTTGAGCCAGCCCTCTGACATCCTTTGTTTTTTTTGATCTTCAGTTTAAGTGCTCAATGTGTGCGTCATTTTGCGCCTATTTCCAGTAATCTGGGGTCTGGACCTACAAAGTTAACACTTATAATTTTTTGAAAATTTTTTTCTCAAAAAAAAAAAAAAATTCTCTTTAAGTCTTAAATGATAGATCAAAGTATCCTCCAAGACACTGTTTATTGAAAAGACCAGCTCTTTTCTACTTCCTGATTGAATTTTTTAAATAAAAAAACTGTTTTTTGCTGTTTTTTGATGAGTTTTTTTGTACCCATGTGTCAGATTTTCTGGCATATGGGTACAGGTCAGAGGGGTGTGCCTCTTGAGCCAGCCCTCTGACACCCTTTATTTTTTTTTAATCTTCAGTTTAAGTGCTCATTGTGTGCGTCATTTTGCGCCTATTTCCAGTAATCTGGGGTCTGGACCTACAAAGTTAACACTTGCAGGTATTTTGATCTATCATTTAAGACTTAAAGAAAAATATTTGTGATTGCTAGAGTTCGAAAATTTCGGGAAACTAGTGAAAGTGGATGGTTTTGAGGTCGGTTTGGTATTTGTGGTGCTGTAGGTGTTGTATTTGTATTACTATGTTCTTCGCCATGTGTTTGGTCTTGTGGATAGTTTTGTATTGTATTCTTTGATTTGTGCATCTAAGAGTATTTTGTTTATTGATGATGAAAATATTCCAAAAAAACCTGCAAAAAATATGCGTGCTACGCTTGCTTGTCTGGTTACTTGTGTGTGTATTGCGCATCTGTTATAGATTCCTTTCAGTAGTGAGAAAAGAAATCAATAAAGTTAAACATAGCGTATAAGATAGTCCATCTTTCTAAGATGTAAAATGGTCATCCTAGAAAGGCACGAACTTCGTTCTTTAAATTTACAAAACTGAAAATGTTAATTGATGAAATATCTTGTGGTCTATATTTTCACCGTTTTAATAAATGCAGTCTTTGATATCTTTAAAACATCCACTGTAGTCTTGTGTATAAATGTCTGAGAATCCTGCGGTTTCTGCAAGTTTTTTTAAATTTTGATCTATTGATTGTCGTTGAACAGTGTCCATTTGTGTTAATAGTTCTTGAAATTGTTTCGTTCCAATGTGATGTTTTATATCTGATATAGAGTATATTCCTATTGATTGTAAATCGATGTTGGGATTGCGAGCAATAGCCCGGATACTTTCCGGTTAAAACTTTTTTAATGATTGCATTAATGTAGGGTATGGTGTTAGTAAATAGTATTTTTCTTCATCAGGGTTTAATTAAACGACGTTGTGGCTGTTTTCTGATCCACATGGGACTGCGGTATCTCAAAATTATGTTCGTCTTGAAAGTGTATCAACAAAATGTACTTTATTTTTGTAGAATATGGGAATTCTTTTATAACAACGTTTATCTTCAAAAACATATAGTGGTGATACTTTTTTGGTACAAGTATAAAACCATAGAATGTTTCCTTCGTAATCAATGAAATTTGATCTGTTTCCTGATAACAAATATCCTGCGTAGAGTATTTTTAGAACTACTAATGCGAGTGATTGTAAAATGTGTGTTCTTTCTAATTCGCATAGTTGGTGAAGTGTTTCGAGTTCAGAAAGTGACATTTCTTAAAAAATTCTACTAATCGTGTAGTCTAATTTCATTTCTAAGTGAATGTCATAGTGTATTGCGCCAAAATAGGTACTATTCAATAATGATAATTTTGTAAACGTGTGCTTTTACTGTCGTATGGTTTTAGTTTTTCACCAGGATTGCCTGCATTTTTAATGAGGTTCACTGGGACGTATGATGTGTCTTCGTTAAAAGGGTGATGTGTTGCATAAGGGTGAAATTTTATTTTTCCCGTGGTCAGGTCGAAACCTTCGTCGTATTCGACAAGCATTTCAGAAAATTGTATTTTATAAAAACGGATTTCGACATTTACATAAAAATTCTGTTTCGTGATAGATTTGAAAAGGTGTCAATTTATTTTCTATATTATGAATGTTTCTGAAATTAGTCCTTTGTTTGTGAGATGGGTTCACTTGTTCGCATGGGATGGATTCAATAAAAAAATTTTCATGAAAATTTATCATCCGAGCGTATATTTTTGCTACTTGAAATGTTGTACAAGTATCTTCGGGAAACCAAACAACTGTTGCTTGTGTCCTTGTTGTGGGATCACAATAGCCTTGGTCATTTTTACAGGGCAATCTTATTCCTTGATAAATAATGGTGTTATCTTTTAAATCTCGTGTAAGTTGTATTTTTTCAAGTTGTATTTTCCAATCAAAAAACTTTATTTCTTGATATCCTTTATTTTTTGTATCTGCTTTGCAGTTTGAAGGATTATTTATTCCAATGTGTGGTATCCAGTGTTTATCGTGAATGTCGTATGTTAGTCGTCCGTGTGCGCCATTAAATGGGTATCTTTCGTCTAATTTAACATGTCCTAGATATCTTTCAAGTTCTGCTTGATGTACAGAATCGGCAAAGACTTGGAAATTTACTGTTTTTCTTTCTGTCTGAGTGTTTATTTCTTGTTAGATTTAATCTGCGTAATTCGTAATTACAATCGTCGGGTTTTAAATGTAAAAGTCTTTCTATATTACTCTGGCAGAAGGATTCGTGATCAAGTAGATTTTTATTTCCGTTCAAAACTTGTGAACAATGTATTTTCTTTTCGGAAAATGTTGCTGTTAACTTATAACCTGTAAATGTTGTTGCTCGGGCTTTTGAATATAATTTTGCTATTACATTTGTGGTGTCTATAGCTTGTGGTTCCGATTCGCATTTTGTTACTTGATTTATAGCATATTTGTATAGTTTTTTGTTCGTTTTCTTCACAACCATAATGTGTTACTAATAAATCCTGAGGTCCTGTGCAAGGAGATGGATTTGAATTTAGTTCGGAAAAAAATAGAAAAAGGATTTGTTGAAGTGTGAATATCTTTAAAATATACATGTGTATGATAATCCTGAGTATGGATTATAAAATGTGATATATCCAATTGTGTTTTTGGTGTATCTATCGTATTTATAGATTACTTCAGTTGTTATAAATGGGGGAGGTAAAGATTGAGATGTTATATTTGGTGGACTTAGGCTGTTATATTTGGTGGACTTAGGGGAAAAGGGTGTTAAGTTTGACTGTGATTTCAATTTTTAATTGGAGACTATTTTGTAGAAGTATTTGAATATTATGTTGTCGAATATCTTCGTGGATAGTCCGTCTATATTGTAATCTATTAAGTGCCCAAGTATGGAGTCGGCTACTTTCTTGGTGATGTCCAAATAGTGGGGGAGGTGCTACGAAAGTATTCCAATCTAATCATAAAGGGATGTTTGACGATGATTGTTCTGTATCGAGCGTCAAGATTATTTGGAAAATTTAAGGGGAAACATGTTGGTGAAATTTGACTTAAAGATGGTGTCGATGGAAGTGAAAGTGTTTCTGGTAGGGATGATAGTGTTGTATCAGAGGAAATATCTATTGTTTCGTTTAGTAAATTTGGTTCACCTTGATTATATGAGTGTGAGGTCCAATATGGTAAGCGTTCAGTAGATTATGGGGGGTTAAAAGGATTTTCACGAATTTGTTCTGATGTTGGGGTTGAACCTAGATAGTCTGATGGGATATTTGAAATGCTATTTAAACAATCACACAGTTGATCTCATTTTCTCAGTAACTTTCAGGTACCAAACTGAATAAACAATTTGGGTATTTGAGGTGGGAAACATTACCATATACAAAGAAGGGGGCCCCCATTGAAGTTCGTGAAAAGAAATACTGAAAGGCTAAATTTATCTCTGAAAATTTTAAGGTCACAAATCAATGCAACGAAGGATACTTCAATGAAACTCAAAGGCTTTGTAGCTTTAAGTCGATCAAATCAATTGCTCAAATAGATTTGCAATAAATTAAGACATCAAACTACGAAATGTATAAAATATCTGATGCGTTAACCTACGCATTTAAACATTAAGATTTCGAGGGCGAGCCATAGTCTAGATCTCTAGATCTCAAAGAATAACATAGAAGAAACTTTGAATCTGAACTAACTGTGAAATCAATTGATGTAGCGAAGATGCGACGGATAACAATGACTCATCTTATGATAAACTTCATATGAAATCAGTTTAAACGAAAAAGTCTTTTCATTTTTTCCTTAGCAGTCGATTAAAACAGTAACTGCAATATAGATCTCATACAAACAAAGTGACTTCAAAGATGGCATAACTCCCAAGGGCCTAACATGAAATTTTTCCCAAATGGCAATAATAGATAGAAAACTTAAACAGAGACTGGAACCGTATAGCAATAAATATTGGCTGGCATTTTTGCTAGAAAAATTGATCACAAGAAAATTTTCAACACAGAAAACATAATTTAAAGTTGAATTCTGAAAGTCAATTGTCAGATTATTTTTCAGTCAACAACTGAATTGACAATTACAGCCTTTTTAAGATCTTAATAACAAATTTTCTTTCAAAAAACTTATACATGCAATTAATGCATAAAATTTACGCCATTTGGAAGCATTCATGCAATTTGGAAATTTAGCCATTTGATACGTAATCTGCAAAATGACACGTAATGAAAATAATCCATTTGTTTTGAAAGTAGCTTCGAGTGATAGCAAAATAAATAGATTGCAATTTAAAGTATTAAGTTTCTAATTAAGTTTTGTGTTCAGTCATCGTTGTCGAAAGTCTTGAAAGGCAAAGGGTGAAGGGCGTGTTAAGCGTGTTAAGGGTCCGACGGATTGTACGTGAAACTTTTTCCAGTGTGAAAAATCACGCCATCATTTCTCACTATGAAAATCTCTACCGTTAAATATTCGCCGTCCACGAAGTTATTATTGGATGTGAAGTCTGATATCGGAGGGATGATGCACTCGATATGATTCGCCGAAACCAAGACACTTCTAGAAGGCACAGAGTTGAACCAAATTGACATCTGGTGATAAAAGCTTTCGCCTTTCAGAATCAGCCTATAACTGTCATCGTCGTCATTTGCAAGGCCACATCTGGCAATCTCCCAATCATGAATCTGAGGCGCGGGAGAAATCGGGTACGGCGTTGGTCCTAAGGCTTCGTGGAACCGAACTTCGTTCGAATCTACACTTATGATTGTCCAAATTGCATTGTCCGTAAGCAGGTCAATATACTGATCGCCTGTTTTGGTAGCTTCGCTTTTTTTATCTGATCATGACTGAGGTAGGAATTAGTAGCAAAACTAAATGCACACTTGTGTAGCTGTGAAACAACTTCTACGCGATCCAAAAACGCGCTTTGTTTATCAACTTTGCGGATCACCAATCTTGGAAGCGCCATTCCGTTTTTAGCACACACTAACTTGACGTGAGATCCGTACTGGATATTGCCCGGCAGACTGCAGAATTCATCGCCCTCGTCTTCTTCATCTACCAGATGAATATAGAAAATTCCCCACTGGAACTCGCTTTCACGTTCATTTGTTGCTGGTCAGCCACCAAGTATCGTGTGTTCATCACAGTCTGCGATCTTAATCTGTTAAAAAGTGCTATTTTAGATCCAGATTCAATGCATAGATCATTAGAATTTTGAGTTTGTTTCTTTTTTGATGGCTTCGAAATGACTTTTATATCGGTACTGAAGTATGATCCAAGATCGTGTATTTCGTTATAGACCAATTTTAACTGCACTACTTTCAAATCTTTCACATGGTCTGAATCTGAGGGATACAGTTTGTTAAAAGTCAGCACATCAGCCAGAGAAGTAGATTGAACTGTTATCGTATTTTCCGGTAACTGCTTTATGAATGCTGCTCCTAAAACTTTATTGCCATCTGATTGCTCTTCTGTGTTTTCAGAGTCAGTTCTTTCTTTGTTTCGAATCCTCGAGTACTCCTTTAGGTCATACACTATAGCAGGGGGCGGACAAAGAAGCCGCTTGTCACATCCGTAAGGTTTCAGAGCAGCTCGTGGGGTATTCACAGAAACACTGTTATAAGTCTTGTGCTGTAAGAAATTGAGCATTATCTCAGAGGTCATTACTTTATCGCAGGTATAGGAAAGCTCTTTTTCGACTGAAAAGTTTTTCTGGTAATGATCCGCTTGTTTAATGTTGATCTGATTTGAATACGGAACTTGAATGTGGTTCCGAAGTGAGTTAGGTGCCGCAATTGTACTTGAATTTAAGTGCGGATGTAAAATGTTGTGAAACTGAACACTGTTTGCGAAGTCTGTGTTAACATTTTCAGATCCCATATTTGAAATCATTTTGGGATTTGACAAGCTTGCCATCCGATGGCAATCATATAAATCAAACGCCACTTTTTAAGCTATCATGTCGAGTTCTAGTACTATCCTGCAACTGAAATCAAGCAATCCTGCACTCCCAGATTACAATCACAACATAGCACATATACCTAATACTTACGCAAATGGTGCACTTCGCAACAACAACCAAAAAATGGCCAGAGAGAGCTTTGAAAAGCAAGAAAACACAAAAAAGGATAGCCGATTAATGTGCACGACTGGTCGGAAAATTTTCTGCTAGATAGGTGGAAAAAAAAACAGTATTGGGGATTTCAGAAGCGTGGATGAAGAAAGAAGATGATTTCAACTTATGGAATCTTGAGCCTCATACACATGTAATGTTTAGATATGACAGAATAAGGACGGTGATGGAAAAAAAGTGACATTTTATTATATACCAGTTAAATTGTCCCCAAAATTGAGAGACAATTTAAACTTGTTTAATATCGAAAAATATGAGTCAGTGTGGATTGAATGCAAATCAAACTTTAATCGTGCCAGTAAGGAAAGAATGTTAATAAACTTATGTTATAACTAAAGCAGAGCGAATTTCATTCAGTTTCTTGAACATCTTACTTTGAACATTGATAATGCACTTTCTGTCTCTAACTAAATACTTTTTATGGTTGATTATAAAAAAAATATTTGAACAAATAAGAGATAAAAGTTTGGAATCCATCATCATTTCATGTGGATTGGAGGTTTTTTGTCCAAGTGATGAAACACGAGCCAGTGCTTCGGCAAAAACCAATATTGATTACCTAATTGGCGATTTGAACCGCACGGAAATGAATTTTGCTTTGAAACGACCTACAAAACAGATCATTTTGCTTCACTTATTTTGACAAACAGAAAATGTGAAAAGAACATGCATTCAATACAAATAATTACCGAAAAGTGAAATTTTGCCAAACTATATCCAATCTTCCATGGTTTCAATTATATCAACGTACAGCCGCACAAAACATAATTTCAAAGCTGTTAAAATTAATATGCTAGGCCCTTCAGCAAGATGCCCAACGTTTACTTCAGCGTTTAAGAAAAAAATGAGTGAGATCAACACTAGTGAAATTCAATCTAATCCAATGTGTACCCACATATATACATGGCGTGAGTTCCGTTTTCTGAAAAGAACCAGTTTATTTTATCAATGTTTTTAGGATAGATACCATTTCAACTTTTGCACATTTCTATTATACTTGTATTTAAGTCTTAATCTGATGTTTTATTCCAGCAGTAATTTTTTCGGGCTTTAATTTTTGTCTATTTAATTTCACTATATACTATTCGAGCAACTAATCCGAAAATTTGAACTAATCTCTATTACACTTTACTGCAATGATGCTTAGACTTTCATACAGTAATTGAAGTGTTCCTTCTTCTTCTTCTAAAGTTTGAACGAAAAAAAAGAACTTAGGCTATTTGAGAGCCATATTAAAATAGGTCAATAGGAAAACAGTTTTTGAAAAAAAAAAATTACTAGAAAAACAAAAAACAAAAAAACATTTCCGAAAAAAAATTTGCTTGCAAAATTTCTTTTGACTTTTCAAATTTCTGATTTCCAAAATTGCACTAAGAAACTCCAAAAATTACCTTTACTTGAGTAACACTAAGTTTCACGGCTTAAATTAAGCTTAAATAAACTGTTCTAAGCCAACATGCTCACCTTTTTAGCTCGAAATTAGACCAAAAATTAAAAATTTCGAACCGGTTTTTCTCGACAATGAGGAAAAAATTTAAAATTTCGAATCACGATTGAAAGGGCTTTAATATGATATATCACTCGTCCTATTCCGATGATTATTTGTGGAACCTGATTTTGCGTAAAAAAACAAAAAAAAAACTAAAACAGATCCGATTACAAAGTTCCTCTCCCCATTTTCAAAGGTCGGAACAAAAAATAGGCTTTGAAAAATTATAATAATTGTATGCAAACCCCGGCCTCCTCCGTTTACTTTCTTCAAAACTACGCTATGCCAGCCCATTTTCCGAACACCAGTCACCAACAAAGGGGAGATACTACAAGCTATTAAATTTCTCAACACAGAAACAAACAACACGGCGAAGCAAAGCTTCGCCTCATTTGCGATACAAGGTAAGCACAGCATTGCAAGCTGGCTAAACGAAAATGAGACTGAAATCACAAAATACTATTTGGAAATTGAAAACAAAAAAGAGGAAAATAGTCAAGAAGCACGCCAAACAGCACTAAATAAGTCGTTTTTTTTTCAACGAACAGGCACAAAGCCGACAATACGCTCATTGAACCAAAAACTGCCGCTATAAGCCGCTCATTGAATCGAAAATTAACAAAAAAATTCAATGAAAAATGTTGACAAAAAATGTTACCAAAATCATGACAAAAACGAGTAATTAAGCTTTAAGCTTCTGCAAACAAACCAACTGATTGTTTTAACCAATCATTCTTTGCTCTTGAAACGACGCAAACTAAGATACTAAGATGATAAAAATAAGCCAAAAACATTAAGGCCGAATGAAGCTTTTAAGCAAAAACAAAGAAACATTATTGTGAAAATAGCGAATTAAATAGAAATGTATACGAAGTCAGGGTTATCAATTTTCTATTTACAGTAAACGCCCGAAACACGTGAATGTAATACGCCCGAAAACCAGCTGAAGAAAAAAACAACTGAAAACGAGTTGCGTGTTCTTATTGAAGAAACGTAACCCGTATCGAGTTAAATTTAAACACATCAACACTAATCATCTTCTTTTTATCATTATCATTTCCTTATCTAGAAAACTCCAAAGAGTTTGACCGGATAATGTGATGAAGAGACTCCTGACTGAAACCTAGGTTAAAATGATACTTTCGACCTTCTGATTATATCAAAAAATAAAAAATAAGAAAAAAGAAAAAAAATACAAAAGGGGCCCTTCCGTTTAGTTACGGTAAGTGCACAAGCTGGATAGGGCCATACCAGCGATATAAAAATGCATATACATCAGCAATGAAGTCATAAATCAGCATTAAATTTTTCCGCAAACCTTATTATTTCATGCATACTAAAACAACAAGGTCTGAACGGGACTTGAAACCCAGGCTTAGCTTATTCAGAAAACCGTGATTGCCAGGTGGGAAGCAGTCTCGCTGTTGCTAAGGTTTATCAATTACGCAATTTCAATATCATTTTCAGATGTCAGTGAAGTTTTTCACGGGAAAAACAAAGTTTAAATCCCGATTACAAGACACTTGCTTTCGCAGGTGTCATAATCCCTGGGAAAAAGAGAAGCACTAAAAAGAATCATTTTCCTAAAACAAGACTATTCTTTTTTTTACCAAATACAGGGAAACCAAAACAAAACCAGATTTGTCAACCAAAACTTGGCAAACAGATAAATATTAACAATAGTGGGGAAATACTACACAAGTAATCTGAGAGAGATAGAAATAAAAAGTCATATAGCTTACGAATAGCTTACTGATAGCTTACGAAACACAATAATTGTTTTTTAAATTGGCTGATGATGACTTTTAAGTCGAAAACGTTTCTGGAATTAATTTTACATTGATCTGCCGTTTTTACCACACAATAATTTTATTGTAATCAGAAGTGAGAACCTTAAATGACAAAACATTTGATTACATTTATTAGAATAACTTAAAATAATCGGCATTCATGGAAGACAGCAGCTTATCGAGACAACTCAACGTCCAGGAAACTGATGGATTTAACGTTACCCTGCCGTGCATTGCAAGATACGCTAAACCCAAAACCAGTGAAAGAACAAGATTTTAAGCCACAACGAGTAAAAATAAAGAGATTTTTGATAAAAAGTAAATTTTAAATTTTACTGGTTGATAAAAATTTACTTTTTATCAAAAATCTTTTTATTTTTACTCGTTGTGGCTTAAAATCTTGTTAACACTCAAATTATAGTCTATGTATAACATGGCTAAAATTTAAAAAACTGACATGTCAGAATCAAAAATGTTCCCAAATCGAAATTTTATAACCAGAAAGAAGAATAAAACTAAAAAAAAAAATCTCAGAAATTTACAGGAAAATGATATTCATGATTACGTAATTATATTGAGATTTTTTTTTAGTTTTTTGTTCTTTCTGGTTATAAAATTTCGATTTGGGAACATTTTTGATTCTGACGTGTCAGTTTTTTAAATTTTAGCCATGTTATACATAGACTATAATTTTAGTGTTAATTCCCGGCTCCTGAATTCATCGCGTGTGTTGATCTTCGGCCTCTCCCTCCAAATATGCAAAGCCTCTAGTGTCAGTAGCTTATGAGTGTTGGCTGTTTGGTCTATAATCTCTGACTTCAGCTCAGCAGTACCGCCTACATCCTTATTACATTCTAACAAGTGTTATCCTACCGGGGAGTCCCCTTTGCGGTGTTCATCGACCCTCGTGGCTAAATGTCGGACTGTCTGACCGACATAGGCGAAGTTACATCCACTACATGTAAGATTGTACACCACTTTGGATCTCAGTTCACGAGCAAAGGACGTTTTGAGGGATGGCAAGCATGTTTTCAATTTTCTTATTGTAAAAATTATTTGTGCCCCGGATATTAGCCGAACTTTTGCAGCTAACAGTTGAGATGGATTGCCTCGATATTGCATTGTAAGAAGGGGTGGTGAGTCTTTCAACCATTTGTCATTTTTCGGTTCTGATGCCTTCACCTCTAAATTTTTCTTTCCCTCAATGATCTTGTTAAAGAGTTTCAAACACTACCCTGTCAGACCAATTTTTTGGATATTGATTTTCAATCCATAGTTCCCAGTTTTTTTCCAATGCCTGGTCAAAATACTCCCATGTTGAGGTACTTCTGAAAACCCTATGAACCGTCCCTTCAATAACGTTTCTTTTGTACTGCAAAGGTGCGCAGCCTCTGAAATTTAGAATGGTGCCGGTATCAGTGGTTTTTTGGTACCAACCACATGTTAGCTTTTTTGCTGAATCCACGTTGACATTTAAGTCCAAAAAGGCCAAATTACCGTTACTATCGAGTTCTTCTATGGTGAACTGCAAGTTTGGATGCAACTTATTGGCAGCCTCGAGAACTACCCCAGGATCGCCCTTGACCGTTCTAACTATATCGTCCACATATCTTAGAAAAACTTAAACACCATTCACAGTCCAATCTGCTTCCCGTTGTTTTTTGCAAGTCATGCAATACCATACTGTTTCAGCGATGTCTGCGTATTCGGATTCCGATATGTTACCACACCCTAAAAGGTACCAATTCAAACAAGCTTCGCATTCTGCTCCTTTTGTCTGATATGTCACCTTTTTCTGACATCTAGGGCACACTTCCTTGTTACCCTCACTTAGCACAGTCAATTTTGGTACTTCTTTCTTTAAGGCAGGTTCGTATTCTTTAAGCCACAAATTAGCATATATTACTACGGAGGGTTGACTTGCACATATACTCTCCTCAGGGCTATTTAACCGCTTCTTTGAGCGGGACATTAGTGTACAAACTCTTTACATCAAGGGAGATTATACTCTCGTCAGAGTCCAACTCAGTTTTCTCCAAGATCTCCCTGGCCATTTGAGTGTTCGTTTCTATTTTTGCCCCCTCAATTTCATCAAAGTACTTTGGCAATGTTTTATTTAGGTTGTCATATGAGCTACCAGGTAAAGAAAGGACGGGAAGAAGTGGTGTGCCTCGTTTGTGTACTTTTGCTAATCCATACAGTCTAACCGGCTGCGCTCCCGTTGAATTTTGAATTTTTTCGGAAAATTGATGAGGACAACAGAAAATTGAGGAAACTGATTATAATGAAGATGAAACGAATTTAATTTTGAGCTGAAAAGAGAGACTAGTAGCATGATATTTCAAAATTACAAAATTTTTCAGAAAAAATGACAAACTGCTTCGAAAAATGACAGAACTTTCAAATTTGAATGAAAAAAAATGTCAGTACTTAAAATTGCACGTGTGCACGTGAAAGAAACCTAGTGATTCAAGTGGTTTTGTTAGTTAAGTTGTTGACCCGTTTCAATTTCAAAACCTACAATTTTGATTTTTTTCGGAAAATTGATTACGACAACAGAAAAAAAAAATAAACCGATTATAATGAAGATGAAACGGAGTTAATCGAAGCTTAAAAGAGAGACTGGTAGCATGATACTTCAAACTTTAAAACGTTTTTAAAAAATGACTGACTGTTAGTTTCCCAACCTAAAGGGTATTTTTAAAGTAAATTGAGCATTTTGAAAAGCCAATAATCATTCTTAGCGAAAGGCTTAGATAAAACCACGCCAGTTGCTCAGACTGTATAAAAAGGCTTAGATAAAACCACGCCAGTTGCTCAGACTGTATAAAAATATAAAGTATAAAAGAAAGAATTGTAGAGCTAACTGAATAGATAAGACTTATTAAGGAAGCTTATAAATTTTTCCTTGATTTAAGAAAGGCTTTTGATACTCTCGATCATGAAAAACTTCTGAAGAAACTTTATGAATGTGGCACTAGAGGCAATTGCTTAAAATGGTTTAATTCCTATCAAAAAGATCGTCAACAACGAGTTGAAATAAATGGTGTTTCTTCAGATTGGAAGAAAATAAAATGCGGCGTCCCACAAGAATCGATTTTAGGTCCACTGCTGTTCCTTATATACACTAACGATTTATCCATGACATGTTAAACAGCAGAAGTAATCTTATTCGCAGTTGACACCAACATAACTGCTATAGGCTGCCAGATTATGGATATTAAATAAGATCTTTGTCATTTCGACGATTGCTTGCATGGAAATAAGCTACTTATAAAAAAAGATACGATAAAACAAAGGAAGATAAAAAGTGTTTCCAATTTAAAGTTCACTCTAAACTTCTCAGAGGTGATTATTAAACCTGCTTGTAAATATCTAGATTCAAGTTATATTGATTCGGTGAAACAGTGATTCGGAAAACTTGAATTATAGAAGTAGCGTGGTTCTTATCACTCAAAAAGATATTCTCATTTACGGTTGTTGTAACTACAGTTCGCTTGAATGTTTATTTACACAAGAAAATTATTATATCCATCTATTTTCGAAAGCTTAGCGAGAGTTCTCGTTATATTTCTACAGATTGAATTTTTATCGGTGTTTGATATTCATGATTACGAACTACTCAAATTCGTGTTTCGTGCAGTCGCAAAATTTTTCTTACAAACTTTTTTAAACGATCAAGGGCCACGAAAACAAAACTGTTTGCAGAACCCATATGTAAGAAAAAAAATCGATCAGTTTTCCATTCGATTTCGCGCTACCAAGATTTTCAGCCTTCTGTGGGCGCAAAAAATGTATCCGAGGATATTGAAAGATACTCGAACAGAATTAGTAAAATTTTATAATACATGAAAAACTGTGTTTTTAGTGCGAAATGAAGATCTGACTATAAGTAGAAAAAAAGTTATTGAACCCGTGATTGTATGCTAATTGGGAGTGTATCTTAAAGTTGAGGTTCCAACGCTAAAACTTGACCTTCCAGAAGCTCTAGTTTAGGAGATATGGACGATTTTAGCTTTTTTGTTTCTTACCGGCGGTTGCCTGCTTACAGAGGTATAATGTAGGATTTCGATTAGAATAACGATACTTGACCGTCCAGATGCTCGTAGCATAGGATATATGGATGAAATTACGAATAAACAAATTCTACAAACATTTACAAAAATTACTTTTCCTGATAGTGAAAGAAACATACATAGCTACTAGGGTAGGCGCTTAGGGGGCCATATGGCCCCGTTGTCTATCCTCTCTGAGTCTCATTTTAAAAATTACTTATAACAATGAATTGCTAAAATTATGTTATGAGTGACCGTAGAAATTTATTTTTTCTTTCTTTCTCATGAATGCCCAACTGTTGTTATTTAAGCGTTTTAGGACTTCTGAAAAAAAAAAAAAAAAAAAAACCATCAAGACCTATATTAAAGTCTTCACTACGCTCAATACTCTAAAACAGATGATCATTACCTTTACGCCAAAACAGTATCTGATTAATCATTTTATCACCATGACACCATGGCAAGTGTTTGCAGAATAGATCATCTCATGCATACTGCCAGAACTAGTAAAAAGGGGTGCATTTGAACAAACCGCTTCATGAAGGTCAAATACCTCGGCATTGCCAACGTGTGATATTGCCAACGTTCCAGAAAAAACGACATTGAAGTCTTTCAAATTCAGTAAAAGGATCTGCTCTTGTGAACGAAACTTTAAAAACAGTTCTTGTTTTGGCACATGGACAGAAAAATTATGAAGCTTAAAATTCACCGAAAAAATTCGAACACAGTTTCTTTACCACCTCAGGCGAATATTTTTCTGGATAAATCTGCGTGCCTGAAAAGCTAATGAAGCTCGATTTTGATGCAAGCCAAGCTATCAAATACTTTTCAGTAAACATAAAAAAACATGAAAATTTTTTGATGTGGCCACTAAGCTGACAAAACATAATCAGACTAATGATAGTCCGAAAATCTTTTTGAAACAGAATATTTTGTCTTCAAAAACTTAAGACATAATTTTTTGAAAGAACTGTCATTAGTAAAAGTAGACCTGTAGAACTTAAATTTGCACGTGTGCGCGTGAATGAAGACTAGTGATTCTGTGGTTTTGTTAAGTTAATCCGAAGAAATCTAGATTCTAATTAATAACGCTTGCTTATCGCAAGCGTAAATAATCCACTACGCTGCGTACTAGTGTAAACATAACCAAAAATCAGAAGACAGAAAAATCAGAAGACAGAAGAAAGCAACTAAAAAACTGAAGAGTAATTTTATCGAAAGCCTGTTTGCTCGCGTAATTGGCTCAAAATTGCACTAAAAATTAAAAACTTCATTGTTTTTTCTCAATACTGAAAATGCTAATGAAATTTTTTTTATTGTTGTTCAAACCATGGCTAAAAAGAATTTAAAATTATAGCTCACTCATCCCATTCCGATTATTATTTGTGATACCTGATTCTGCATGTAGAAAAAATCAAAAAGTCGAAGACAAGCGAAGACAAATTTCTTCCACTTTGAGTGATCAGAACAACAAGGAAAGCCGTTTACTTGGCAATTAGCGCAGAGTGTTCTGACCATCATGATTTAAATACAGAAAGCAACTATCTTAAAAATCGATTAAGGTTGACTTTTTTCTTTATCCAAAAATCGATAAAGTAGATTTTTTCTTTAAACTTTTGCTAATCTTTATAGAACAGGGCGCTTAAAAAGGAACAAGAGTTTCGAAACGTAAACACAAAAGAAAAATTACAAGCTGTGTTAAACCCATTCCCGTCACATCGTGGATCCGTCAATAAGAGAAAGAACAGGCCAACCAAAAAACTAAAATCTTCACTAACACAATCCTGTATAACTTTCAAGTTTGTATGAAACAAATTCTCTATCCAGAACGGTCTCCTATGAAGTTACTAGAAGTTTTTCATTTTTCGGAGAAATTATCTTCTAGGAGTCATTATCAAGTAAATGTCTCTTGACGTTGTTCCGACAAAAAAAGAGACAATTGACCATTTTTTTATTTAAAGCTAATTTCTACCAGAAAACTATACACATCTTTGTAAATAGGTTTCAATATTCTACACAAATTTAGAGCTAATAAGTACGAAGCGAAACAGAGCTCAATCTCAGAGCAGAATTAACATATTGCAGTAGAACGCATTAGAATAGTTTAATGCATCAAAATAATGCATATATTGACATTTTTTGTCAAAATGAATTTGAATTTTAATTTAGAACCCTCAAATTGAAGAGAAAAAAAATTCCAATTGATCAAATTACTCTTTGTGCTTTATGTGATTTAGCAACTAACTGTCAAACTGATGATTTTTTTCGACTGATTCTGAAATAATTCGGCTAAGATGCCATATTTTAGAAGACGACATGGATTGCTTGATTGCCGCATGGACGAGATTAAGGTGACCATTAAGGTGACCATACAGCTGGAGGCAGCACTGGCTAGGCTACTGAATGTGTGCATGAACTGCCGGATGATTGATGGCTGGCTGAGATGAGCGGATCGTTGGATGGATCAATAGATGGCAGGATTGATGGAAGTCTAAATTAATAGATGGAAGACTGTTTGACCGGATCGATGAAAGGCACGATGAATGAATGAAGGCAAAATAAATGGATGGAAGGCAGAATGGATGGGTGGATGGATGGCTAGATCGCTGAAAACCTAGATAAATGGATTGCTGGTTGGATGGACGGATAGCAAGATAAATGGATAGCTGGTTGGATTGATCAATCGATGGCTTGATGTAAAGTGGCTTGATGGATCGATGAATGGCTGGTTAGTATTGAGAGGTGCTAGACAGGCAGAGCGGTTAATGGATCCATGTATGGCAGAATAGATGAACGATTGGATGGCTAGTCGACTGATTGGAATGATGGATTGCTTGAGAGGTGACTGAACTGATGGATGGTTGCTTTGATGGATGCACTGATGGCTTGTTAGTTGGTTAGCTGGATAGATGACTGGCTACATCAACGGAGGTATAGCTGCTTTGATGTCTGTTTCGTTGAAGGGCTGGTTGAATTGATTGCTAGACGAATGGCTGCTTGTTGGTTGGACGGATGTATAGATTAATGGATAGATAGCAGGTTCGATGGCTAGATAGATGAATGATTTGATGAATGCTTGGCTAGATGAAGCTATTCATTCATCAAGCGATCCATCCATGGTTGACTGGACCGATGGCTAGATGTCTTCCTGAATGCATGGCTAGATGGATTTGTCGATTAATCAATGATTGGCTGGTTGGGTAGATTGATGGCTAGATGGATGAATTACTTGAATGGGTGGCTCGACGGAAAAATAACTCGGCGGCTGGTTGGTTGAATGAATGGCTCGATAAAGTGATGGATTGATGGATGGCTAGTTTGATGGATTGATTGATGATTTAGGCTTGATCGATTGGTTTATGGCTTGATGAATGGATTGCTAGCTGGGAGGATAGCTAAATGGAGAGATGGCTTGTTGGATGTATGGATGGATGATTGGATCAGAGAACACTCCAAAGATTTGAGCGGTCAAACTTTAAGGCCCTAACTGCAACCCTTTTGGTAGTTTCATATCCAACCGCCTTCGGGTCGAAAAGTTCAAAACTTTAAAAAATTGTTAAAAGCTCATCATATGTCAAAAATTAAAATATTTAAGCGTTTATAGTATGCAGGCCATATCTGCAACTGCTAGGAATACCCTGACATCACACCACCGAATGGTTGACAATTTCAAATTTTGAGAAGTCTTGGAAAAAAGACGTCAAGCAGTCAATTTTGGTGGCAAGACTTGCCACTCTTTGAGAGTACATTACAGACCAAAACTATATGATAAAGACCTGCAAACTTTTTGAAATTTTTCAAACCTAATTTTTGTGAAATATGTGTAAGAAATTTTGAAAAGAAGATTATTTCGGAAGCTGAAAGATTTTGAGCAGTCATATTTGGAGCCAAAACTTGTAACTCTGACACAACCTCACTATTGGGTTCGGAATTTCAAATTTGTCGAGTCTTTTAAAGCTAAGTTTTTTAAAAAATTCAAAAAAAAAAAAACAAAAAATGTCATAAAAAAATATTCTCTGATATTTGAAGATGAAGATACTTATTGTCTAATGCACATGAAAAACACATCACAAAAAATGGCAAACTTTTATTTGAAAACAGTTTAAAAAATGCGGAGTGTTGGGCATTATACCTTTCTTAATTCTTGTTAGGTTAGTAAGAAGGTCAATTTAACAAAATTTTTCAAATTTTGATCAAGAAGTTTTTTGTCAGTTTGATTAATTGGCGCAGAGGCGGAGCGGAGCTTCGCGTCATTTGCGATACAACACAAATATTTAAAAAAGAAGTCGCAAACAAAAAAAAATGTCAGCAAACAAAAAAAGAAATCAGGTCTACCAAAATTTTCATGTCTCGATAAAAGTTCATTCAGGGCAAAGATGTCACGCAAAACAATTCAATATTAAATTAGCAAGGTAACAAAATTTACGAAGCGGAACCACAGCTGCAAATCTTTGAGCAGACACAGGTTGAGCGGCAAAAAAGTGTCTTCGTAAAAAAGAAATCAGGTCTACCAAAATTTTCATGTCTCGATAAAAGTTCATTCAGGGCAAAGATGTCACGCAAAACAATTCAATATTAAATTAGCAAGGGAACAAAATTTACGAAGCGGAACCACAGCTGCAAATCTTTGAGCAGACACAGGTTGAGCGGCAAAAAAGTGTCTTCGTAAAAAAGAAATCAGGTCTACCAAAATTTTCATGTCTCGATAAAAGTTCATTCAAAAAAGTTAACTAATTGGACCCCATAATATCTTGAGTATTAATTAGTTCACAAAAGAGTTTAAGTATCATCGGGCCGAAAAACTACTTATTGTTATAGTTCAGAGTGTATAAAGTGCTGGGGAAAAAATGGAACAGACAGATTTATATTCAAAGATAAATGATTTCTTGTATCAAGTTAACACCATCTACTTCACCCACTCCTCCTCCCGCCCTCCCTCCTTCCGTTAAGTTAACTTGATTACCTCTTGCATAAAAATGAATTAGTTTAGATAATCTGACGAGAACTTCAGCCCGGTTTTCTGTTTCAAATTCATCTACCGACAGCAAAAAATATGAAAACCGACAATTTGAAGTATAAAATTATGCCGCTGAAAAAGAAGAACAGTATAGAGTTTATGAACTTGTTTTTCTTCTATCCTCAAATAGTTGATCTCCAATCTGTGAAATAATTGTGACTCACCCGTGAACCAGTCTCTGGGCGCCCTTGGTCTTTCGTCTTGAAAGTGTCTCGACAAAATGTACTTTATTTTTGTAGAATATGGGTATTCTTTTGTAACAACGTTTATCTTCAAAACGTATAATGGTGATACTTTTTTGGTGCAAGTATTTGCGATACAACACAAATATTTAAAAAAGATATAAACAAAAAAAATGTCAGCAAACAAAAAAAGAAATCAGGTCTACCAAAACTTTCATGTCTCGATAAAAGTTCATTCAGGGCAAAGATGTCACGCAAAACAATTCAATATTAAATTAGCAAGGGAACAAAATTTGCGAAGCGGAACCACAGCTGCAAATCTTTGAGCAGACACAGGTTGAGCGGCAAAAAAGTGTCTTCGTAAAAAAGAAATCAGGTCTACCAAAATTTTCATGTCTCGATAAAAGTTCATTCAGGGCAAAGATGTCACGCAAAACAATTCAATATTAAATTAGCAAGGGAACAAAATTTACGAAGCGGAACCACAGCTGCAAATCTTTGAGCAGACACAGGTTGAGCTGCAAAAAAGTGTCTTCAAAAAAATTTTTTTACCCCCCCCCTTAAACTACAATGATCAACACTTGCAACTATAATGAAACTTGCTTACTGCGCAAAAAACATCCGGGATATGGCAACAAAGCCGACAAAACTAGTGCAGACAAATGGAACTCCGGCAATTCAAATTACATCGGAAAAAAACGCAATTTCATTAATACTGAAATAAAACAAGGTCCGGCCGGGACTCAAACCCCAGACCTTAGACTGCCAAGCCGACCACGTTACCTCTACGCCAAGTGGGAATGAACCTAAGGCATTAATAGGTATGAATGCACATCTGTAGGTATTAGAGCATTTCAAAAAATTTTCCAGAACAAAAAAATCACCAAGAACTATATAGAGCCTTCACTACGTTCATCCGCGCTGCGTGCAATCCCACAATTTTACTTCTGCCTCAAATTTAACAAATACAACCTTTCTTCCTTAGCCGTGCTGTTTCAAATGAAAAATAACAATCAATAGATGAATATTTAAATTACCCCTAAGCTGCTAAATACTACTTTTATAATTTAATATATTTACAATGCCAATACAACAACTATTCAGTATCAAAAATAGTTACAGAGGCAATATAGCTATTCTGCATTACTTCTATGATCATATTTGCAATATTGTAACAAAATGTGGGTCCAAAGGGGTTCGTGTTGTTATCACACGACGCCCTGGTAAAAACCACCGGTTTATCATGACTGCATATATCTGAGATTTGTTCCCACTTAGTAAACGGCTTAATGGACTGTTTTCCGCTCTCAATATGGGGCAGTGAAATATTAAAAGGACATCTGTGGTATATATTAAAATGGTAGTGACATTCAGAACATCTTCTCTAATAAACGTGAATTTGAGCTCTGTTTTTGTAGTCGTCTTGCAAAATCCCTTCCACTTTTTCCGCAAAAATGTTGCCGTAGAAATATTGCGGGGAACAGGAGGGGCGGTACATTCCATTAGGTTATTTCCAGTGTATATCTGCAATTTGGACACCTTAAAAAACAGCACAACATACGGAGATTGACGAAATATTGGAATAATTATCATCCTCAGCGTACCCTCACCTACAACGCCGCTTAATTAAATCTCAACTTCGGTACTTTTAGATGCACAACATTGCGTATTAACACGCACGCAACGCTACAGATCTGCAAACTGCAACGAGGAAAACACATCAGGGAGATGGGATTCAACTTGTTCTGTTTCAGAGGGGCGTATAATAATTTGGTCTGAAACACAGACATCTTCAACCAAAAAATTTGATTCCAATTGATTTAAAAGACACTTAACATAATGGTACGGCTTTCATTTTGAAATCGCCATATTGTGTATTCGATCCCCTACGATAGTGTGAGTGTGGATGAACTCTCTTGGCCTCTATCTTCAAGTCTAACCCAGCCTAGACCCTAACCCAACCCAGTTCAAGACGCAAAAAAGGGCCATTCCTCCCAAAAAGAGCTTCGCTCAACAAACTAACGCTGTCTGGAGTGTGGGGAAATCAGATAGACATACTATTCTCAGGCAGGCCTGATAGGTTTTCATAGATCCTTCCGCGAATCGCATAAACCACAATTAATTCATCTATTAGTAACGAATATTGGAACAGCAACTTGATTTTATTTGCATTACTGACCAAAGGAGGCTCACTGAACTGTATAGCTCCAAGTCCTGTCATCTGTGAAGATATCAAGTTGGGATCTGCAGGAAACTGGAATTGAAGACCTCTGAACTTGAGTTCGAACATTTGATTAACTGCGTCATATACTCCGGGATGTGTTGCCCCGAAGCAGTGGTCAATTTTGTCTAAAGAAGGAACGTCACCGTTGTGGCTTATGACAGATCCACAGTACTTAAGGCTGAAACATTTCATTGCATTTTCAAAAATAAAACAATTGAAAGCCGAATTGAAAAGTGGTATATTAGGCAAGCAATCATTTAGCACAGAGGTGATGTCGATCTTCGCAATGAGAGATTAAGGATTTCAACACAGAGGCGAAGCAAAGCTTCGCATCACTTGCGATACAACGCAAACGCAGCATTTCCAGCTAGCGAATGGAAAATAAGGAAATAAGAAAATCGGAAAAAAACATTTTGTGAGTAAACGAAAATAACTCCAGAAAAATAGTCGAAAAACACAACCACCAGTAAAAAAATAAGCTTTAAGTGTTTACTGAGCGGCACCTTGGCCGACAAAAAAGAATAGACACCTATTGAGCCGAAAACAAAAATACCATATGAAACTCTTGTTATAAAAAAGTTTGAGCACTTAAGTTATAAAACTTTGAAATCCTGCAACAGAAACTACTTGCATTTAAAAAAAATCAATTATTTTTGCCTTTGAAGCGACTCAAAATAAGCTACCCATGCCAATAAAAATAAACTGAACCCATTTAGGCTTGAAAAAGTTGAGCTAAAAAAAAAGAAAAAGGAAAATAAGAGTAAAAATAAGAAAATAAGAAATTTCGATGTGGCAATACATACTGAGAAAAGTATAATTCTGCCGGGACTCGAACTGCAGACTTTACGGTACAAAAGCATCCCCGTTACCTCTAGACCAAGAAGCAAAAGGTCTCGAAGTTCCTTAAGTTCCTTTAATTAAGCAACTTCAAATTTCTACTTCAAGAGGTGTACGAAAAGTTGTTTACGAGAAAAAAGTCTGGTTTCCGATTACAAGACACTTGCTTTTCCTTTTTTCTTAAAATTAGTCCTATTTCTATTTTAGGGGCTTGTTGTGACGAGAGTACTATACAAACTCATGGAAAAACTGTCAATTAAGCAGAGCCGACAACAGTTGTCTTCAAAAAACGGAGAACAAACAAAAAAAAATGAAAGCAAGGCCAGCCAGTTTTATGCCAAACAAGGGATACACGAAACATCCAAAACTAGCTTTCTTTATACTAAAATTAAGTTTTTTGTCCTAAAAGTCAGAAGAAACTGAAAAAAACGGCAACAAATTTCCATACACAGAGGTGAAGCGGAGCTTCGCACCACTTGCGATACAACGCAAACAAAAAAAACATTAAAAGCCGAAAAATTAAAATAAAAATTTTGAAAAACACTAGTTCATATAAACTTTCATATATATCGATAGAAGTTCATTCCAGGCGACCATGCCAGACACTTGAATTTTAAATCAGTACCGAACAAACTTTACGAAACAAAATTTATGAAAAGAAACAAAGCCGACAATTATTGAGCAGATACAAGTTGAGCCGAAAAAAATATATTGTTTTATTTGAAAAAATTTAAAGCAACTACAATGAAAATTGCTTACAGCAAAAAATGTCAGAGATCTGCAACTAAGCCGTCCATTTTTGAGCTGACACCAGCTAAACCGAAAAAAAAATCGAAGAATTATTTTTCAAAAATCTTTCAAGGACCCCTGAAATTACGAGGAAAACCACTTAACTACAATGAAAATTTTCTACAGCACGAACAAATCCATAGTCACAATTTAGCCAACAAAACTTTTGAAGAAAAAATTCCGAGAAAAATGAATTGTTAGTTTTTTGTTTGTTCGCTCAAATTTCCTTGATACTGAAAAAGAAAAATAAGGTCCGGCCACAACTCGAACACCAGAACCTTAGAAAACAAACACAACTGATTTACCTCGAGGCCAGGGGGAAGCAACCTGGAAGATGTTAAGAGAAGAGAAAGGAAATCAACTGCATAGTCAGCAAGGGATTCAACTGATTTTGTTAAACTGGTTGTTAACTAGAAAAAAAATATGTACTCCAGTTTGATAACGCTTGCTATTCGCAAGCGTAATAACAAGCATTAATCGATCGCGTTACCTGTTGGAAATTAGACTAAACCTCAAAAATTTCAAAGCAGTTTTTTTTCAACGCTGGTACAAATTTTTCTTTCAAATCACGACTGAAAGAGCTTTAATCTTATATATTACTCGGCCCATTCGAACGAATCAACAACATTCGAATCACAACTGAAAGGGCTCAAATATGTGTTAATTACTCGGCCCATTCCGATGATTATTTGTAGTACCTGATTTTGCGAGGAAAAAATTACGCCCGAATACCAAGTTGCTCTTCATTTTTAATTTAAAAAAACTTAATTGCAAAAGGGGCCTTACCGTTTAGTTACGGTAAGTGCACAAGCTGGATAGGGCCATACCAGCGATATAAAAATGCATATATATCAGCAATGAAGTCATAAATCAGCATTAAATGCATCGTCGTAATGTTAATTTATCTTAGCCGTCCTTCCTCTACAATAGCGCTTATGGAGTTGTCGATAAATTGAGCTTTGCGTAGCGATCTGCACCCCCTTATACAAAGTATAGAGCTCCTCAGGAGCGCGAAGCTTATTTTAGTTCTTATGTAGTTTATAGATTCTGGATAGCTTTCTTGTCTTTTTTCATTTAGTTTTTCGGCCAATCGCTGCATCGTCCGCGTGGCTGTTGGAGCAGCGCCACCGGTGCATCCAAAAATAAGCAAGCAGAACCTACTCTGCTCTACGTTTAAAATTCTTTGCTGATATTTGGAGTTATTCAGCGTTTCGTAGTATTTGTGTGCATCCTTATGCAGTTTTCGCGATGTTTTGGCATGGGGGTTGAAAATTTTCACATCAAAGAAAGCGCGGCTGAATCGTGAACCCCAGAGTCCGTTTGCCTTAATGTCAAGTCGTGCCTCATCTTCAGTTGTAGTTGAATTGTTGACAAAGCTTTCGCCTTGAACGAGGTTTGCCATGACGTCGAGATTGAGCCGAAACTTCAGCCGTTGCAAGGCGAAAGCTTCGTCAACAATTCAACTACAACTGAGTGTTTGTTTTTTGTTTGGTTTACTCTGTGTAATTCAATTTTACAATCATCGGGGTTGAGATGTAAAAGTCTTTCTATATTACTTTGGTAAAATGATTCGTGATCAAGTCTGTTTTTGTTTCCGTTAGAAACTTGTGAGCAGTGTACTTTCTTTTCGGAAAATGTTGCTGCGAATTTATATCCTGTGACTGTCGTTGCTCGGGCTTTTGAATTTAATGTTGCTATTACGTTTGTAGTTTCTGTGGCTTGTGGTTCTGTTTCGCATTGTGTTAGTTGATTTATTGCATATTTGTGTAGTGTTTTTTGTTCATTTTCTTCACAATCGTAATGTGTTACTAATAAGTCTTGGGGTCCTGTGCGGGGAGAAGGATTTATGTTCTGATCGGAGATTATTAGAAAAAGGAGTTGGAGAAAAATCAATACTTTTAGAATATACATGTGTATGATAATCCTGAGTACGGGTTATAAAATGTTATGTAACCAATTGTCTTTTTGGTATATCTGTCGTATTTATATATTACTTCAGTTGTTATAAATGGTGGTGGTAGCGATTGAGCTGTTATATTTGGTGGATTTAATGGGTAAGGATGTTGAGCAATGTTGTTTAGTTTAACCGTGATTTCAAATTTTAATTGTAAACTATTTTGTTGGAGTATTTGGATGTTATGGTCACGAATATTTGGATGTTATGGTCACGAATGTCTTCGTGGATATCTTGTCTATATTGTAATCTAGTAAGTGCCCAGTTGTGGAGTCGGTTACTTTATGGGTGTTGCCCAAATAATGGTGGGAGTGCTGTGAATGTGTTCCAATCTAATCTTAAAGGAATATTTGTTGATGATTGTTCTCGATATCTAGCGTCGAGGTTATTTGGAAAATTTAGGGGAAAAGACGTCGGTGAAATCTGGCTGATTGATGGTGTTGATGGTAGTGATAAAGTTTCTGGTAGTGATGATGATGTTGTTGTATCTGTAGAAATATCTATTGGATCATTTATTAAATTTGGTTCACTTTGTGTGAATGATTGTGTTGTCCAATATGGTAGTCGTGATGTTTGGTTTGGGGGGTTAAAGGGATTTTCACGTATTTGTTCAGATGTTGGTGTTGAACCTAAGTAATCTGAGGGTAGACTTGAGGTGGTACGTTGTGAAAGAAGTGTAGGGGTTTCTGGTAAAATGCTGATTGGGTTTTCCGGAGTACTTGGTGATAGGGATTGGGGTATATTAAAATTTACTCGGGGAGTCTGAGAGTTCCTATTTCGTCGTGGATGTATAATTTGTCTGTTTATTTCAACTGTATTTTGGTTTTGACTAAGATTTCTGATTCTACCTAAGTCTTGTGGTAGTGGGGGGTACAAATTATATGTTGGTTCATTTAGGGGTGCCTGTCACTGAACTGGTTCTAGTGGTTCAGATAAGCGAGCGTGTCGTTCTTCAAAAGTATATGGGTTATCTTGGAAAGAAATTCGTGTAGATGTTTGGGGGTTTTGGGTAGTTGTAGGTGGTGTCGGGTTTTCTTGGGATGTTGTCGGTGAAGACTGACCGTGTGATTGTTGGTTAGTAATTTTTGAGGGTTTTTTAATTGATTTCTTTTTAGTAAAAAATTTATGTTTATTGTAGTATTCTTCTAGAAAAAGAATTAAAAGGATTGTTGCAAAGGCGAATGTTATGATTGCCTTCTTTATACATTTGCATATTGTCAATATGAGGGACGATATAAATGTTATAAAAATTACAAATTGTAAAAAAATATTTGTTCTACTATAAATGGTTCGTATCATTTAAATGTATTTTGGGTTTTCGTACCTGTGAATATGGTCAATGGCTCGGGAAAATTGGAGATATATTTCATATAGGGAGTAGAAAATTTAAAAAATATTGCAAAAAATGATTAAGATTATTATAAAAGCTTCAAAAGTATCAAAAAGAAATATGAATAACAGTTTAAATATTGTTAAAAAGTTTATGAAAATGTTGAAAACTATGTTGACTGATCGAGAGAAGAACATTCAAGAAATGGCTTCTTGATCGAATATTTTTTGTTGTTTGGGGCAATTTTCAAGTGTGGTCGAATTATTTATTGGTTTTTTGACAAGTGGGTTGGGTTTTGTGAAAAGTTGTTGGGGGCGAATTTTATGGTGTTCGGGAGGTCGTCTTTTACTTTATTTTTATTTGTCAGGTGATCTGGGGTTAGGCTAAAGTAATATGGTCGTACTTTTACTGTCGTACTTTTACTGGCTCATTTTTTCGTTTAATGACTGTTAATATATAACTATCGATGTGTCTAATTGGTTGGTTCCAATTATATAAGTGTACTGGTTTGTGTTTATATTGCTTTTTTATTCTTCTTTTTCCTCTTTTTGATGAATTTGAAGTTGTTTTTGAATCGGAAAAATATAATTGATCGTGAATGGGACAATTTTTATCAATTGATTCTTTTAATTTGTAGAGTTCATCTAAATTGCTGGCTTCTGATTCTGAAAATGCGTTTCTATTTTTTGAAAATCTTTTTCGTGTGATTTGTCTTTGTTTATTTATTATTTTTCTTCTTATTGTTAGTCGTTTTGTTCTAATATATCCAACTGTTTGTGTATGAGGTGTGATTACAAGATCGTATTTTTTGTTATCTATTTCACAGTTGTGTAAAACGATTGTTTGTTTATTTCCTAGATTTTTGAATGACATAAGGTTTAGGATGAGTGATGCAAAAAGTTGTTAGATGATGTCTATTTTCTTAAACTGTTAGTCCTTACGATTTTTTGTTTAGCTTAACCTGGGTCTATTTGTTCAGGGTTGGAGAGAAAAGTATATCGATTCCGAGGAACGATTTTTTACTTTCTCGTGGCTAGTATAAGCTAAGGTGTTAACTTACTTAATCTTACTTAGGGGTAGTGATTGTGTTCAAGGGTTGGAGAATAGTAAATCGATCCACAAGGTTCAGGTATAATTAGAACGCAAGTAGTTCACTAGATACTATTTTAAACTTACTAAGTCTAAGATTTATCCTGGGTCTGGTAAGAGGAGGGTTCAAGTGAAGGATGAATAACCGAAGTTCTTCACTGTTTATCCTAATTTGAATGGTTAGGTTTGTTGAAAAATTTCTATTAGTCTTGGGTCTTTTGGAACCACCTGAAATAAATACAACACATCAAGCATGTACCCTGGTCCTTGTGAGCTTCCAGCGCAAAGCCAAATTCCATATTATGAACCAAATTATATACATGACTTTTATAAACTCATAGTGACGGCGAACATATTAATTGAGATGGTTGACAGATAGATTTCGAAAAATATCCCTAGATTTCGTAACCTTTTACTTTAACTTAGCCAGATCAAATTTTGAGATTTCGGAAAAGTTTCAGAGTCAAATTCGACAATTCCGAATTTTGAAATAAATTTGGGTTAAAACTTTAAATTAATTGGTGAGGATATCCCAAGTGTTCAGACTACGTTTTCAACCAGTGTTCTTTCTAAACAATGCAGGTTTCAAACATTACAATCCTGACACTAAAAGTTTAATTTACCCTAGCCCATAAAACACTTACTCTTTCCACTTGCCTTAAAAACATTAAAAGCAAGTTGACTTATGTCAACCACCATCAGATTTTTCAGGATGGAACAAAATTTTGTCCCAAATTTTGATAGCAGTCTAAATCACGACTAAATGAGCTTCAATGTTACATACTACTAACTTTGTCCGACAATTCTTTGTAGTTTCTGATTTAGTGTGAACAAAAAAAAACAGCCCAACTAATAGTTCGTTCAAATTCCGTGTATATTTGTATAGCTCAGCTCACCTTGCAAGATCTCAATGCGCGCTGCGCTTCCTTGTTGGACACATTTTTTAGATTTTTGAAGATTAGTTTAGCGAAATCAGTGACTGCATTCATCCCATTCCCCTCCTCACTTTCTTGACGGGTGTCTCCGCTTCCAGTGCCCGCAGAGGAGGTTGAGGGCATGTGTCATCCACTGCCAGAGGGGGGTCCTTGCTCGTAGATGACGATGTCTTGGCTGCCGTCGAACAGTAGCCGAGCCTCCAAGTACTCCTTAATCTGCAGTTTCCCATCCTAAACAATATTGCATGCAGATGACTAAAAACTCTATTAAAATGAGGAACAACGCTTGAGAAAAAAATCAAAACATTCATGAGATCGACAATTGAAAAAAGAACTTTAGTAAGAAAAAAACCACTTTTCAAAATTTATCATAATTAGATGAAATTAACCATGGATTAAAAGTATATAACTGAAATACTGAACAAAGACTAGCATTTTTTTTTGGTTAAACATTATGAAGTGATCGGAAAGATATGATTTAAAACATTATGTACTTCAAAAGTCGAGTGCTTAGCTGTACCTGAATGCGTTTCGAAATCAGAGGACAACTTATGAGGTTAATACTCTCCCGCACGTGACTCTCCTGGAACAGAAACATAGAGCGCAGATCAATGAGAACCAGTTTCCTATCAGGAGGGAAGGAGGGGGGATTCGAAAGTTGTCCCATGGGAACAATCTCCATAGCAGTTGCGCTACTCCTACCGTGGAAGTCGCTACTGTCACCGCCGGAAGGGAAGGAAGTAGGACCATCGGTTGAATCATAGGAGATACAGAAGCCATCCTGAAGACGTCCGGCTAGCTCGTCTCCCGAAATGAAGTTGAGGTCAGGTGTTGAAGTAGCAGCTACATCATGTTTTGATCTACTCCTTGATTGTAATGTCAAAGCAAAACTCCCAAGAACCATCACTGCAACTGAAAACGGCCACTTTAAGAGCTGTCAATCAAAAAGATAAATCGAACATCTAGTTTAGCAGCTTAATCGATTGCACCCAAAAAAAGGCACAAATTAACATTATTTATCGTTTGCGCTTGCGCATCGTCTTTATTTCTTTAAAACGACGTTTCTTATTTCAGAGAGTCGACAAATACTGATGACAAAGACTGCTAATCGGAACTCTTCCAATTATATAGAATTATATAAACTTATTAAATAGTTTCATATAACGTAATGCCTGAGACGACGAATAGATTGGCATCCAAACAGAGTGATTGCTGCACTGTTTGTACCAAACCAAATGGAGAAAACTGGATTCAGTGTGAGAGCTGCTAAAGATGGACTCACGGTGGGTGTGCTGGATACTCGAACGACGAGTACAAATTCTTGGCGAGGGCCAAAAATGTGATATTTTTCTGTGACACATGCCTTCCATCAGCACAATGCAACTTACTGAAAAACAAGATCTCCGCAGAGGTCACCAAGGAAATTGCAGACTTTAAGGCCACAGTGGAGAGTGTTAGGTCTGCTGTGACGGCACTGACACCAACTGCCATAGAACCCGAAGCTAAGTATTCTTCAATTGTGAAAAATAATGCTGAATATTCACTAGAGTTAAGGTTCAGCGGTTTGCCTGAAATAAGCGATGCCCCTAAAAAAAACAAACCGAAAAGAAGTTTTTGAACACGATGAAAAACAGTTATTTGATGTGTAGATTATCTGGGTGTGGGAAAAGAAGATATATCCGGTTTCCGTAGGCTTGGCAAATACAATTCACAAAATCCTCGAGCAAGGCAAATTCTTGTTAAGTTCTCAAATATTTATACGGTTGATAAAATATTAGCACGTGCACCAATGCTTAAAGTTTTCGAACCAACATACAACGATGAGGCCTATCGAGTTTTTGTTTCAAAATCTTTAAACAAAGAAGAGCAAATGAAAGACCGAACACTTCTGAAAAAAAAGAGGAGAGTTATTAGATACAAACCAACATGATCCAAAGAACATTCATATCAAAAATGGAATTTTGTTTTTAAATAACCAAGCAGTAGTAATTGATGAGTGACTAGAAAATTCAACTGGTGAACTAAGCATGTTGTGTTATAACATTAAAAGTTTATATAAATCGGATCGAAGGAGAACTTTTTCGAATTTTCTGCTAGTAAATGCTGTTGATATTGTATGTATATCAGAAACATGGCTCACAGACGATATTGCAGAAGGCGAACTTTTTATACCTCAATATCAATGTTTTTTATCGAATAGAAAAGCAAAATCCGGAACAACAGCACACGGTGGGACTATGATTTGCGTGAAAAATGAAAACAACTCTGAGCAAGTTAAATTGAATCTTGAAGATAATGGTTCAGTAACTGCATGCCTGATTTGTTTATGTAAAAAGAAAATACTTATTGTTTGCTGTTATTTACCAGCCTCAAACAGTACTTACGCTTACACGAACGCTGATATTGAAAACTTGTTTAGATGTTTGCAAAAAATCAAAAATAATTTTGATGAAGTAATAATATACGGGGATTTCAATTTCCCAACAATAAACTGGACGAGTCTTTCATCTGCTGTTGAGCAAGAAAACATTTTTCTTGATATAATTCATCGATATTGTTTGCAACAAAAAATCTCGCTCCAAACTGCTGCAACTGGTATTCTAGATTTGATTTTAGTGGGAAAAAACATACAGATAGTGAATATTGAAGACATTCAAAGGGATAACTATTTTAGCAAACTCTCGAATCATTTCCCGATCAAAGTTAAGTTTAACGTTGAAATATCGTCCTTATTGCAGCGAAATTGCTGCAAAGATTTGATTTATAGCTACTGTAAAGGCGATTTTGGAAAACTACGAGAAACGTTGAATAAAACGAAATTCGAACCTTTCTGTTGGTCGAATCCTAATAAAGTTCTGGAATTATGATATAGCTGGCTCAATACCGCAATATCTCAGAATGTACCAAGGAAAACAGCGCACAGAATGTCGCTACCACCGTGGATTACGCAAAAAACATCGCATTACAAAGTGCCTTAGAACTGCGCGGAAGAATTTTCCAGAATTTCATGACAAGGTAATAGCATTAGCTGATTTAGTCGATACCAGTGCAGAAACTGACAAAGTTGAATACGAACAAGAGCTGGCTGCAGAACGAGCATCGTCAAAATTGTTTCTCCCGCGGAAAATGTTTTACGAGTCTGTCTCGGAGGAGACGGACAAGGGTAAATCAGAACTATTTTCTATCTTCTTCTCTTCCGTGTATACAAAATCGACAAAATTTATTGAAGGGTGTAATGGAAAAGAATGCGTAAAATTGATTACCACTGTAAATATTTTCGAAAAGGAAGTAATTGAAATTTGCATGAACTTGGACATAAACAAGAGTAAAGGACCCGATGAAATTCCACCACATTGTATAAAAAATTGTGCATTACTCTTTCTCATTCTCTTTCACAGTTATTCAGAAAAAAATTCCAAACAGCCATTTTTCCAAACGATTGGAAAAAAGCAATTATAAGTCCATTATTTAAAAAAGCGATAAATGCCATGTTACAAATTACAGACGGGTATCTCTGTTATCAATAGCTTCGAAAATTCTACAAAGGATTATTTTTAAACGACTCTACGATCATTACCATTCTTTTTTTTCACGCAGCTC
Organism: Symsagittifera roscoffensis; assembly: GCF_963678635.1. Classification (NCBI taxonomy): domain Eukaryota; kingdom Metazoa; phylum Xenacoelomorpha; order Acoela; family Convolutidae; genus Symsagittifera; species Symsagittifera roscoffensis. Next base: position 59,613,677 of record NC_087067.1, on the reverse strand, counting down.
AGTTCGGCTTTAGGAAAAGACGATCAACGATTATCCAATTGATAATCTTTTTGCAAAAAGTGTACCAGGGCATTGAAAGTCAACATGATGTTGATATAATCTTTACTGACTACAGTAAAGCTTTTGACAGAGGGGATCATGGTATGCTTTTGAAAAAAGCTTTTTGAAACGGGCATCAGAAACAGGCTACTGAAACTAATCGAACCATACTTGACAAATCGAGTTTAAGTCGTGCGTATAAATGGAGTAAACTCGTCACCAATACAAGTTACTAGCGGTGTCCCGCAAGGGAGTATTTTGGTCCCCATACTTTTTCTGGTTTTTGTTAACGACCTCCCGAAAATGTGCGATCAATTGTTTCCCCTACTTTTTGCCGATGACGCCAAATTTCTCAGCGTGGGTTTAAGCACAAGAGATATTCAAAGTGATTTAAATGCGTTGTATGACTGGACCGTTAGAAACAACATGCCCTTCAATATGGATAAATGCTGCCTAATCAAAATGTCCAAAAACGAAAAACGATTGCTTTTTGGAAACGAATCGATTAAAACAGAGGAAACTCAATCTGATTTGGGGCTCATGCTTTCCTGTGACTTAAAATGGAATTTGCATATAGATAAGGTTTGCTGCAAAGCAATTCGTGTTTTTCACATGATAAAAAGAAGCGTATCGAATCTTGGACAAAAAGCAAAACTGGATTTGTGTAAATCTATGATCGTACCAATACTCACGTACGCAAGTCCATGTTATGGATTGAGTAAAAACATTATTACAGTCTGACGGTCTCGCTAAGCTCTTGTGCATTTGGCAGTAGGAATCTGTCGTAGATGATCTTGAGTGCGTTCACTTTGTATCTGGTTTCCCACTGGTTCGAGAATTTGGATGCTCGCATTTGGTAGTGTTGTGACGAGGGGATCCCTGCATGAACTGCTGCTGCTGTTGTAGGTTCAATTGGTCCTAGTGGTGCTGCTGCTGCTCATTGACACTGTCGAATCTCATACCCTCCAAGAAAACGTCCATGTGGGAATCCAAAACAGGAATTCGACTATCATGCTCGTAATACCAAATAGCCTAATTGTTGTGATAAACTTATTAAACAGTGAAACCAGATACAAAGTGAACGCACGCAAGATCATCTACGACATATTCCTACTGCCAAATGCACAAGAGCTTAGCGAGACCGTCAGACTGCGGGGTCGATTGAGCATGGTTAGATCAAATCTGAAGAAGAAAAAATTTTGCTATTAAGGTCGAAAGCATTGGGCCATATTACGAGCAAAAAACTCGATAATATGATATGCATATGAAATGAAAACGCAGAAGCGGTAAATTTGAACAAATACTATTTAATAAGTTTATCACAACAATTAGGCTATTTGGTATTACGAGCATGATAGTCGAATTCCTGTTTTGGATTCCCACATAGGCGTTTTCTTGGAGGGTATGAGATTCGACAGTGTCAATGAGCAGCAGCAGCACCACTAGGACCAAATGAACCTACAACAGCAGCAGCAGTTCATGCAGGGATCCCCCC
>NC_087067.1:59458711-59611943 GCF_963678635.1 Symsagittifera roscoffensis | reverse complement strand
AAAACTCAATAATATGATATGCATATGATATGAAAACGCACAAGCGGTAAATTTGAACAAATACTATTTAATAAGTTTATCCCAACAATTAGGCTATTTGCTATTACGAGCATGATAGTCGAATTCCACTTTTTGGATTCCCACATGGACGTTTTCTTGGAGGGTATGAGTTTCGACAGTGTCAATGAGCAGCAGCACCACCACTGGGACCAAATGAACATACAACAGCAGCAGCAGTTCATGCAGGGATCACCTCGTCACAACACTCCCACATGCGAGCATCCAACTTCTCGAACCAGTGAGAAACCAGATACGAAGTGAACGCACTCAAGATCATCTACGACAAATTCCTACTGCCAAATGCACAAGATATTATCGAGACCGTCAGATTGCTGGGTCGATTGAGCATGCTTAGATCAAATCTGAAGAAATTTTTTTTTCCCTATTCAGGTCAAAATCATTGGGCCATATTACGAGCAAAAACCTCAATAATATGATATGTATATGATATGAAAACGCACAAGCGGTAAATTTGAACAAATACTATTTATTAAGTTTATGACAAACAATTAGGCTAGTTGGTATTACGAGCATGATAGTCAAATTCCTGTTTTGGATTCCCACATGGGGCGTTTTCTTGGAGGGTATGAGATTCGACAGTGTCAAGGAGCAGCAGCAGCACCACTGGGACCAAATGAACATACAACAGCAGCAGCAGTTCATGCAGGGATCCCCTCGTCACAACACTCCCACATGCGAGCATCCAAATTCTCGAACCAGTGGGAAACCAGATACAAAGTGAACGCACTCAAGATCATCTACGACAGATTCCTACTGCCAAATGCACAAGAGCTTAGCGAGACCGTCAGACTGCGGGGTCGATTGAGCATGGTTAGATCAAATCTGAAGAAGAAAAAATTTTGCGATTAAGGTCGAAAGCATTGGGCCATATTACGAGCAAAAAAACTCAATAATATGATATGCATATGATATGAAAACGCACAAGCGGTAAATTTGAACAAATACTATTTAATAAGTTTATCCCAACAATTAGGCTATTTGCTATTACGAGCATGATAGTCGAATTCCACTTTTTGGATTCCCACATGGACGTTTTCTTGGAGGGTATGAGATTCGACAGTGTCAATGAGCAGCAGCAGCACCACTGGGACCAAATGAACATACAACAGCAGCAGCAGTTCATGCAGGGATCACCTCGTCACAACACTCCCACATGCGAGCATCCAACTTCTCGAACCAGTGAGAAACCAGATACGAAGTGAACGCACTCAAGATCATCTACGACAAATTCCTACTGCCAAATGCACAAGATATTATCGAGACCGTCAGATTGCTGGGTCGATTGAGCATGCTTAGATCAAATCTGAAGAAATTTTTTTTCCTATTCAGATCAAAATCATTGGGCCATATTACGAGCAAAAACCTCAATAATATGATATGTATATGATATGAAAACGCACAAGCGGTAAATTTGAACAAATACTATTTATTAAGTTTATGACAACAATTAGGCTAGTTGGTATTACGAGCATGATAGTCAAATTCCTGTTTTGGATTCCCCACATGGGCGTTTTCTTGGAGGGTATGAGATTCGACAGTGTCAAGGAGCAGCAGCAGCACCACTGGGACCAAATGAACATACAACAGCAGCAGCAGTTCATGCAGGGATCCCCTCGTCACAACACTCCCACATGCGAGCATCCAAATTCTCGAACTAGTGGGAAACCAGATACAAAGTGAACGCACTCAAGATCATCTACGACAGATTCCTACTGCCAAATGCACAAGAGCTTAGCGAGACCGTCAGACTGCGGGGTCGATTGAGCATGGTTAGATCAAATCTGAAGAAGAAAAAATTTTGCGATTAAGGTCGAAAGCATTGGGCCATATTACGAGCAAAAAAACTCAATAATATGATATGCATATGATATGAAAACGCACAAGAGGTAAATTTGAACAAATACTATTTAATAAGTTTATCCCAACAATTAGGCTATTTGCTATTACGAGCATGATAGTCGAATTCCACTTTTTGGATTCCCACATGGACGTTTTCTTGGAGGGTATGAGATTCGACAGTGTCAATGAGCAGCAGCAGCACCACTGGGACCAAATGAACATACAACAGCAGCAGCAGTTCATGCAGGGATCACCTCGTCACAACACTCCCACATGCGAGCATCCAACTTCTCGAACCAGTGAGGAACCAGATACGAAGTGAACGCACTCAAGATCATCTACGACAAATTCCTACTGCCAAATGCACAAGATATTATCGAGACCGTCAGATTGCTGGGTCGATTGAGCATGCTTAGATCAAATCTGAAGAAATTTTTTTTCCTATTCAGGTCAAAAGCATTGGGCCATATTACGAGCAAAAACCTCAATAATATGATATGTATATGATATGAAAACGCACAAGCGGTAAATTTGAACAAATACTATTTATTAAGTTTATGACAACAATTAGGCTAGTTGGTATTACGAGCATGATAGTCAAATTCCTGTTTTGGATTCCCACATGGGCGTTTTCTTGGAGGGTATGAGATTCGACAGTGTCAAGGAGCAGCAGCAGCACCACTGGAACCAAATGAACATACAACAGCAGCAGCAGTTCATGCAGGGATCCCCTCGTCACAACACTCCCACATGCGAGCATCCAACTTCTCGAACCAGTGAGAAACCAGATACGAAGTGAACGCACTCAAGATCATCTACGACAGATTCCTACTGCCAAATGCACAAGATATTATCGTGACCGTCAGATTGCTGGGTCGATTGAGCATGGTTAGATCAAATCTAAAGAAACTTTTTTTCCTATTCAGGTCAAAAGCATTGGGCCAAATTACGAGCAAAAACCTCAATAATATGATATGTATATGATATGAAAACGCACAAGCGGTAAATTTGAACAAATACTATTTAATAAGTTTATCACAACAATTAGGCTATTTGGTATTACGAGCATGATAGTCGAATTCCTGTTTTGGATTCCCACATGGACGTTTTCTTGGAGGGTATGAGATTCGACAGTGTCAATGAGCAGCAGCAGCACCACTAGGACCAAATGAACCTACAACAGCAGCAGCAGTTCATGCAGGAAGCCCCTCAACACAACACTACCACATGCGAGCATCCAAATTCTCGAACCAGTGGGAAACCAGATACAAAGTGAACGCACTCAAGATCACCTACGACAGATTCCTACTGCCAAATGCACAAGAGCTTAGCGAGACCGTCAGACTGCGGGGTCGATTGAGCATGGTTAGATCAAATCTGAAGAAGAAAAAATTTTGCTATTAAGGTCGAAAGCATTGGGCCATATTACGAGCAAAAAAACTCAATAATATGATATGCATATGATATGAAAACGCACAAGCGGTAAATTTGAACAAATACTATTTAATAAGTTTCTCACAACAATTAGGCTATTTGCTATTACGAGCATGATAGTCGAATTCCACTTTTTGGATTCCCACATGGACGTTTTCTTGGAGGGTATGAGATTCGACAGTGTCAATGAGCAGCAGCAGCACCACTGGGACCAAATGAACATACAACAGCAGCAGCAGTTCATGCAGGGATCCCCTCGTCACAACACTCCCACATGCGAGCATCCAACTTCTCGAACCAGTGAGAAACCAGATACGAAGTGAACGCACTCAAGATCATCTACGACAGATTCCTACTGCCAAATGCACAAGATATTATCGTGACCGTCAGATTGCTGGGTCGATTGAGCATGGTTAGATCAAATCTAAAGAAATTTTTTTTTCCTATTCAGGTCAAAAGCATTGGGCCAAATTACGAGCAAAAACCTCAATAATATGATATGTATATGATATGAAAACGCACAAGCGGTAAATTTGAACAAATACTATTTAATAAGTTTATCACAACAATTAGGCTATTTGGTATTACGAGCATGATAGTCGAATTCCTGTTTTGGATTCCCACATGGACGTTTTCTTGGAGGGTATGAGATTCGACAGTGTCAATGAGCAGCAGCAGCACCACTAGGACCAAATGAACCTACAACAGCAGCAGCAGTTCATGCAGGGATCCCCTCGTCACAACACTACCACATGCGAGCATCCAAATTCTCGAACCAGTGGGAAACCAGATACAAAGTGAACGCACTCAAGATCATCTACGACAGATTCCTACTGCCAAATGCACAAGAACTTAGCGGGACCGTCAGACTGCGGGGTCGATTGAGCATGGTTAGATCAAATCTGAAGAAGAAAAAATTTTGCTATTAAGGTCGAAAGCATTGGGCCATATTACGAGCAAAAAAACTCAATAATATAATATGCATATGATATGAAAACGCACAAGCGGTAAATTTGAACAAATACTATTTAATAAGTTTCTCACAACAATTAGGCTATTTGCTATTACGAGCATGATAGTCGAATTCCCCTTTTTGGATTCCCACATGGACGTTTTCTTGGAGGGTATGAGATTCGACAGTGTCAATGAGCAGCAGCAGCACCACTGGGACCAAATGAACATACAACAGCAGCAGCAGTTCATGCAGGGATCACCTCGTCACAACACTCCCACATGCGAGCAACCAACTTCTCGAACCAGTGAGAAACCAGATACGAAGTGAACGCACTCAAGATCATCTACGACAAATTCCTACTGCCAAATGCACAAGATATTATCGAGACCGTCAGATTGCTGGGTCGATTGAGCATGCTTAGATCAAATCTGAAGAAATTTTTTTTCCTATTCAGGTCAAAAGCATTGGGCCATATTACGAGCAAAAACCTCAATAATATGATATGTATATGATATGAAAACGCACAAGCGGTAAATTTGAACAAATACTATTTATTAAGTTTATGACAACAATTAGGCTAGTTGGTATTATGAGCATGATAGTCAAATTCCTGTTTTGGATTCCCACATGGACGTTTTCTTGGAGGGTATGAGATTAGACAGTGTCAATGAGCAGCAGCAGCACCACTGGGACCAAATGAACATACAACAGCAGCAGCAGTTCATGCAGGTAACACCTCGTCACAACACTCCCACATGCGAGCATCCAACTTCTCGAACCAGTGAGAAACCAGATACGAAGTGAACGCACTCAAGATCATCTACGACAGATTCCTACTGCCAAATGCACAAAATATTATCGAGACCATCAGGTTGCTGGGTCGATTGAGCATGGTTAGATCAAATCTGAAGAAAATTTTTTTCCTATTCAGGTCAAAAGCATTGGGCCATATTACGAGCAAAAACCTCAATAATATGATAAGTATATGATATGAAAACGCACAAGCGGTAAATTTGAACTAATACTATTTAATAAGTTTATCACAACAATTAGACTATTTGGTATTACGAGCATGATAGTCGAATTCCTGTTTTGGATTCCCACATGGACGTTTTCTTGAAGGGTATGAGATTCGACAGTGTCAATGAGCAGCAGCAGCACCACTGGGACCAAATGAACAAAAAACAACAGCAGCAGTTCATGCAGGGATCCTCCTCGTCACAACACTCCCACATGCGAGCATCCAAATTGGCTTTTAGCCTAATTGTTGTGATAAACTCATTAAATAGACAGTTTTCATGAGTGTAATGAAAATAGAGCAATGGCTGAGCTCTCTCGGGTTTAAACAGTATACACAGCTATTCATTGATAACGGCTATAATGATTTCGAGCTGTGCAAGCAGCTAAGAGAAAATGATCTTGACTTGATGGGAATCACAATTCCTATCGTCAAAGCCGAAATTTTATCAAGTGTCAACAGTTTAAAACATGCCGAAAATGCTGCCCATGTTTATTTTTCTATGGATCCGAATTACTGGCAAACAGACGGATCCATCAATAGTGCCTCGACTTTCAAGAGTTGTCTCCAGGAACAAAATGTATCAGTTGCGATTCAAAAATCAGATGACTCAGCCGACGTTTATAACATCGTCCTAAGAGAACTGGCAAACGACGGAGTCACACCAGCAAAGTTATTATTAATTTTTCCAGTTACCCTGAAAGCGAAAAGTGTACCAATTGCGTCAAAGACTCTAGGTAGAATGCACTCTTATCAAAAGCCGAAAAACATAGTGAGCTGTATAACTTCTACCCTAAGTGGAAGTCAAAGCAACATCAACAGTGGGGACTTCTGACTCGAGGGAACAGCTGACTTCTCGAACAGAAACTAAGCAAAAAACCCAAGAAAAAAGCAAAAATACTAACCAAGATCTACCACAGCTCGAGAGGAGTGCCTTTACGAGGCGAACAAGATTTCAATGAAACCTCCTCATCAGTGGAAGAAGTTCCGGACAGGTCGGAGACCTGGCAGAACCTCGCAGTTGCTAAATTTTTGGCACAACTAACGTGGGACTAGCCATCCTATCTCCAGACCCATACGGAACTACGATGCTGGCGAAGAGAAGCTTTTATGAGCTCCATTCGGCATAACAACAAACAAACAAACAAACAGCAGCAGCAGTTCATGCAGGGATCCCCTCGTCTCAACACTCCCACATGCGAGCATCCAACTTCTCGAACCAGTGAGAAACCAGATACGAAGTGAACGCACTCAAGATCATCTACGACAGATTCCTACTGCCAAATTCACAAAATATTATCGAGACCGTCAGATTGCTGGGTCGATTGAGCATAGTTAGATCAAATCTGAAGAATTTTTTTTTCCTATTCAGGTCAAAAGCATTGGGCCACATTACGAGCAAAAACCTCAATAATATGATATGTATATGATATGAAAACGCACAAGCGGTAAATTTGAACAAATACTATTTAATAAATTTATCACAACAATTAGGCTATTTGGTATTACGAGCATGATAGTCGAATTCCTGTTTTGGATTCCCACATGGACGTTTTCTTGGAGGGTATGATATTCGACAGTGTCAATGAGCAGCAGCAGCACCACTAGGACCAAATGAAATTACAACAGCAGCAGCAGTTCATGCAGGGATCCCCTCGTCACAACACTCCCACATGCGAGCATCCAACTTCTCGAACCAGTGAGAAACAAGATACGAAGTGAACGCACTCAAGATCATCTACGACAGATTCCTACTGCCAAATGCACAAGATATTATCGTGGCCGTCAGATTGCTGGGTCGATTGAGCATGGTTAGATCAAATCTGAAGAAAATTTTTTTCCTATTCAGGTCAAAAGCATTGGGCCATATTACGAGCAAAAACCTCAATAATATGATATGTATATGATATGAAAACGCACAAGCGGTAAATTTGAACAAATACTATTTAATAAGTTTATCACAACAATTAGGCTATTTGGTATTACGAGCATGATAGTCGATATCCTGTTTTGGATTCCCACATGGACGTTTTCTTGGAGGGTACAAGATTCGACAGTGTCAATGAGCAGCAGCAGCACCACTGGGACCAAATGAACATACAACAGCAGCAGCAGTTCATGCAGGGATCACCTCGTCACAACACTCCTACATGCGAGCATCCAACTTCTCGAACCAGTGAGAAACCAGATACGAAGTGAACGCACTCAAGATCATCTACGACAAATTCCTACTGCCAAATGCACAAGATATTATCGAGACCGTCAGATTGCAGGGTCGATTGAGCATAGTTAGATCAAATCTGAAGAAAATTTTTTTTCCTATTCAGGTCAAAAGCATTGGGCCATATTACGAGCAAAATCCTCAATAATATGATATGTATATGATATGAAAACGCACAAGCGGTAAATTTGAACAAATACTATTTAATAAGTTTATCACAACAATTAGGCTATTTGGTATTACGAACGTGATAGTCGAATTCCTGTTTTGGATTCCCACATGGACGTTTTCTTGGAGGGTATTTGATTCGACAGTGTCAATGAGCAGCAGCACCACCACTAGGACCAAATGAACTTACAACAGCAGCAGCAGTTCATGCAGGGATCCCCTCGTCACAACACTACCACATGCGAGCATCCAAATTCTCGAACCAGTGGGAAACCAGATACAAAGTGAACGCACTCAAGATCATCTACGACAGATTCCTACTGCCAAATGCACAAGAGCTTAGCGAGACCGTCAGACTGCGGGGTCGATTGAGCAGGGTTAGATCAAATCTGAAGAAGAAAAAATTTTGCGATTAAGGTCGAAAGCATTGGGCCATATTACGAGCAAAAAAACTCGATAATATGATATGCATATATGAAAACGCACAAGCGATAAATTTGAACAAATACTATTTAATAAGTTTATCACAACAATTAGGCTATTTGGTATTACGAGCATGATGGGACCAAATGAACCTACAACAACAGCAGCATTTCATGCAGGGATCCCCCTCGTCACAACACTCCCACATGCGAGCATCCAAATTGGCTTTTAGCCTAATTGTTGTGATAAACTTATTAAATAGACAGTTTTCATGAGTGTAATGAGAATAGAGCAATGGCTGAGCTCGCTCGGGTTTAAACAGTATACACAGCTATTCATTGATAACGGCTATGATGAACAGACGGATCCATCAATAGTGCCTCGACTTTCAAGAGTTGTCTCCGGGAACAAAAATTATCAGTTGCGATTCAAGAATCAGATGACTCAGCCGATTTTATAACCTCGTCCTAAGCGAACTGGCAAACGACGGAGTCACACCAGCAATGTTATTAACTTTTCCAGTTACCCTGAAAGCGAAAAGTGGAGAAAGAACTCCGGATAAAACCTCAGACAGTGGGAATGATTCGGATCTGGAGGAGATCTATTGTGCTCAAGATCTGGCCAACATCTATGAAGAGAGGTTAAAAATACCACAAGACAAAATCCTCAAGATCATCTACGACAGATTCCTACTGCCAAATGCACAAGATATTATCGTGACCGTCAGATTGCTGGGTCGATTGAGCATGGTTAGATCAAATCTGAAGAAAATTTTTTTTCCTATTCACGTCAAAAGCATTGGGCCATATTACGAGCAAAAACCTCAATAATATGATATGTATATGATATGAAAACGCACAAGCGGTAAATTTGAAAAAATACTATTTAATAAGTTTATCACAACAATTAGGCTGTTTGGTATTACGAGCATGATAGTCGATATCCTGTTTTGGATTCCCACATGGACGTTTTCTTGGAGGGTATTTGATTCGACAGTGTCAATGAGCATCAGCAGCACCACTAGGACCAAATGAACTTACAACAGCAGCAGCAGTTCATGCAGGGATCCCCTCGTCACAACACTACCACATGCGAGCATCCAAATTCTCGAACCAGTGGGAAACCAGATACAAAGTGAACGCACTCAAGATCATCTACGACAGATTCCTACTGCCAAATGCACAAGAGCTTAGCGAGACCGTCAGACTGCGGGGTCGATTGAGCATGGTTAGATCAAATCTGAAGAAGAAAAAATTTTGCGATTAAGGTCGAAAGCATTGGGCCATATTACGAGCAAAAAACTCGATAATTTGATATGCATATATGAAAACGCACAAGCGGTAAATTTGAACAAATACTATTTAATAAGTTTATCACAACAATTAGGCTATTTGGTATTACGAGCATGATAGTCGAATTCCTGTTTTGGATTCCCACATGGACGTTTTCTTGGAGGGTATGAGATTCGACAGTGTCAATGAGCAGCAGCAGCACCACTAGGACCAAATGAACCTACATCAACAGCAGCAGTTCATGCAGGGATCCCCTCGTCACAACACTACAACATGCGAGCATCAAAATTCTCGAACCAGTGGGAAACCAGATACAAAGTGAACGCACTCAAGATCATCTACGAGATTCCTACTGCCAAATACACAAGAACTTAGCGAGACCGTCAGACTGCGGGGTCGATTGAGCATGGTTAGATCAAATCTGAAGAAAAAATTTTGCGATTAAGGTCGAAAGCATTGGGCCATATTACGAGCAAAAAACTCGATAATATGATATGCATATGATATGAAAACGCACAAGCGGTAAATTTGAACAAATACTATTTAATAAGTTTATCACAACAATTAGGCTATTTGGTATTACGAGCATGATAGTCGATATCCTGTTTTGGATTCCCACATGGACGTTTTCTTGGAGGGTATTTGATTCGACAGTGTCAATGAGCATCAGCAGCACCACTAGGACCAAATGAACTTACAACAGCAGCAGCAGTTCATGCAGGGATCCCCTCGTCACAACACTACCACATGCGAGCATCCAAATTCTCGAACCAGTGGGAAACCAGATACAAAGTGAACGCACTCAAGATCATCTACAACAGATTCCTACTGCCAAATGCACAAGAGCTTAGCGAGACCGTCAGACTGCGGGGTCGATTGAGCATGGTTAGATCAAATCTGAAGAAGAAAAAATTTTGCGATTAAGGTCGAAAGCATTGGGCCATATTACGAGCAAAAAACTCGATAATATGATATGCATATATGAAAACGCACAAGCGGTAAATTTGAACAAATACTATTTAATAAGTTTATCACAACAATTAGGCTATTTGGTATTACGAGCATGATAGTCGAATTCCTGTTTTGGATTCCCACATGGACGTTTTCTTGGAGGGTATGAGATTCGACAGTGTCAATGAGCAGCAGCAGCACCACTAGGACCAAATGAACCTACATCAGCAGCAGCAGTTCATGCAGGGATCCCCTCGTCACAACACTACAACATGCGAGCATCAAAATTCTCGAACCAGTGGGAAACCAGATACAAAGTGAACGCACTCAAGATCATCTACGAGATTCCTACTGCCAAATACACAAGAGCTTAGCGAGACCGTCAGACTGCGAGGTCGATTGAGCATGGTTAGATCAAATCTGAAGAAAAAATTTTGCGATTAAGGTCGAAAGCATTGGGCCATATTACGAGCAAAAAACTCGATAATATGATATGCATATGATATGAAAACGCACAAGCGGTAAATTTGAACAAATACTATTTAATAAGTTTATCACAACAATTAGGCTACTTGGTATTACGAGCATGATAGTCGATATCCTGTTTTGGATTCCCACATGGACGTTTTCTTGGAGGGTATGAGATTCGACAGTGTCAATGAGCAGCAGCAGCACCACTGGGACCAAATGAACATACAACAGCAGCAGCAGTTCATGCAGGGATCACCTCGTCACAACACTCCCACATGCGAGCATCCAACTTCTCGAACCAGTGAGAAACCAGATACGAAGTGAACGCACTCAAGATCATCTACGACAGATTCCTACTGCCAAATGCACAAAATATTATCGAGACCGTCAGATTGCTGGGTCGATTGAGCATAGTTAGATCAAATCTGAAGAAATTTTTTTTCCTATTCAGGTCAAAAGCATTGGGCCATTTTACGAGCAAAAACCTCAATAATATGATATGTATATGATATGAAAACGCACAAGCGGTAAATTTGAACAAATACTATTTAATAAGTTTATCACAACAATTAGGCTATTTGGTATTACGAGCATGGTAGTCGAATTCCTGTTTTGGATTCCCACATGGACGTTTTCTTGGAGGGTATGAGATTCGACAGTGTCAATGAGCAGCAGCAGCACCACTAGGACCAAATGAACCTACAACAGCAGCAGCAGTTCATGCAGGGATCCCCTCGTCACAACACTCCCACATGCGAGCATCCAACTTCTCGAACCAGTGAGAAACCAGATACGAAGTGAACGCACTCAAGATCATCTACGACAGATTCCTACTGCCAAATGCACAAGATATTATCGTGACCGTCAGATTGCTGGGTCGATTGAGCATGGTTAGATCAAATCTGAAGAAAATTTTTTTTCCTATTCAGGTCAAAAGCATTGGGCCATATTACGAGCAAAAACCTCAATAATATGATATGTATATGATATGAAAACGCACAAGCGGTAAATTTGAACAAATACTTTTTAATAAGTTTATCACAACAATTAGGCTATTTGGTATTACGAGCATGATAGTCGATATCCTGTTTTGGATTCCCACATGGACGTTTTCTTGGAGGGTATCAGATTCGACAGTGTCAATGAGCAGCAGTACCACCACTGGGACCAAATGAACATACAACAGCAGCAGCAGTTCATGCAGGGATCACCTCGTCACAACACTCCCACATGCGAGCATCCAACTTCTCGAACCAGTGAGAAACCAGATACGAAGTGAACGCACTCAAGATCATCTACGACAAATTCCTACTGCCAAATGCACAAGATATTATCGTGACAGTCAGATTGCTGGGTCGATTGAGCATGGTTAGATCAAATCTGAAGAAAATTTTTTTTCCTATTCAGGTCAAAAGCATTGGGCCATATTACGAGCAAAAACCTCAATAATATGATATGTATATGATATGAAAACGCACAAGCGGTAAATTTGAACAAATACTTTTTAATAAGTTTATCACAACAATTAGGCTATTTGGTATTACGAGCATGATAGTCGAATTCCTGTTTTGGATTCCCACATGGACGTTTTCTTGGAGGGTATGAGATTCGACAGTGTCAATGAGCAGCAGCAGCACCACTAGGACCAAATGAACCTACATCAGCAGCAGCAGTTCATGCAGGGATCCCCTCGTCACAACACTACAACATGCGAGCATCAAAATTCTCGAACCAGTGGGAAACCAGATACAAAGTGAACGCACTCAAGATCATCTACGAGATTCCTACTGCCAAATACACAAGAGCTTAGCGAGACCGTCAGACTGCGGGGTCGATTGAGCATGGTTAGATCAAATCTGAAGAAAAAATTTTGCGATTAAGGTCGAAAGCATTGGGCCATATTACGAGCAAAAAACTCGATAATATGATATGCATATGATATGAAAACGCACAAGCTGTAAATTTGAACAAATACTATTTAATAAGTTTATCACAACAATTAGGCTATTTGGTATTACGAGCATGATAGTCGATATCCTGTTTTGGATTCCCACATGGACGTTTTCTTGGAGGGTATGAGATTCGACAGTGTCAATGAGCAGCAGCAGCACCACTGGGACCAAATGAACATACAACAGCAGCAGCAGTTCATGCAGGGATCACCTCGTCACAACACTCCCACATGCGAGCATCCAACTTCTCGAACCAGTGAGAAACCAGATACGAAGTGAACGCACTCAAGATCATCTACGACAGATTCCTACTGCCAAATGCACAAAATATTATCGAGACCGTCAGATTGCTGGGTCGATTGAGCATAGTTAGATCAAATCTGAAGAAATTTTTTTTCCTATTCAGGTCAAAAGCATTGGGCCATATTACGAGCAAAAACCTCAATAATATGATATGTATATGATATGAAAACGCACAAGCGGTAAATTTGAACAAATACTATTTAATAAGTTTATCACAACAATTAGGCTATTTGGTATTACGAGCATGGTAGTCGAATTCCTGTTTTGGATTCCCACATGGACGTTTTCTTGGAGGGTATGAGATTCGACAGTGTCAATGAGCAGCAGCAGCACCACTAGGACCAAATGAACCTACAACAGCAGCAGCAGTTCATGCAGGGATCCCCTCGTCACAACACTCCCACATGCGAGCATCCAACTTCTCGAACCAGTGAGAAACCAGATACGAAGTGAACGCACTCAAGATCATCTACGACAGATTCCTACTGCCAAATGCACAAGATATTATCGTGACCGTCAGATTGCTGGGTCGATTGAGCATGGTTAGATCAAATCTGAAGAAAATTTTTTTTCCTATTCAGGTCAAAAGCATTGGGCCATATTACGAGCAAAAACCTCAATAATATGATATGTATATGATATGAAAACGCACAAGCGGTAAATTTGAACAAATACTTTTTAATAAGTTTATCACAACAATTAGGCTATTTGGTATTACGAGCATGATAGTCGATATCCTGTTTTGGATTCCCACATGGACGTTTTCTTGGAGGGTATCAGATTCGACAGTGTCAATGAGCAGCAGTACCACCACTGGGACCAAATGAACATACAACAGCAGCAGCAGTTCATGCAGGGATCACCTCGTCACAACACTACCACATGCGAGCATCCAAATTCTCGAACCAGTGGGAAACCAGATACAAAGTGAACGCACTCAAGATCATCTACGACAGATTCCTACTGCCAAATGCACAAGAGCTTAGCGAGACCGTCAGACTGCGGGGTCGATTGAGCATGGTTAGATCAAATCTGAAGAAGAAAAAATTTTGCGATTAAGGTCGAAAGCATTGGGCCATATTACGAGCAAAAAACTCGATAATATGATATGCATATATGAAAACGCACAAGCGGTAAATTTGAACAAATACTATTTAATAAGTTTATCACAACAATTAGGCTATTTGGTATTACGAGCATGATAGTCGAATTCCTGTTTTGGATTCCCACATGGACGTTTTCTTGGAGGGTATGAGATTCGACAGTGTCAATGAGCAGCAGCAGCACCACTAGGACCAAATGAACCTACAACAGCAGCAGCAGTTCATGCAGGGATCCCCTCGTCACAACACTACAACATGCGAGCATCAAAATTCTCGAACCAGTGGGAAACCAGATACAAAGTGAACGCACTCAAGATCATCTACGACAGATTCCTATTGCCAAATACACAAGAGCTTAGCGAGACCGTCAGACTGCGGGGTCGATTGAGCATGGTTAGATCAAATCTGAAGAAGAAAAAATTTTGCGATTAAGGTCGAAAGCATTGGGCCATATTACGAGCAAAAAAACTCGATAATATGATATGCATATATGAAAACGCACAAGCGGTAAATTTGAACAAATACTATTTAATAAGTTTATCACAACAATTAGGCTATTTGGTATTACGAGCATGATAGTCGAATTCCTGTTTTGGATTCCCACATGGACGTTTTCTTGGAGGGTATGAGATTCGACAGTGTCAATGAGCAGCAGCAGCACCACTAGGACCAAATGAACCTACAACAGCAGCAGCAGTTCATGCAGGGATCCCCTCGTCACAACACTACAACATGCGAGCATCAAAATTCTCGAACCAGTGGGAAACCAGATACAAAGTGAACGCACTCAAGATCATCTACGACAGATTCCTATTGCCAAATACACAAGAGCTTAGCGAGACCGTCAGACTGCGGGGTCGATTGAGCATGGTTAGATCAAATCTGAAGAAGAAAAAATTTTGCGATTAAGGTCGAAAGCATTGGGCCATATTACGAGCAAAAAAACTCGATAATATGATATGCATATATGAAAACGCACAAGCGGTAAATTTGAACAAATACTATTTAATAAGTTTATCACAACAATTAGGCTATTTGGTATTACGAGCATGATAGTCGAATTCCTGTTTTGGATTCCCACATGGACGTTTTCTTGGAGGGTATTTGATTCGACAGTGTCAATGAGCAGCAGCAGCACCACTAGGACCAAATGAACTTACAACAGCAACAGCAGTTCATGCAGGGATCCCCTCGTCACAACACTACCACATGCGAGCATCCAAACTCTCGAACCAGTGGGAAACCAGATACAAAGTGAACGCACTCAAGATCATCTACGACAGATTCCTACTGCCAAATGCACAAGAGCTTAGCGAGACCGTCAGACTGCGGGGTCGATTGAGCATGGTTAGATCAAATCTGAAGAAGAAAAAATTTTGCGATTAAGGTCGAAAGCATTGGGCCATATTACGAGCAAAAAACTCGATAATATGATATGCATATATGAAAACGCACAAGCGGTAAATTTGAACAAATACTATTTAATAAGTTTATCACAACAATTAGGCTATTTGGTATTACGAGCATGATAGTCGAATTCCTGTTTTGGATTCCCACATGGACGTTTTCTTGGAGGGTATGAGATTCGACAGTGTCAATGAGCAGCAGCAGCACCACTAGGACCAAATGAACCTACAACAGCAGCAGCAGTTCATGCAGGGATCCCCTCGTCACAACACTACAACATGCGAGCATCAAAATTCTCGAACCAGTGGGAAACCAGATACAAAGTGAACGCACTCAAGATCATCTACGACAGATTCCTATTGCCAAATACACAAGAGCTTAGCGAGACCGTCAGACTGCGGGGTCGATTGAGCATGGTTAGATCAAATCTGAAGAAGAAAAAATTTTGCGATTAAGGTCGAAAGCATTGGGCCATATTACGAGCAAAAAACTCGATAATATGATATGCATATATGAAAACGCACAAGCGGTGAATTTGAACAAATACTATTTAATAAGTTTATCACAACAATTAGGCTATTTGGTATTACGAGCATGATAGTCGAATTCCTGTTTTGGATTCCCACATGGACGTTTTCTTGGAGGGTATGAGATTCGACAGTGTCAATGAGCAGCAGCAGCACCACTGGGACCAAATGAACAAAAAACAGCAGCAGCAGTTCATGCAGGGATCACCTCGTCACAAAATTCCCACATGCGAGCATCCAACTTCTCGAACCAGTGAGAAACCATATACGAAGTGAACGCACTCAAGATCATCTACGACAGATTCCTACTGCCAAATGCACAAGATAATATCGAGACCGTCAGATTGCTGGGTCGATTGAGCATGGTTAGATCAAATCTGAAGAAGAAAAAATTTTGCGATTAAGGTCGAAAGCATTGGGCCATATTACGAGCAAAAAAAACTCGATAATATGATATGCATATATGAAAACGCACAAGCGGTGAATTTGAACAAATACTATTTAATAAGTTTATCACAACAATTAGGCTATTTGGTATTACGAGCATGATAGTCGAATTCCTGTTTTGGATTCCCACATGGACGTTTTCTTGGAGGGTATGAGATTCGACAGTGTCAATGAGCAGCAGCAGCACCACTGGGACCAAATGAACAAAAAACAGCAGCAGCAGTTCATGCAGGGATCACCTCGTCACAAAATTCCCACATGCGAGCATCCAACTTCTCGAACCAGTGAGAAACCATATACAAAGTGAACGCACTCAAGATCATCTACGACAGATTCCTACTGCCAAATGCACAAGAGCTTAGCGAGACCGTCAGACTGCGGGGTCGATTGAGCATGGTTAGATCAAATCTGAAGAAGAAAAAATTTTGCGATTAAGGTCGAAAGCATTGGGCCATATTACGAGCAAAAAACTCGATAATATGATATGCATATATGAAAACGCACAAGCGGTAAATTTGAACAAATACTATTTAATAAGTTTATCACAACAATTAGGCTATTTGGTATTACGAGCATGATAGTCGAATTCCTGTTTTGGATTCCCACATGGACGTTTTCTTGGAGGGTATGAGATTCGACAGTGTCAATGAGCAGCAGCAGCACCACTAGGACCAAATGAACCTACATCAGCAGCAGCAGTTCATGCAGGGATCCCCTCGTCACAACACTACAACATGCGAGCATCAAAATTCTCGAACCAGTGGGAAACCAGATACAAAGTGAACGCACTCAAGATCATCTACGAGATTCCTACTGCCAAATACACAAGAGCTTAGCGAGACCGTCAGACTGCGGGGTCGATTGAGCATGGTTAGATCAAATCTGAAGAAAAAATTTTGCGATTAAGGTCGAAAGCATTGGGCCATATTACGAGCAAAAAACTCGATAATATGATATGCATATGATATGAAAACGCACAAGCGGTAAATTTGAACAAATACTATTTAATAAGTTTATCACAACAATTAGGCTATTTGGTATTACGAGCATGATAGTCGATATCCTGTTTTGGATTCCCACATGGACGTTTTCTTGGAGGGTATTTGATTCGACAGTGTCAATGAGCATCAGCAGCACCACTAGGACCAAATGAACTTACAACAGCAGCAGCAGTTCATGCAGGGATCCCCTCGTCACAACACTACCACATGCGAGCATCCAAATTCTCGAACCAGTGGGAAACCAGATACAAAGTGAACGCACTCAAGATCATCTACAACAGATTCCTACTGCCAAATGCACAAGAGCTTAGCGAGACCGTCAGACTGCGGGGTCGATTGAGCATGGTTAGATCAAATCTGAAGAAGAAAAAATTTTGCGATTAAGGTCGAAAGCATTGGGCCATATTACGAGCAAAAAACTCGATAATATGATATGCATATATGAAAACGCACAAGCGGTAAATTTGAACAAATACTATTTAATAAGTTTATCACAACAATTAGGCTATTTGGTATTACGAGCATGATAGTCGAATTCCTGTTTTGGATTCCCACATGGACGTTTTCTTGGAGGGTATGAGATTCGACAGTGTCAATGAGCAGCAGCAGCACCACTAGGACCAAATGAACCTACATCAGCAGCAGTAGTTCATGCAGGGATCCCCTCGTCACAACACTACAACATGCGAGCATCAAAATTCTCGAACCAGTGGGAAACCAGATACAAAGTGAACGCACTCAAGATCATCTACGAGATTCCTACTGCCAAATACACAAGAGCTTAGCGAGACCGTCAGACTGCGGGGTCGATTGAGCATGGTTAGATCAAATCTGAAGAAAAAATTTTGCGATTAAGTTCGAAAGCATTGGGCCATATTACGAGCAAAAAACTCGATAATATGATATGCATATGATATGAAAACGCACAAGCGGTAAATTTGAACAAATACTATTTAATAAGTTTATCACAACAATTAGGCTATTTGGTATTACGAGCATGATAGTCGATATCCTGTTTTGGATTCCCACATGGACGTTTTCTTGGAGGGTATGAGATTCGACAGTGTCAATGAGCAGCAGCAGCACCACTGGGACCAAATGAACATACAACAGCAGCAGCAGTTCATGCAGGGATCACCTCGTCACAACACTCCCACATGCGAGCATCCAACTTCTCGAACCAGTGAGAAACCAGATACGAAGTGAACGCACTCAAGATCATCTACGACAGATTCCTACTGCCAAATGCACAAAATATTATCGAGACCGTCAGATTGCTGGGTCGATTGAGCATAGTTAGATCAAATCTGAAGAAATTTTTTTTCCTATTCAGGTCAAAAGCATTGGGCCATATTACGAGCAAAAACCTCAATAATATGATATGTATATGATATGAAAACGCACAAGCGGTAAATTTGAACAAATACTATTTAATAAGTTTATCACAACAATTAGGCTATTTGGTATTACGAGCATGGTAGTCGAATTCCTGTTTTGGATTCCCACATGGACGTTTTCTTGGAGGGTATGAGATTCGACAGTGTCAATGAGCAGCAGCAGCACCACTAGGACCAAATGAACCTACAACAGCAGCAGCAGTTCATGCAGGGATCCCCTCGTCACAACACTCCCACATGCGAGCATCCAACTTCTCGAACCAGTGAGAAACCAGATACGAAGTGAACGCACTCAAGATCATCTACGACAGATTCCTACTGCCAAATGCACAAGATATTATCGTGAACGTCAGATTGCTGGGTCGATTGAGCATGGTTAGATCAAATCTGAAGAAAATTTTTTTTCCTATTCAGGTCAAAAGCATTGGGCCATATTACGAGCAAAAACCTCAATAATATGATATGTATATGATATGAAAACGCACAAGCGGTAAATTTGAACAAATACTTTTTAATAAGTTTATCACAACAATTAGGCTATTTGGTATTACGAGCATGATAGTCGATATCCTGTTTTGGATTCCCACATGGACGTTTTCTTGGAGGGTATCAGATTCGACAGTGTCAATGAGCAGCAGTACCACCACTGGGACCAAATGAACATACAACAGCAGCAGCAGTTCATGCAGGGATCACCTCGTCACAACACTCCCACATGCGAGCATCCAACTTCTCGAACCAGTGAGAAACCAGATACGAAGTGAACGCACTCAAGATCATCTACGACAAATTCCTACTGCCAAATGCACAAGATATTATCGAAACCGTCAGATTGCAGGGTCGATTGAGCATAGTTAGATCAAATCTGAAGAAATTTTTTTTTCCTATTCAGGTCAAAAGCATTGGGCCATATTACGAGCAAAAACCTCAATAATATGATATGTATATGATATGAAAACGCACAAGCGGTAAATTTGAACAAATACTATTTAATAAGTTTATCACAACAATTAGGCTATTTGGTATTACGAACGTGATAGTCGAATTCCTGTTTTGGATTCCCACATGTACGTTTTCTTGGAGGGTATTTGATTCGACAGTGTCAATGAGCAGCAGCAGCACCACTAGGACCAAATGAACTTACAACAGCAACAGCAGTTCATGCAGGGATCCCCACGTCACAACACTACCACATGCGAGCATCCAAATTCTCGAACCAGTGGGAAACCAGATACAAAGTGAACGCACTCAAGATCATCTACGACAGATTCCTACTGCCAAATGCACAAGAGCTTAGCGAGACCGTCAGACTGCGGGGTCGATTGAGCATGGTTAGATCAAATCTGAAGAAGAAAAAATTTTGCGATTAAGGTCGAAAGCATTGGGCCATATTACGAGCAAAAAACTCGATAATATGATATGCATATATGAAAACGCACAAGCGGTAAATTTGAACAAATACTATTTAATAAGTTTATCACAACAATTAGGCTATTTGGTATTTCTTGGAGGGTATGAGACTCGACAGTGTCAATGAGCAGCAGCAGCACCACTGGGACCAAATGAACATACAACAACAGCAGCAGTTCATGCAGGGATCACCTCGTCACAACACTCCCACATGCGAGCATCCAACTTCTCGAACCAGTGAGAAACCAGATACGAAGTGAACGCACTCAAGATCATCTACGACAGATTCCTACTGCCAAATGCACAAGATATAATCGAGACCGTCAGATTGCTGGGTCGATTGAGCATGGTTAGATCAAATCTGAAGAAAATTTTTTTCCTATTCAGGTCAAAAGCATTGGGCCATATTACGAGCAAAAACCTCAATAATATGATATGTATATGATATGAAAACGCACAAGCGGTAAATTTGAACAAATACTATTTAATAAGTTTATCACAACAATTAGGCTATTTGGTATTAAGAGCATGATAGTCGATATCCTGTTTTGGATTCCCACATGGACGTTTTCTTGAGTGTAATGAAAATAGAGCAATGGCTGAGCTCTCTCGGGTTTAAACAGTATACACAGCTATTCATTGATAACGGCTATAATGATTTCGAGCTGTGCAAGCAGCTAAGAGAAAATGATCTTGACTTGATGGGAATCACAATTCCTATCGTCAAAGCCGAAATTTTATCAAGTGTCAACAGTTTAAAACATGCCGAAAATGCTGCCCATGTTTATTTTTCTATGGATCCGAATTACTGGCAAACAGACGGATCCATCAATAGTGCCTCGACTTTCAAGAGTTGTCTCCAGGAACAAAATGTATCAGTTGCGATTCAAAAATCAGATGACTCAGCCGACGTTTATAACATCGTCCTAAGAGAACTGGCAAACGACGGAGTCACACCAGCAAAGTTATTAACTTTTCCAGTTACCCTGAAAGCGAAAAGTGGAGAAAGAACTCCGGATAAAACCTCAGACAGTGGGAATGACTCGGATCTGGAGGAGATCTATTGTGCTCAAGATCTGGCCAGCATCTATGAAGAGAGGTTAAAAATACCACAAGACAAAATCCTCAACGTTCTTCACTGCATACAACGTGTTCACTGCAAAAGAATCGAAAGTAGAAACATTGACTTAAAAATTGCCAATTCTGCCAGTAAACAATTTACCAGTAGAAGAAGGACGCCCAAATTACAGCAACGAATGTCCAGTTTTGATTGCAGTACAGGGGGTAGTGAGCATAATCAGTTGAAAGCCGATCCTAGGTACAGTAATGTACCAATTGCGTCAAAGACTCTAGGTAGAATGCACTCTTATCAAAAGCCGAAAAACATAGTGAGCTGTATAACTTCTACCCTAAGTGGAAGTCAAAACAACATCAACAGTGGGGACTTCTGACTCGAGGGAACAGCTGACTTCTCGAACAGAAACTAAGCAAAAAACCCAAGAAAAAAGCAAAAATACTAACCAAGATCTACCACAGCTCGAGAGGAGTGCCTTTACGAGGCGAACAAGATTTCAATGAAACCTCCTCATCAGTGGAAGAAGTTCCGGACAGGTCGGAGACCTGGCAGAACCTCGCAGTTGCTAAATTTTTGGCACAACTAACGTGGGACTAGCCATCCTATCTCCAGACCCATACGGAACTACGATGCTGGCGAAGAGAAGCTTTTATGAGCTCCATTCGGCATAACAACAAACAAACAAACAAACAGCAGCAGCAGTTCATGCAGGGATCCCCTCGTCTCAACACTCCCACATGCGAGCATCCAACTTCTCGAACCAGTGAGAAACCAGATACGAAGTGAACGCACTCAAGATCATCTACGACAGATTCCTACTGCCAAATGCACAAAATATTATCGAGACCGTCAGATTGCTGGGTCGATTGAGCATAGTTAGATCAAATCTGAAGAATTTTTTTTTCCTATTCAGGTCAAAAGCATTGGGCCACATTACGAGCAAAAACCTCAATAATATGATATGTATATGATATGAAAACGCACAAGCGGTAAATTTGAACAAATACTATTTAATAAATTTATCACAACAATTAGGCTATTTGGTATTACGAGCATGATAGTCGAATTCCTGTTTTGGATTCCCACATGGAGGTTTTCTTGGAGGGTATGATATTCGACAGTGTCAATGAGCAGCAGCAGCACCACTAGGACCAAATGAAATTACAACAGCAGCAGCAGTTCATGCAGGGATCCCCTCGTCACAACACTCCCACATGCGAGCATCCAACTTCTCGAACCAGTGAGAAACAAGATACGAAGTGAACGCACTCAAGATCATCTACGACAGATTCCTACTGCCAAATGCACAAGATATTATCGTGGCCGTCAGATTGCTGGGTCGATTGAGCATGGTTAGATCAAATCTGAAGAAAATTTTTTTTCCTATTCAGGTCAAAAGCATTGGGCCATATTACGAGCAAAAACCTCAATAATATGATATGTATATGATATGAAAACGCACAAGCGGTAAATTTGAACAATTACTATTTAATAAGTTTATCACAACAATTAGGCTATTTGGTATTACGAGCATGATAGTCGATATCCTGTTTTGGATTCCCACATGGACGTTTTCTTGGAGGGTATTTGATTCGACAGTGTCAATGAGCATCAGCAGCACCACTAGGACCAAATGAACTTACAACAGCAGCAGCAGTTCATGCAGGGATCCCCTCGTCACAACACTACCACATGCGAGCATCCAAATTCTCGAACCAGTGGGAAACCAGATACAAAGTGAACGCACTCAAGATCATCTACGACAGATTCCTACTGCCAAATGCACAAGAGCTTAGCGAGACCGTCAGACTGCGGGGTCGATTGAGCATGGTTAGATCAAATCTGAAGAAGAAAAAATTTTGCGATTAAGGTCGAAAGCATTGGGCCATATTACGAGCAAAAAACTCGATAATATGATATGCATATATGAAAACGCACAAGCGGTAAATTTGAACAAATACTATTTAATAAGTTTATCACAACAATTAGGCTATTTGGTATTACGAGCATGATAGTCGAATTCCTGTTTTGGATTCCCACATGGACGTTTTCTTGGAGGGTATGAGATTCGACAGTGTCAATGAGCAGCAGCAGCACCACTAGGACCAAATGAACCTACATCAGCAGCAGCAGTTCATGCAGGGATCCCCTCGTCACAACACTACAACATGCGAGCATCAAAATTCTCGAACCAGTGGGAAACCAGATACAAAGTGAACGCACTCAAGATCATCTACGAGATTCCTACTGCCAAATACACAAGAGCTTAGCGAGACCGTCAGACTGCGGGGTCGATTGAGCATGGTTAGATCAAATCTGAAGAAAAAATTTTGCGATTAAGGTTGAAAGCATTGGGCCATATTACGAGCAAAAAACTCGATAATATGATATGCATATGATATGAAAACGCACAAGCGGTAAATTTGAACAAATACTATTTAATAAGTTTATCACAACAATTAGGCTATTTGGTATTACGAGCATGATAGTCGATATCCTGTTTTGGATTCCCACATGGACGTTTTCTTGGAGGGTATTTGATTCGACAGTGTCAATGAGCATCAGCAGCACCACTAGGACCAAATGAACTTACAACAGCAGCAGCAGTTCATGCAGGGATCCCCTCGTCACAACACTACCACATGCGAGCATCCAAATTCTCGAACCAGTGGGAAACCAGATACAAAGTGAACGCACTCAAGATCATCTACAACAGATTCCTACTGCCAAATGCACAAGAGCTTAGCGAGACCGTCAGACTGCGGGGTCGATTGAGCATGGTTAGATCAAATCTGAAGAAGAAAAAATTTTGCGATTAAGGTCGAAAGCATTGGGCCATATTACGAGCAAAAAACTCGATAATATGATATGCATATATGAAAACGCACAAGCGGTAAATTTGAACAAATACTATTTAATAAATTTATCACAACAATTAAGCTATTTGGTATTACGAGCATGATAGTCGAATTCCTGTTTTGGATTCCCACATGGACGTTTTCTTGGAGGGTATGAGATTCGACAGTGTCAATGAGCAGCAGCAGCACCACTAGGACCAAATGAACCTACATCAGCAGCAGCAGTTCATGCAGGGATCCCCTCGTCACAACACTACAACATGCGAGCATCAAAATTCTCGAACCAGTGGGAAACCAGATACAAAGTGAACGCACTCAAGATCATCTACGAGATTCCTACTGCCAAATACACAAGAGCTTAGCGAGACCGTCAGACTGCGGGGTCGATTGAGCATGGTTAGATCAAATCTGAAGAAAAAATTTTGCGATTAAGGTCGAAAGCATTGGGCCATATTACGAGCAAAAAACTCGATAATATGATATGCATATGATATGAAAACGCACAAGCGGTAAATTTGAACAAATACTATTTAATAAGTTTATCACAACAATTAGGCTATTTGGTATTACGAGCATGATAGTCGATATCCTGTTTTGGATTCCCACATGGACGTTTTCTTGGAGGGTATGAGATTCGACAGTGTCAATGAGCAGCAGCAGCACCACTGGGACCAAATGAACATACAACAGCAGCAGCAGTTCATGCAGGGATCACCTCGTCACAACACTCCCACATGCGAGCATCCAACTTCTCGAACCAGTGAGAAACCAGATACGAAGTGAACGCACTCAAGATCATCTACGACAGATTCCTACTGCCAAATGCACAAAATATTATCGAGACCGTCAGATTGCTGGGTCGATTGAGCATAGTTAGATCAAATCTGAAGAAATTTTTTTTCCTATTCAGGTCAAAAGCATTGGGCCATATTACGAGCAAAGACCTCAATAATATGATATGTATATGATATGAAAACGCACAAGCGGTAAATTTGAACAAATACTTTTTAATAAGTTTATCACAACAATTAGGCTATTTGGTATTACGAGCATGATAGTCGATATCCTGTTTTGGATTCCCACATGGACGTTTTCCTGGAGGGTATCAGATTCGACAGTGTCAATGAGCAGCAGTACCACCACTGGGACCAAATGAACATACAACAGCAGCAGCAGTTCATGCAGGGATCACATCGTCACAACACTCCCACATGCGAGCATCCAACTTCTCGAACCAGTGAGAAACCAGATACGAAGTGAACGCACTCAAGATCATCTACGACAAATTCCTACTGCCAAATGCACAAGATATTATCGAGACCGTCAGATTGCAGGGTCGATTGAGCATAGTTAGATCAAATCTGAAGAAATTTTTTTGTCCTATTCAGGTCAAAAGCATTGGGCCATATTACGAGCAAAAACCTCAATAATATGATATGTATATGATATGAAAACGCACAAGCGGTAAATTTGAACAAATACTATTTAATAAGTTTATCGCAACAATTAGGCTATTTGGTATTACGAACGTGATAGTCGAATTCCTGTTTTGGATTCCCACATGTACGTTTTCTTGGAGGGTATTTGATTCGACAGTGTCAATGAGCAGCAGCAGCACCACTAGGACCAAATGAACTTACAACAGCAACAGCAGTTCATGCAGGGATCCCCACGTCACAACACTACCACATGCGAGCATCCAAATTCTCGAACCAGTGGGAAACCAGATACAAAGTGAACGCACTCAAGATCATCTACGACAGATTCCTACTGCCAAATGCACAAGAGCTTAGCGAGACCGTCAGACTGCGGGGTCGATTGAGCATGGTTAGATCAAATCTGAAGAAGAAAAAATTTTGCGATTAAGGTCGAAAGCATTGGGCCATATTACGAGCAAAAAACTCGATAATATGATATGCATATATGAAAACGCACAAGCGGTAAATTTGAACAAATACTATTTAATAAGTTTATCACAACAATTAGGCTATTTGGTATTACGAGCATGATAGTCGAATTCCTGTTTTGGATTCCCACATGGACGTTTTCTTGGAGGGTATGAGATTCGACAGTGTCAATGAGCAGCAGCAGCACCACTAGGACCAAATGAACCTACAACAGCAGCAGCAGTTCATGCAGGGATCCCCTCGTCACAACACTACAACATGCGAGCATCAAAATTCTCGAACCAGTGGGAAACCAGATACAAAGTGAACGCACTCAAGATCATCTACGACAGATTCCTATTGCCAAATACACAAGAGCTTAGCGAGACCGTCAGACTGCGGGGTCGATTGAGCATGGTTAGATCAAATCTGAAGAAGAAAAAATTTTGCGATTAAGGTCGAAAGCATTGGGCCATATTACGAGCAAAAAAACTCGATAATATGATATGCATATATGAAAACGCACAAGCGGTAAATTTGAACAAATACTATTTAATAAGTTTATCACAACAATTAGGCTATTTGGTATTACGAGCATGATAGTCGAATTCCTGTTTTGGATTCCCACATGGACGTTTTCTTGGAGGGTATGAGATTCGACAGTGTCAATGAGCAGCAGCAGCACCACTAGGACCAAATGAACCTACAACAGCAGCAGCAGTTCATGCAGGGATCCCCTCGTCACAACACTACAACATGCGAGCATCAAAATTCTCGAACCAGTGGGAAACCAGATACAAAGTGAACGCACTCAAGATCATCTACGACAGATTCCTACTGCCAAATGCACAAGAGCTTAGCGAGACCGTCAGACTGCGGGGTCGATTGAGCAGGGTTAGATCAAATCTGAAGAAGAAAAAATTTTGCGATTAAGGTCGAAAGCATTGGGCCATATTACGAGCAAAAAAACTCGATAATATGATATGCATATATGAAAACGCACAAGCGATAAATTTGAACAAATACTATTTAATAAGTTTATCACAACAATTAGGCTATTTGGTATTACGAGCATGATAGTCGAATTCCTGTTTTGGATTCCCACATGGACGTTTTCTTGGAGGGTATGAGATTCGACAGTGTCAATGAGCAGCAGCAGCACCACTAGGACCAAATGAACCTACAACAGCAGCAGCAGTTCATGCAGGGATCCCCTCGTCACAACACTACCACATGCGAGCATCCAAATTCTCGAACCAGTGGGAAACCAGATACAAAGTGAACGCACTCAAGATCATCTACAACAGATTCCTACTGCCAAATTCACAAGAGCTTAGCGAGACCGTCAGACTGCGGGGTCGATTGAGCAGGGTTAGATCAAATCTGAAGAAGAAAAAATTTTGCGATTAAGGTCGAAAGCATTGGGCCATATTACGAGCAAAAAAACTCGATAATATGATATGCATATATGAAAACGCACAAGCGATAAATTTGAACAAATACTATTTAATAAGTTTATCACAACAATTAGGCTATTTGGTATTACGAGCATGATAGTCGAATTCCTGTTTTGGATTCCCACATGGACGTTTTCTTGGAGGGTATGAGATTCGACAGTGTCAATGAGCAGCAGCAGCACCACTAGGACCAAATGAACCTACAACAGCAGCAGCAGTTCATGCAGGGATCCCCTCGTCACAACACTACAACATGCGAGCATCAAAATTCTCGAACCAGTGGGAAACCAGATACAAAGTGAACGCACTCAAGATCATCTACGACAGATTCCTATTGCCAAATACACAAGAGCTTAGCGAGACCGTCAGACTGCGGGGTCGATTGAGCATGGTTAGATCAAATCTGAAGAAGAAAAAATTTTGCGATTAAGGTCGAAAGCATTGGGCCATATTACGAGCAAAAAAACTCGATAATATGATATGCATATATGAAAACGCACAAGCGGTAAATTTGAACAAATACTATTTAATAAGTTTATCACAACAATTAGGCTATTTGGTATTACGAGCATGATAGTCGAATTCCTGTTTTGGATTCCCACATGGACGTTTTCTTGGAGGGTATTTGATTCGACAGTGTCAATGAGCAGCAGCAGCACCACTAGGACCAAATGAACTTACAACAGCAACAGCAGTTCATGCAGGGATCCCCTCGTCACAACACTACCACATGCGAGCATCCAAACTCTCGAACCAGTGGGAAACCAGATACAAAGTGAACGCACTCAAGATCATCTACGACAGATTCCTACTGCCAAATGCACAAGAGCTTAGCGAGACCGTCAGACTGCGGGGTCGATTGAGCATGGTTAGATCAAATCTGAAGAAGAAAAAATTTTGCGATTAAGGTCGAAAGCATTGGGCCATATTACGAGCAAAAAACTCGATAATATGATATGCATATATGAAAACGCACAAGCGGTAAATTTGAACAAATACTATTTAATAAGTTTATCACAACAATTAGGCTATTTGGTATTACGAGCATGATAGTCGAATTCCTGTTTTGGATTCCCACATGGACGTTTTCTTGGAGGGTATGAGATTCGACAGTGTCAATGAGCAGCAGCAGCACCACTAGGACCAAATGAACCTACAACAGCAGCAGCAGTTCATGCAGGGATCCCCTCGTCACAACACTACAACATGCGAGCATCAAAATTCTCGAACCAGTGGGAAACCAGATACAAAGTGAACGCACTCAAGATCATCTACGACAGATTCCTATTGCCAAATACACAAGAGCTTAGCGAGACCGTCAGACTGCGGGGTCGATTGAGCATGGTTAGATCAAATCTGAAGAAAAATTTTGCGATTAAGGTCGAAAGCATTGGGCCATATTACGAGCAAAAAAACTCGATAATATGATATGCATATGATATGAAAACGCACAAGCGGTAAATTTGAACAAAAACTATTTAATAAGTTTATCACAACAATTAGGCTATTTGGTATTACGAGCATGATAGTCGAATTCCTGTTTTGGATTCCCACATGGACGTTTTCTTGGAGGGTATGAGATTCGACAGTGTCAATGAGCGGCAGCAGCACCACTGGGACCAAATGAACATACAACAGCAGTAGCAGTTCATGCAGGGATCACCTCGTCACAACACTCCCACATGCGAGCATCCAACTTCTCGAACCAGTGATAAACCAGATACGAAGTGAACGCACTCAAGATCATCTACGACAGATTCCTACTGCCAAATACACAAGATATTATCGTGACCGTCAGATTGCTGGGTCGATTGAGCATGGTTAGATCAAATCTGAAGAAAAATTTTGCGATTAAGGTCGAAAGCATTGGGCCATATTACGAGCAAAAAAACTCGATAATATGATATGCATATGATATGAAAACGCACAAGCGGTAAATTTGAACAAAAACTATTTAATAAGTTTATCACAACAATTAGGCTATTTGGTATTACGAGCATGATAGTCGAATTCCTGTTTTGGATTCCCACATGGACGTTTTCTTGGAGGGTATGAGATTCGACAGTGTCAATGAGCAGCAGCAGCACCACTAGGACCAAATGAACCTACAACAGCAGCAGCAGTTCATGCAGGGATCCCCTCGTCACAACACTACAACATGCGAGCATCAAAATTCTCGAACCAGTGGGAAACCAGATACAAAGTGAACGCACTCAAGATCATCTACGACAGATTCCTATTGCCAAATACACAAGAGCTTAGCGAGACCGTCAGACTGCGGGGTCGATTGAGCATGGTTAGATCAAATCTGAAGAAAAATTTTGCGATTAAGGTCGAAAGCATTGGGCCATATTACGAGCAAAAAAACTCGATAATATGATATGCATATGATATGAAAACGCACAAGCGGTAAATTTGAACAAAAACTATTTAATAAGTTTATCACAACAATTAGGCTATTTGGTATTACGAGCATGATAGTCGAATTCCTGTTTTGGATTCCCACATGGACGTTTTCTTGGAGGGTATGAGATTCGACAGTGTCAATGAGCGGCAGCAGCACCACTGGGACCAAATGAACATACAACAGCAGTAGCAGTTCATGCAGGGATCACCTCGTCACAACACTCCCACATGCGAGCATCCAACTTCTCGAACCAGTGATAAACCAGATACGAAGTGAACGCACTCAAGATCATCTACGACAGATTCCTACTGCCAAATACACAAGATATTATCGTGACCGTCAGATTGCTGGGTCGATTGAGCATGGTTAGATCAAATCTGAAGAAAATTTTTTTTCCTATTCAGGTCAAAAAACATTGGGCCATATTACGAGCAAAAACCTCAATAACATGATATGTATATGATATGAAAACGCACAAGCGGTAAATTTGAACAAATACTATTTAATAAGTTTTATCACAACAATTAGGCTATTTGGTATTACGAGCATGATAGTCGAATTCCTGTTTTGGATTCCCACGTGGACGTTTTCTTGGAGGGTATGAGATTAGACAGTGTCAATGAGCAGCAGCAGCACCACTGGGACCAAATGAACATACAACAGCAGCAGCAGTTCATGCAGGGATCACCTCGTCACAACACTCCCACATGCGAGCATCCAACTTCTCGAACCAGTGAGAAGACAGATACGAAGTGAACGCACTCAAGATCATCTACGACAGATTCCTACTGCCAAATGCACAAGATATTTTCGAGACCGTCAGATTGCTGGGTCGATTGAGCATGGTTAGATCAAATCTAAAGAAAATTTTTTTTCCTATTCAGGTCAAAAGCATTGGGCCATATTACGAGCAAAAACCTCAATAATATGATATGTATATGATATGAAAACGCACAAGCGGTAAATTTGAACAAATACTATTTAATAAGTTTATCACAACAGTTAGACTATTTGGTATTACGAGCATGATAGTCGAATTCCTGTTTTGGATTCCCACATGGACGTTTTCTTGGAGGGTATGAGATTCGACAGTGTCAATGAGCAGAAGCAGCACCACTGGGACCAAATGAACATACAACAGCAGCAGCAGTTCGTGCAGGGATGCCCCTCGTCACAACACTCCCACATGCGAGCATCCAAATTGGCTTTTAGCCTAATTGTTGTGATAAACTTATTAAATAGACAGTTTTCATGAGTGTAATGAGAATAGAGCAATGGCTGAGCTCTATCGGGTTTAAACAGTATACACAGCTATTCATTGATAACGGCTATGATGATTTCGAGCTGTGCAAGCAGCTAGGAGAAAATGATCTTGACTCGATGGGAATCACAATTCCTATCGTC
Source organism: Symsagittifera roscoffensis (assembly GCF_963678635.1). Classification (NCBI taxonomy): domain Eukaryota; kingdom Metazoa; phylum Xenacoelomorpha; order Acoela; family Convolutidae; genus Symsagittifera; species Symsagittifera roscoffensis. Next base: position 59,580,456 of record NC_087067.1, on the reverse strand, counting down.
AAAGCCGAAATTTTATCAAGTGTCAACAGTTTAAAACATGCCGAAAATGCTGCCCATGTTTATTTTTCTATGGATCCGAATTACTGGCAAACAGACGGATCCATCAATAGTGCCTCGACTTTCAAGAGTTGTCTCCAGGAACAAAAAGTATCAGTTGCGATTCAAGAATCAGATGACTCAGCCGACGTTTATAACATCGTCCTAAGAGAACTGGCAAACGACGGAGTCACACCAGCGAAGTTATTAACTTTTCCAGTTACCCTGAAAGCGAAAAGTGGAGAAAGAACTCCGGATAAAACCTCAGACAGTGGGAATGACTCGGATCTGGAGGAGATCTATTGTGCTCAAGATCTGGCCAGCATCTATGAAGAGAGGTTAAAAATACCACAAGACAAAATCCTCAACGTTCTTCACTGCATACAACGTGTTCACTGCAAAAGAATCGAAAGTAGAAACATTGACTTAAAAATTGCCAATTCTGCCAGTAACCAATTTACCAGTAGAAGAAGGACGCCCAAATTACAGCGACGTATGTCCAGTTTTGATTGCAGTACAGGGGGTAGTGAGCATAATCAGTTGGAAGCCGATCCTAGGTACAGTAATGTACCATTTGCGTCAAAGACTCTAGGTAGAATGCACTCTTATCAAAAGCCGAAAAACATAGTGAGCTGTATAACTTCTACCCAAGTGGAAGTCAAAACAACATCAACAGTGGGGACTTCTGACTCGAGGGAACAGCTGACTTCTGACTTCTCGAACAGAAACTAAGCAAAAAACCCAAGAAAAACGCAAAAATACTAACCAAGAACTACCACAGCCCGATAGGAGTGCCTTTACGCGGCGAACAAGATTTCAATGAAACCTCCTCATCAGTGGAAGAAGTTCCGAACAGGTCGGAGACCTGGCAGAACCTCGCAGTTGTGAAATTTTTGGCACAACTAACGTGGGACTAGCCATCCTATCTCCAGATCCATACGGAACTACGATGCTGGCGAAGAGAAGCCTTTATGAGCTCCCTTCGGCATAACAACAAACAAACAAACAAACAGCAGCAGCAGTTCATGCAGGGATCCCCTCGTCTCAACACTCCCACATGCGAGCATCCGAATTCTCGAACCAGTGGGAAACCAGATACAAAGTGAACGCACTCAAGATCATCTACGACAGATTCCTACTGCCAAATGCACAAGATATTATCGAGACCGTCAGACTGCGGGGTCGATTGAGCATGGTTAGATCAAATCTGAAGAAAAATTTTTTTCCTATTCAGGTCAAAAGCATTGGGCCATATTACGAGCAAAAACCTCGATAACATGATATGCATATGATATGAAAATACACAAGCGGTATATTTGAACAAATACTATTTATTAAGTTTATCACAGCAATTAGGCTATTTGGTATTACGAGCATGATAGTCGAATTCCTGTTTGAATTCCCACATGGACGTTTTCCTGGAGGGTATGAGATTCGACAGTGTCAATGAGCAGCAGGAGCACCACTAGGACCAAATGAACATACAACAACAGCAGCAGCAGTTCATGCAGGGATCACCTCGTCTCAACACTCCCACATGCGAGCATCCAACTTCTCGAACCAGTGAGAAACCAGATACAAAGTGAACGCACTCAAGATCATCTACGACAAATTCCTACTGCCAAATGCACAAGATATTATCGAGACCGTCAGATTGCTGGGTCGATTGAGCATAGTTAGATCAAATCTGAAGAATTTTTTTTCCTATTCAGGTCAAAAGCATTGGGCCATATTACGAGCAAAAACCTCAATAATATGATATGTATATGATATGAAAATACACAAGCGGTATATTTGAACAAATACTATTTAATAAGTTTATCACAACAATTAGGCTATTTGGTATTACGAGCATGATAGTCGAGTTCCTGTTTTGGATTCCCACATGGACGTTTTCTTGGAGGGTATGAGATTAGACAGTGACAATTAGCAGCAGCAGCACCACTGGGACCAAATGAACATACAACAGCAGCAGCAGTTCATGCAGGGATCACCTCGTCACAACACTCCCACATGCAAGCATCCAACTTCTCGAACCAGTGAGAAACCAGATACAAAGTGAACGCCCTCAAGATCATCTACGACAGATTCCTACTGCCAAATGCACAAGAGCTTAGCGATACCGTCAGACTGCGGGGTCGATTGAGCATGGTTAGATCAAATCTGAAGAAGAAAAAATTTTGCGATCAAGGTCGAAAGCATTGGGCCATATTACGAGCAAAAAACTCGATAATATGATATGCATATGATATGAAAACGCACAAGCGGTGAATTTGAACAAATACTATTTAATAAGTTTATCACAACAGTTAGACTATTTGGTATTACGAGCATGATAGTCGAATTCCTGTTTTGGATTCCCACATGGACGTTTTCTTGGAGGGTATGAGATTAGACAGTGACAATTAGCAGCAGCAGCACCACTAGGACCAAATGAACATACAACAACAGCAGCACTTAGCCTTATTGTTGTGATAAACTCATTAAATAGGTGTGATGGGCAAAGATGGCCAGCCACACAACAACAATGTAGTGGGAATAGGAGCAACTCGGAAGCAATGACATTTGAACAATCTAGGCGGTAGAGACAGCAACCTCAACGGACCAGATACCAATGAGGCAATTGATGATGCAACAAGTGACGTCATACTACTCGAATGTGAGAAAAGACTGGACTGTCTAGTAGTCCAGATTGAGCATGTAGTGCCGGTTGTTATCACATCAGGTCGAATCAGTGTTAAAAATGTGGGGGGAGGCAGAGATCCAGACGATGTACCCCTGTGCTATTCGTCGCAAGGGGGAGAAACTGGTAGTAGCGAAGTGCACAGTTCCGCATCAGAAATGGATTGTGATGATTATGGTGCAACAACAATTGAGATGAGAGACGACACAGAAGAGGACTATGATGGTGGTGACCGGGAAGACAAAGAAAAAACTACAGGTGGGACGGAGTTGTCAGTGTGGAGTTTGCTGAGAGTATAGTGCGGGATAATCTGGAACCCCTTCTCAACGACTTTCTCAACAATAACAGCGAGAATCTTAACCGGCCAAGTCATAACGGCACTTCGTTCAAAATCAGTGACCAAATCTGGAACAAAGAAATTCAAGATACAGATCCAAGACACTCAACACGATTCGGATCCCCGAGAGAATCAGAGTTACGTCCCGGAGACGGAGCAAAGGTTCAAATGCAAATGTAGTTAAAAAGATCAGATGGCACCAGTAATGGTCATATGGACACCTTCGGTGAAGTAAATGGCACGGAAGACTACAGGATTCCAAGGGAATCGGAGTCTTCAGATTCAAATGGAGGACGAGGTGGTGGAAGTCTAAGAGTGTGGCAGTTGTTGGCTAAGATCCAGCACTGGGCTGAAAACTTCCCTTATTCGCCAGTCAGACAAGCGCTTTCTATTTTCCTTTAAACTTTCCAGCAGAGTGGTAAGCTGCCTTTGGACTTCTCGCCTCTGTTGGTTGCTCATCATAAAACCAAATACATTCCAGCGTCTGATATTGATTGCCACACTGGAATGGAAGTGGTTGAAAAAGTATACAGACAACACGTTAGCAGAATGAGACGCAAAAGAAGGGCGAGCAGGAGAAGAGAGGAGGGTGATGGACAAGGGTCAGATAGAGGGGGAGATGATTCAGAGGAGAAGAGCCGGACTTCATCAACTTCGTCTTTCGAGATCAGTCTGCAGGTGGAGAAGTACAAACTTTACGTGGGGACTTTCCGACTGCACGGTCTGCGTGTTCCGGATGTGCACTTTCTGTTGGCCTACCATCCTCAGTACATGAAGGAGTTCCTCTCATTCGAGCACAGTCTACATTCCCATCATCACATCTCCGCCTCTAACTTCGACCCTACTCTGGTATCCTACCTCACTTTAATGGCTGCTGCTCGCTTTGACTGCTCTTACTTGATCCGCTCGGTGCTCGAATTGCTTCCAGAAGACGACCCCTTCGCCCGCCCAGTTCGGCTTCTCCCCCACTCTTCCTTCATCTGCGGCTCATCTAGCACTGCCACCACCATGCGGGGGGAGGATTCGTCTGCCGCTGCCATGTCTAAACAGCGCCAGAGAAATATGCTCCTAGATGTGAAGGCTCTAATCAGCCTAAACGCGCTTTTAGCCCACGCACCATGGAAAATAAACGCACATACGAGTAAGGAAGTAATGGAGGGAAGTGGGGGTCCGAGACAGTGGCCTCAGGACAAACTGGTCCAGGCAGTCATCATCCTCGCACACTTTCACTCTCTCAGCGGATTCATCCTTGCCACAGGAGTCATGCCTCCTCCCAACCACGACTACTTCAAAGCCAACAACACCTCCGCTGCCACCTCGCAAACAGCACAGAACAGCAGTCATGCAAGGTCAAATGGAGTGATTGGAGTTGGCTCTTCGCAGTCTTCAAGTGTCAATAGAGAGAACGGAGTGGGCGAGAGCGTTAGTGGGGGTTTGGGCAGTCCAAGTAATTTTTGTTCAAGCAGCTACTCTCTCGCAGTGCAGTCGAATTTTGCAGGTCCAAGTTCGCCCAGCAGCAGTGGTGGCGTCACCCCGGTCAGCGGGAGGGCAACTCCAGCACACTTTTTTGCGGACAAGGAAGAGGGCGCAGATTTCATAGAGCAGTTGCAGACCATCCCTCATAAAAGTGACTACTCGTCTCTGCATTCTGACGCATCCCATTCTCACTCCTACCAGAGCATAGTGAGACATCTGAGTAGAACCGAATCTGCTGGCCAACAGGGACGCCATAACCGCAAAGACTCAAACAACTCATGTTCTTTGGGAGGAGGAGAAAAAGACTGTGACACAGTAGTCGAGTGGCCCCAGTCGAGACGCATCTTTAGAGAAAGTTGGCACTTCGTTGGGATCTGATAGTGGCGTTAATGGTCGAATGGATACAGTGTCAGTGAGCACTAGTGGTGGAGCTAGCAATGGAGATGCTTTCCTCAAAATCAGCTCGGCTAGTCTGAAGAACGCCCAGATATCACAGCAGAACAGGAAGTACTTAGTGGTTGACATGGGGCACGTGGACTTTGGTGTCAGCAGTGCTGCCGGAACAGAGGGAGGGGGAGGGGAAGAGAATGAGTGGACGGAAACGAATGAGGAGAGTGTGAGCAGATTGGTGCGCAGCTTGGACTTCTTGCTGGAGCAGCGCGGAGGAGACAACAGGAACAGCTTGCAACAACTTCTGACTCGAGGGAACAGCTGACTTCTTGACTTCTCGAACAGAAACTAAGCAAAAAACCCAAGAAAAAAAACAAAAATACTGACCAAGAACTACCACAGTTCGAGAGGAGTGCCTTTACGAGGCGAACAAGATTTCAATGAAACCTCCTCATCAGTGGAAGAAGTTCCGGACAGGTAGGAGACCTGGCAGAACCTCGCAGTTGCTATATTTTTGGCACAACTAACGTGGGACTAGCCATCCTATCTCCAGACCCATACGGAACTACGATGCTGGCGAAGAGAAGCTTTTATGAGCTCCATTCGGCATAACAACAAACAACAAACAAACAAACAAACAGCAGCAGCAGTTCATGCAGGGATCCCCTCGTCTCAACACTCCCACATGCGAGCATCCAACTTCTCGAACCAGTGAGAAACCAGATACGAAGTGAACGCACTCAAGATCATCTACGACAGATTCCTACTGCCAAATGCACAAAATATTATCGAGACCGTCAGATTGCTGGGTCGATTGAGCATAGTTAGATCAAATCTGAAGATTTTTTTTTCCTATTCAGGTCAAAAGCATTGGGCCACATTACGAGCAAAAACCTCAATAATATGATATGTATATGATATGAAAACGCACAAGCGGTAAATTTGAACAAATACTATTTAATAAGTTTATCACAACAATTAGGCTATTTGGTATTACGAGCATGATAGTCGAATTCCTGTTTTGGATTCCCACATGGACGTTTTCTTGGAGGGTATGAGATTAGACAGTGACAATTAGCAGCAGCAGCACCACTGGGACCAAATGAACATACAACAGCAGCAGCAGTTCATGCAGGGATCACCTCGTCACAACACTACAACATGCGAGCATCCAACTTCTCGAACCAGTGAGAAACCAGATACAAAGTGAACGCCCTCAAGATCATCTACGACAGATTCCTACTGCCAAATGCACAAGAGCTTAGCGAAACCGTCAGACTGCGGGGTCGATTGAGCATGGTTAGATCAAATCTGAAGAAGAAAAAATTTTGCGATTAAGGTCGAAAGCATTGGGCCATATTACGAGCAAAAAAAACTCGATAATATGATATGCATATGATATGAAAACGCACAAGCGGTAAATTTGAACAAATACTATTTAATAAGTTTATCACAACAATTAGGCTATTTGGTATTACGAGCATGATAGTCGAATTCCTGTTTTGGATTCCCACATGGACGTTTTCTTGGAGGGTATAAGATTCGACAGTGTCAATGAGCAGCAGCAGCACCACTAGGACCAAATGAACCTGCAACAGCAGCAGCCGTTCATGCAGGGATCCCCTCATCACAACACTACAACATGCAAGCATCAAAATTCTCGAACCAGTGGGAAACCAGATACAAAGTGAACGCACTCAAGATCATCTACGACAGATTCCTACTGCCAAATGCACAAGAGCTTAGCGATACCGTCAGACTGCGGGGTCGATTGAGCATGGTTAGATCAAATCTGAAGAAGAAAAAATTTTGCGATCAAGGTCGAAAGCATTGGGCCATATTACGAGCAAAAAAACTCGATAATATGATATGCATATGATATGAAAACGCACAAGCGGTGAATTTGAACAAATACTTTTTAATAAGTTTATCACAACAATTAGGCTATTTGGTATTACGAGCATGATAGTCGAATTCCTGTTTTGGATTCCCACATGGACGTTTTCTTGGAGGGTATGAGATTCGACAGTGTCAATGAGCAGCAGCAGCACCACTGGGACCAAATGAACAAACAACAGCAGCAGCAGTTCATGCAGGGATCACCTCGTCACAACATTCCCACAAGCGAGCATCCAACTTCTCGAACCAGTGAGAAACCATATACGAAGTGAACGCACTCAAGATCATCTACGACAGATTCCTACTGCCAAATGCACAAGATATAATCGAGACCGTCAGATTGCTGGGTCGATTGAGCATGGTTAGATCAAATCTGAAGAAGAAAAAATTTTGCGATTAAGGTCGAAAGCATTGGGCCATATTACGAGCAAAAAAAACTCGATAATATGATATGCATATGATATGAAAACGCACAAGCAGTAAATTTGAACAAATACTATTTAATAAGTTTATCACACCAATTAGGCTATTTGGTATTACGAGCATGATAGTCGAATTCCTGTTTTGGATTCCCACATGGACGTTTTCTTGGAGGGTATGAGATTAGACAGTGTCAATGAGCAGCAGCAGCACCACTAGGACCAAATGAACCTGCAACAGCAGCAGCAGTTCATGCAGGGATCACCTCGTCACAACACTCCCACATGCGAGCATCCAACTTCTCGAACCAGTGAGAAACCAGATACGAAGTGAACGCACTCAAGATCATCTACGACAGATTCCTACTGCCAAATGCACAAGATATAATCGAGACCGTCAGATTGCTGGGTCGATTGAGCATGGTTAGATCAAATCTGAAGAAGAAAAAATTTTGCGATTAAGGTCGAAAGCATTGGGCCATATTACGAGCAAAAAAAACTCGATAATATGATATGCATATGATATGAAAACGCACAAGCAGTAAATTTGAACAAATACTATTTAATAAGTTTATCACACCAATTAGGCTATTTGGTATTACGAGCATGATAGTCGAATTCCTGTTTTGGATTCCCACATGGACGTTTTCTTGGAGGGTATGAGATTAGACAGTGACAATTAGCAGCAGCAGCACCACTGGGACCAAATGAACATACAACAGCAGCAGCAGTTCATGCAGGGATCACCTCGTCACAACACTCCCACATGCAAGCATCCAACTTCTCGAACCAGTGAGAAACCAGATACAAAGTGAACGCCCTCAAGATCATCTACGACAGATTCCTACTGCCAAATGCACAAGAGCTTAGCGATACCGTCAGACTGCGGGGTCGATTGAGCATGGTTAGATCAAATTTGAAGAAGAAAAAATTTTGCGATCAAGGTCGAAAGCATTGGGCCATATTACGAGCAAAAAACTCGATAATATGATATGCATATGATATGAAAACGCACAAGCGGTGAATTTGAACAAATACTATTTAATAAGTTTATCACAACAGTTAGACTATTTGGTATTACGAGCATGATAGTCGAATTCCTGTTTTGGATTCCCACATGGACGTTTTCTTGGAGGGTATGAGATTAGACAGTGACAATTAGCAGCAGCAGCACCACTAGGACCAAATGAACATACAACAGCAGCAGCACTTAGCCTTATTGTTGTGATAAACTCATTAAATAGGTGTGATGGGCAAAGATGGCCAGCCACACAACAACAATGTAGTGGGAATAGGAGCAACTCGGAAGCAATGACATTTGAACGATCTAGGCGGTAGAGACAGCAACCTCAACGGACCAGATACCAATGAGGCAATTGATGATGCAACAAGTGACGTCATACTACTCGAATGTGAGAAAAGACTGGACTGTCTAGTGGTCCAGATTGAGCATGTAGTGCCGGTTGTTATCACATCAGGTCGAATCAGTGTTAAAAATGTGGGGGGAGGCAGAGATCCAGACGATGTAACCCTGTGCTATTCGTCGCAAGGGGGAGAAACTGGTAGTAGCGAAGTGCACAGTTCCGCATCAGAAATGGATTGTGATGATTATGGTGCAACAACAATTGAGATGAGAGACGACACAGAAGAGGACTATGATGGTGGTGACCGGGAAGACAAAGAAAAAACTACAGGTGGGACGGAGTTGTCAGTGTGGAGTTTGCTGAGAGTATAGTGCGGGATAATCTGGAACCCCTTCTCAACGACTTTCTCAACAATAACAGCGAGAATCTTAACCGGCCAAGTCATAACGGCACTTCGTTCAAAATCAGTGACCAAATCTGGAACAAAGAAATTCAAGATACAGATCCAAGAGACTCAACACGATTCGGATCCCCGAGAGAATCAGAGTTACGTCCCGGAGACGGAGAAAAGGTTCAAAAGCAAATGTAGTTAAAAAGATCAGATGGCACCAGTAATGGTCATATGGACACCTTTGGTGCAGTAAATGGCACGGAAGACTACAGGATTCCAAGGGAATCGGAGTCTTCAGATTCAAATGGAGGACGAGGTGGTGGAAGTCTAAGAGTGTGGCAGTTGTTGGCTAAGATCCAGCACTGGGCTGAAAACTTCCCTTATTCGCCAGTCAGACAAGCGCTTTTTATTTTCCTCTAAACTTTCCAGCAGAGTGGTAAGCTGCCTTTGGACTTCTCGCCTCTGTTGGTTGCTCATCATAAAACCAAATACATTCCAGCGTCTGATATTGATTGCCACACTGGAATGGAAGTGGTTGAAAAGTATACAGACAACACGTTAGCAGAATGAGACGCAAAAGAAGGGCGAGCAGGAGAAGAGAGGAGGGTGATGGACAAGGGTCAGATAGAGGGGGAGATGATTCAGAGGAGAAGAGCCGGACTGAAGAAACATGCCCTCGAAAAGTAGAAGAGTCCACTTCGTCGTCTTCATCAACTTCGTCTTTCGAGATCAGTCTGCAGGTGGAGAAGTACAAACTTTACGTGGGGACTTTCCGACTGCACGGTCTGCGTGTTCCGGATGTGCACTTTCTGTTGGCCTACCATCCTCAGTACATGAAGGAGTTCCTCTCATTCGAGCACAGTCTACATTCCCATCATCACATCTCCGCCTCTAACTTCGACCCTACTCTGGTATCCTACCTCACTTTAATGGCTGCTGCTCGCTTTGACTGCTCTTACTTGATCCGCTCGGTGCTCGAATTGCTTCCAGAAGACGACCCCTTCGCCCGCCCAGTTCGGCTTCTCCCCCACTCTTCCTTCATCTGCGGCTCATCTAGCACTGCCACCACCATGCGGGGGGAGGATTCGTCTGCCGCTGCCATGTCTAAACAGCGCCAGAGAAATATGCTCCTAGATGTGAAGGCTCTAATCAGCCTAAACACGCTTTTAGCCCACGCACCATGGAAAATAAACGCACATACGATTAAGGAAGTAGTGGAGGGAAGTGGGGGTCCGAGACAGTGGCCTCAGGACAAACTGGTCCAGGCAGTCATCATCCTCGCACACTTTCACTCTCTCAGCGGATTCATCCTTGCCACAGGAGTCATGCCTCCTCCCAACCACGACTACTTCAAAGCCAACAACACCTCCGCTGCCACCTCCTCGCAAACAGCACAGAACAGCAGTCATGCAAGGTCAAATGGAGTGATTGGAGTTGGCTCTTCGCAGTCTTCAAGTGTCAATAGAGAGAACGGAGTGGGCGAGAGCGTTAGTGGGGGTTTGGGCAGTCCAAGTAATACTTGTTCAAGCAGCTACTCTCTCGCAGTGCAGTCGAATTTTGCAGGTCCAAGTTCGCCCAGCAGCAGTGGTGGCGTCACCCCGGTCAGCGGGAGGGCAACTCCGGCACACTTTTTTGCGGACAAGGAAGAGGGCGCAGATTTCATAGAGCAGTTGCAGACCATCCCTCATAAAAGTGACTACTCGTCTCTGCATTCTGACGCATCCCATTCTCACTCCTACCAGAGCATAGTGAGACATCTGAGTAGAACCGAATCTGCTGGCCAACAGGGACGCCATAACCGCAAAGACTCAAACAACTCATGTTCTTTGGGAGGAGGAGAAAAAGACTGTGACACAGTAGTCGAGTGGCCCCAGTCGAGACGCGTCTTTAGAGAAAGTTGGCACTTCGTTGGGATCTGATAGTGGCGTTAATGGTCGAATGGATACAGTGTCAGTGAGCACTAGTGGTGGAGCTAGCAATGGAGATGCTTTCCTCAAAATCAGCTCGGCTAGTCTGAAGAACGCCCAGATATCACAGCAGAACAGGAAGTACTTAGTGGTTGACATGGGGCACAGTGCTGCCGGAACAGAGGGAGGGGGAGGGGAAGAGGATGAGTGGACGGAAACGAATGAGGAGAGTGTGAGCAGAGTGGTGAGCAGCTTGGACTTCTTGCTGGAGCAGCGCGGAGGAGACAACAGGAACAGCTTGCAACAACTTCTGACTCGAGGGAACAGCTGACTTCTTAACTTCTCGAACAGAAACTAAGCAAAAAACCCAAGAAAAAAAACAAAAACACTGACCAAGAACTACCACAGTTCGAGAGGAGTGCCTTTACGAGGCGAACAAGATTTCAATGAAACCTCCTCATCAGTGGAAGAAGTTCCGGACAGGTCGGAGACCTGGCAGAACCTCGCAGCTGCTAAATTTTTGGCACAACTAACGTGGGACTAGCCATCCTATCTCCAGACCCATACGGAACTACGATGCTGGCGAAGAGAAGCTTTTATGAGCTCCATTCGGCATAACAACAAACAACAAACAAACAAACAAACAAACAGCAGCAGCAGTTCATGCAGGGATCCCCTCGTCTCAACACTCCCACATGCGAACATCCAACTTCTCCAACCAGTGAGAAACCAGATACGAAGTGAACGCACTCAAGATCATCTACGACAGATTCCTACTGCCAAATGCACAAAATATTATCGAGACCGTCAGATTGCTGGGTCGATTGAGCATAGTTAGATCAAATCTGAAGAATTTTTTTTCCTATTCAGGTCAAAAGCATTGGGCCACATTACGAGCAAAAACCTCAATATGTATATGATATAAAAACGCACAAGCGGTAAATTTGAACAAATACTATTTAATAAGTTTATCACAACAATTAGGCTATTTGGTATTACGAGCATGATAGTCGAATTCCTGTTTTGGATTCCCACATGGACGTTTTCTTGGAGGGTATGAGATTAGACAGTGACAATTAGCAGCAGCAGCACCACTGGGACCAAATGAACATACAACAGCAGCAGCAGTTCATGCAGGGATCCCCTCGTCACAACACTACAACATGCGAGCATCCAACTTCTCGAACCAGTGAGAAACCAGATACAAAGTGAACGCCCTCAAGATCATCTACGACAGATTCCTACTGCCAAATGCACAAGAGCTTAGCGAGACCGTCAGACTGCGGGGTCGATTGAGCATGGTTAGATCAAATCTGAAGAAGAAAAAATTTTGCGATTAAGGTCGAAAGCATTGGGCCATATAACGAGCAAAAAAAACTCGATAATATGATATGCATATGATATGAAAACGCACAAGCGGTAAATTTGAACAAATACTATTTAATAAGTTTATCACAACAATTAGGCTATTTGGTATTACGAGCATGATAGTCGAATTCCTGTTTTGGATTCCCACATGGACGTTTTCTTGGAGGGTATAAGATTCGACAGTGTCAATGAGCAGCAGCAGCACCACTAGGACCAAATGAACCTGCAACAGCAGCAGCCGTTCATGCAGGGATCCCCTCATCACAACACTACAACATGCAAGCATCAAAATTCTCGAACCAGTGGGAAACCAGATACAAAGTGAACGCACTCAAGATCATCTACGACAGATTCCTACTGCCAAATGCACAAGAGCTTAGCGATACCGTCAGACTGCGGGGTCGATTGAGCATGGTTAGATCAAATCTGAAGAAGAAAAAATTTTGCGATCAAGGTCGAAAGCATTGGGCCATATTACGAGCAAAAAACTCGATAATATGATATGCATATGATATGAAAACGCACAAGCGGTGAATTTGAACAAATACTTTTTAATAAGTTTATCACAACAATTAGGCTATTTGGTATTACGAGCATGATAGTCGAATTCCTGTTTTGGATTCCCACATGGACGTTTTCTTGGAGGGTATGAGATTCGACAGTGTCAATGAGCAGCAGCAGCACCACTGGGACCAAATGAACAAACAACAGCAGCAGCAGTTCATGCAGGGATCACCTCGTCACAACATTCCCACAAGCGAGCATCCAACTTCTCGAACCAGTGAGAAACCATATACGAAGTGAACGCACTCAAGATCATCTACGACAGATTCCTACTGCCAAATGCACAAGATAATATCGAGACCGTCAGATTGCTGGGTCGATTGAGCATGGTTAGATCAAATCTGAAGAAGAAAAAATTTTGCGATTAAGGTCGAAAGCATTGGGCCATATTACGAGCAAAAAAATCTCGATAATATGATATGCATATGATATGAAAACGCACAAGCGGTAAATTTGAACAAATACTATTTAATAAGTTTATCACAACAATTAGGCTATTTGGTATTACGAGCATGATAGTCGAATTCCTGTTTTGGATTCCCACATGGACGTTTTCTTGGAGGGTATGAGATTAGACAGTGTCAATGAGCAGCAGCAGCACCACTAGGACCAAATGAACCTGCAACAGCAGCAGCAGTTCATGCAGGGATCACCTCGTCACAACACTCCCACATGCGAGCATCCAACTTCTCGAACCAGTGAGAAAGCAGATACGAAGTGAACGCACTCAAGATCATCTACGACAGATTCCTACTGCCAAATGCACAAGATATAATCGAGACCGTCAGATTGCTGGGTCGATTGAGCATGGTTAGATCAAATCTGAAGAAGAAAAAATTTTGCGATTAAGGTCGAAAGCATTGGGCCATATTACGAGCAAAAAAAAACTCGATAATATGATATGCATATGATATGAAAACGCACAAGCGGTAAATTTGAACAAATACTATTTAATAAGTTTATCACAACAATTAGGCTATTTGGTATTACGAGCATGATAGTCGAATTCCTGTTTTGGATTCCCACATGGACGTTTTCTTGGAGGGTATAAGATTCGACAGTGTCAATGAGCAGCAGCAGCACCACTAGGACCAAATGAACCTGCAACAGCAGCAGCCGTTCATGCAGGGATCCCCTCATCACAACACTACAACATGCAAGCATCAAAATTCTCGAACCAGTGGGAAACCAGATACAAAGTGAACGCACTCAAGATCATCTACGACAGATTCCTACTGCCAAATGCACAAGAGCTTAGCGATACCGTCAGACTGCGGGGTCGATTGAGCATGGTTAGATCAAATCTGAAGAAGAAAAAATTTTGCGATCAAGGTCGAAAGCATTGGGCCATATTACGAGCAAAAAACTCGATAATATGATATGCATATGATATGAAAACGCACAAGCGGTGAATTTGAACAAATACTTTTTAATAAGTTTATCACAACAATTAGGCTATTTGGTATTACGAGCATGACAGTCGAATTCCTGTTTTGGATTCCCACATGGACGTTTTCTTGGAGGGTATGAGATTCGACAGTGTCAATGAGCAGCAGCAGCACCACTGGGACCAAATGAACAAACAACAGCAGCAGCAGTTCATGCAGGGATCACCTCGTCACAACATTCCCACAAGCGAGCATCCAACTTCTCGAACCAGTGAGAAACCATATACGAAGTGAACGCACTCAAGATCATCTACGACAGATTCCTACTGCCAAATGCACAAGATAATATCGAGACCGTCAGATTGCTGGGTCGATTGAGCATGGTTAGATCAAATCTGAAGAAGAAAAAATTTTGCGATTAAGGTCGAAAGCATTGGGCCATATTACGAGCAAAAAAAACTCGATAATATGATATGCATATGATATGAAAACGCACAAGCGGTAAATTTGAACAAATACTATTTAATAAGTTTATCACAACAATTAGGCTATTTGGTATTACGAGCATGATAGTCGAATTCCTGTTTTGGATTCCCACATGGACGTTTTCTTGGAGGGTATGAGATTAGACAGTGACAATTAGCAGCAGCAGCACCACTGGGACCAAATGAACATACAACAGCAGCAGCAGTTCATGCAGGGATCACCTCGTCACAACACTCCCACATGCAAGCATCCAACTTCTCGAACCAGTGAGAAACCAGATACAAAGTGAACGCCCTCAAGATCATCTACGACAGATTCCTACTGCCAAATGCACAAGAGCTTAGCGATACCGTCAGACTGCGGGGTCGATTGAGCATGGTTAGATCAAATCTGAAGAAGAAAAAATTTTGCGATCAAGGTCGAAAGCATTGGGCCATATTACGAGCAAAAAACTCGATAATATGATATGCATATGATATGAAAACGCACAAGCGGTGAATTTGAACAAATACTATTTAATAAGTTTATCACAACAGTTAGACTATTTGGTATTACGAGCATGATAGTCGAATTCCTGTTTTGGATTCCCACATGGACGTTTTCTTGGAGGGTATGAGATTAGACAGTGACAATTAGCAGCAGCAGCACCACTAGGACCAAATGAACATACAACAGCAGCAGCACTTAGCCTTATTGTTGTGATAAACTCATTAAATAGGTGTGATGGGCAAAGATGGCCAGCCACACAACAACAATGTAGTGGGAATAGGAGCAACTCGGAAGCAATGACATTTGAACAATCTAGGCGGTAGAGACAGCAACCTCAACGGACCAGATACCAATGAGGCAATTGATGATGCAACAAGTGACGTCATACTACTCGAATGTGAGAAAAGACTGGACTGTCTAGTGGTCCAGATTGAGCATGTAGTGCCGGTTGTTATCACATCAGGTCGAATCAGTGTTAAAAATGTGGGGGGAGGCAGAGATCCAGACGATGTACCCCTGTGCTATTCGTCGCAAGGGGGAGAAACTGGTAGTAGCGAAGTGCACAGTTCCGCATCAGAAATGGATTGTGATGATTATGGTGCAACAACAATTGTGATGAGAGACGACACAGAAGAGGACTATGATGGTGGTGACCGGGAAGACAAAGAAAAAACTACAGGTGGGACGGAGTTGTCAGTGTGGAGTTTGCTGAGAGTATAGTGCGGGATAATCTGGAACCCCTTCTCAACGACTTTCTCAACAATAACAGCGAGAATCTTAACCGGCCAAGTCATAACGGCACTTCGTTCAAAATCAGTGACCAAATCTGGAACAAAGAAATTCAAGATACAGATCCAAGAGACTCAACACGATTCGGATCCCCGAGAGAATCAGAGTTACGTCCCGGAGACGGAGCAAAGGTTCAAATGCAAATGTAGTTAAAAAGATCAGATGGCACCAGTAATGGTCATATGGACACCTTTGGTGAAGTAAATGGCACGGAAGACTACAGGATTCCAAGGGAATCGGAGTCTTCAGATTCAAATGGAGGACGAGGTGGTGGAAGTCTAAGAGTGTGGCAGTTGTTGGCTAAGATCCAGCACTGGGCTGAAAACTTCCCTTATTCGCCAGTCAGACAAGCGCTTTCTATTTTCCTTTAAACTTTCCAGCAGAGTGGTAAGCTGCCTTTGGACTTCTCGCCTCTGTTGGTTGCTCATCATAAAACCAAATACATTCCAGCGTCTGATATTGATTGCCACACTGGAATGGAAGTGGTTGAAAAAGTATACAGACAACACTTTAGCAGAATGAGACGCAAAAGAAGGGCGAGCAGGAGAAGAGAGGAGGGTGATGGACAAGGGTCAGATAGAGGGGGAGATGATTCAGAGGAGAAGAGCCGGACTTCATCAACTTCGTCTTTCGAGATCAGTCTGCAGGTGGAGAAGTACAAACTTTACGTGGGGACTTTCCGACTGCACGGTCTGCGTGTTCCGGATGTGCACTTTCTGTTGGCCTACCATCCTCAGTACATGAAGGAGTTCCTCTCATTCGAGCACAGTCTACATTCCCATCATCACATCTCCGCCTCTAACTTCGACCCTACTCTGGTATCCTACCTCACTTTAATGGCTGCTGCTCGCTTTGACTGCTCTTACTTGATCCGCTCGGTGCTCGAATTGCTTCCAGAAGACGACCCCTTCGCCCGCCCAGTTCGGCTTCTCCCCCACTCTTCCTTCATCTGCGGCTCATCTAGCACTGCCACCACCATGCGGGGGGAGGATTCGTCTGCCGCTGCCATGTCTAAACAGCGCCAGAGAAATATGCTCCTAGATGTGAAGGCTCTAATCAGCCTAAACACGCTTTTAGCCCACGCACCATGGAAAATAAACGCACATACGAGTAAGGAAGTAATGGAGGGAAGTGGGGGTCCGAGACAGTGGCCTCAGGACAAACTGGTCCAGGCAGTCATCATCCTCGCACACTTTCACTCTCTCAGCGGATTCATCCTTGCCACAGGAGTCATGCCTCCTCCCAACCACGACTACTTCAAAGCCAACAACACCTCCGCTGCCACCTCGCAAACAGCACAGAACAGCAGTCATGCAAGGTCAAATGGAGTGATTGGAGTTGGCTCTTCGCAGTCTTCAAGTGTCAATAGAGAGAACGGAGTGGGCGAGAGCGTTAGTGGGGGTTTGGGCAGTCCAAGTAATTTTTGTTCAAGCAGCTACTCTCTCGCAGTGCAGTCGAATTTTGCAGGTCCAAGTTCGCCCAGCAGCAGTGGTGGCGTCACCCCGGTCAGCGGGAGGGCAACTCCAGCACACTTTTTTGCGGACAAGGAAGAGGGCGCAGATTTCATAGAGCAGTTGCAGACCATCCCTCATAAAAGTGACTACTCGTCTCTGCATTCTGACGCATCCCATTCTCACTCTTACCAGAGCATAGTGAGACATCTGAGTAGAACCGACTCTGCTGGCCAACAGGGACGCCATAACCGCAAAGACTCAAACAACTCATGTTCTTTGGGAGGAGGAGAAAAAGACTGTGACACAGTAGTCGAGTGGCCCCAGTCGAGACGCGTCTTTAGAGAAAGTTGGCACTTCGTTGGGATCTGATAGTGGCGTTAATGGTCGAATGGATACAGTGTCAGTGAGCACTAGTGGTGGAGCTAGCAATGGAGATGCTTTCCTCAAAATCAGCTCGGCTAGTCTGAAGAACGCCCAGATATCACAGCAGAACAGGAAGTACTTAGTGGTTGACATGGGGCACGTGGACTTTGGTGTCAGCAGTGCTGCCGGAACAGAGGGAGGGGGAGGGGAAGAGAATGAGTGGACGGAAACGAATGAGGAGAGTGTGAGCAGATTGGTGCGCAGCTTGGACTTCTTGCTGGAGCAGCGCGGAGGAGACAACAGGAACAGCTTGCAACAACTTCTGACTCGAGGGAACAGCTGACTTCTTGACTTCTCGAACAGAAACTAAGCAAAAAACCCAAGAAAAAAAACAAAAATACTGACCAAGAACTACCACAGTTCGAGAGGAGTGCCTTTACGAGGCGAACAAGATTTCAATGAAACCTCCTCATCAGTGGAAGAAGTTCCGGACAGGTCGGAGACCTGGCAGAACCTCGCAGTTGCTATATTTTTGGCACAACTAACGTGGGACTAGCCATCCTATCTCCAGACCCATACGGAACTACGATGCTGGCGAAGAGAAGCTTTTATGAGCTCCATTCGGCATAACAACAAACAACAAACAAACAAACAAACAGCAGCAGCAGTTCATGCAGGGATCCCCTCGTCTCAACACTCCCACATGCGAGCATCCAACTTCTCGAACCAGTGAGAAACCAGATACGAAGTGAACGCACTCAAGATCATCTACGACAGATTCCTACTGCCAAATGCACAAAATATTATCGAGACCGTCAGATTGCTGGGTCGATTGAGCATAGTTAGATCAAATCTGAAGAATTTTTTTTTCCTATTCAGGTCAAAAGCATTGGGCCACATTACGAGCAAAAACCTCAATAATATGATATGTATATGATATGAAAACGCACAAGCGGTAAATTTGAACAAATACTATTTAATAAGTTTATCACAACAATTAGGCTATTTGGTATTACGAGCATGATAGTCGAATTCCTGTTTTGGATTCCCACATGGACGTTTTCTTGGAGGGTATGAGATTAGACAGTGACAATTAGCAGCAGCAGCACCACTGGGACCAAATGAACATACAACAGCAGCAGCAGTTCATGCAGGGATCACCTCGTCACAACACTACAACATGCGAGCATCCAACTTCTCGAACCAGTGAGAAACCAGATACAAAGTGAACGCCCTCAAGATCATCTACGACAGATTCCTACTGCCAAATGCACAAGAGCTTAGCGAAACCGTCAGACTGCGGGGTCGATTGAGCATGGTTAGATCAAATCTGAAGAAGAAAAAATTTTGCGATTAAGGTCGAAAGCATTGGGCCATATTACGAGCAAAAAAAACTCGATAATATGATATGCATATGATATGAAAACGCACAAGCGGTAAATTTGAACAAATACTATTTAATAAGTTTATCACAACAATTAGGCTATTTGGTATTACGAGCATGATAGTCGAATTCCTGTTTTGGATTCCCACATGGACGTTTTCTTGGAGGGTATAAGATTCGACAGTGTCAATGAGCAGCAGCAGCACCACTAGGACCAAATGAACCTGCAACAGCAGCAGCCGTTCATGCAGGGATCCCCTCATCACAACACTACAACATGCAAGCATCAAAATTCTCGAACCAGTGGGAAACCAGATACAAAGTGAACGCACTCAAGATCATCTACGACAGATTCCTACTGCCAAATGCACAAGAGCTTAGCGATACCGTCAGACTGCGGGGTCGATTGAGCATGGTTAGATCAAATCTGAAGAAGAAAAAATTTTGCGATCAAGGTCGAAAGCATTGGGCCATATTACGAGCAAAAAACTCGATAATATGATATGCATATGATATGAAAACGCACAAGCGGTGAATTTGAACAAATACTTTTTAATAAGTTTATCACAACAATTAGGCTATTTGGTATTACGAGCATGATAGTCGAATTCCTGTTTTGGATTCCCACATGGACGTTTTCTTGGAGGGTATGAGATTCGACAGTGTCAATGAGCAGCAGCAGCACCACTGGGACCAAATGAACAAACAACAGCAGCAGCAGTTCATGCAGGGATCACCTCGTCACAACATTCCCACAAGCGAGCATCCAACTTCTCGAACCAGTGAGAAACCATATACGAAGTGAACGCACTCAAGATCATCTACGACAGATTCCTACTGCCAAATGCACAAGATATAATCGAGACCGTCAGATTGCTGGGTCGATTGAGCATGGTTAGATCAAATCTGAAGAAGAAAAAATTTTGCGATTAAGGTCGAAAGCATTGGGCCATATTACGAGCAAAAAAAACTCGATAATATGATATGCATATGATATGAAAACGCACAAGCGGTAAATTTGAACAAATACTATTTAATAAGTTTATCACACCAATTAGGCTATTTGGTATTACGAGCATGATAGTCGAATTCCTGTTTTGGATTCCCACATGGACGTTTTCTTGGAGGGTATGAGATTAGACAGTGTCAATGAGCAGCAGCAGCACCACTAGGACCAAATGAACCTGCAACAGCAGCAGCAGTTCATGCAGGGATCACCTCGTCACAACACTCCCACATGCGAGCATCCAACTTCTCGAACCAGTGAGAAACCAGATACGAAGTGAACGCACTCAAGATCATCTACGACAGATTCCTACTGCCAAATGCACAAGATATAATCGAGACCGTCAGATTGCTGGGTCGATTGAGCATGGTTAGATCAAATCTGAAGAAGAAAAAATTTTGCGATTAAGGTCGAAAGCATTGGGCCATATTACGAGCAAAAAAAAACTCGATAATATGATATGCATATGATATGAAAACGCACAAGCGGTAAATTTGAACAAATACTATTTAATAAGTTTATCACAACAATTAGGCTATTTGGTATTACGAGCATGATAGTCGAATTCCTGTTTTGGATTCCCACATGGACGTTTACTTGGAGGGTATAAGATTCGACAGTGTCAATGAGCAGCAGCAGCACCACTAGGACCAAATGAACCTGCAACAGCAGCAGCCGTTCATGCAGGGATCCCCTCATCACAACACTACAACATGCAAGCATCAAAATTCTCGAACCAGTGGGAAACCAGATACAAAGTGAACGCACTCAAGATCATCTACGACAGATTCCTACTGCCAAATGCACAAGAGCTTAGCGATACCGTCAGACTGCGGGGTCGATTGAGCATGGTTAGATCAAATCTGAAGAAGAAAAAATTTTGCGATCAAGGTCGAAAGCATTGGGCCATATTACGAGCAAAAAACTCGATAATATGATATGCATATGATATGAAAACGCACAAGCGGTGAATTTGAACAAATACTTTTTAATAAGTTTATCACAACAATTAGGCTATTTGGTATTACGAGCATGATAGTCGAATTCCTGTTTTGGATTCCCACATGGACGTTTTCTTGGAGGGTATGAGATTCGACAGTGTCAATGAGCAGCAGCAGCACCACTGGGACCAAATGAACAAACAACAGCAGCAGCAGTTCATGCAGGGATCACCTCGTCACAACATTCCCACAAGAGAGCATCCAACTTCTCGAACCAGTGAGAAACCATATACGAAGTGAACGCACTCAAGATCATCTACGACAGATTCCTACTGCCAAATGCACAAGATAATATCGAGACCGTCAGATTGCTGGGTCGATTGAGCATGGTTAGATCAAATCTGAAGAAGAAAAAATTTTGCGATTAAGGTCGAAAGCATTGGGCCATATTACGAGCAAAAAAAACTCGATAATATGATATGCATATGATATGAAAACGCACAAGCGGTAAATTTGAACAAATACTATTTAATAAGTTTATCACAACAATTAGGCTATTTGGTATTACGAGCATGATAGTCGAATTCCTGTTTTGGATTCCCACATGGACGTTTTCTTGGAGGGTATGAGATTAGACAGTGACAATTAGCAGCAGCAGCACCACTGGGACCAAATGAACATACAACAGCAGCAGCAGTTCATGCAGGGATCACCTCGTCACAACACTCCCACATGCAAGCATCCAACTTCTCGAACCAGTGAGAAACCAGATACAAAGTGAACGCCCTCAAGATCATCTACGACAGATTCCTACTGCCAAATGCACAAGAGCTTAGCGATACCGTCAGACTGCGGGGTCGATTGAGCATGGTTAGATCAAATTTGAAGAAGAAAAAATTTTGCGATCAAGGTCGAAAGCATTGGGCCATATTACGAGCAAAAAACTCGATAATATGATATGCATATGATATGAAAACGCACAAGCGGTGAATTTGAACAAATACTATTTAATAAGTTTATCACAACAGTTAGACTATTTGGTATTACGAGCATGATAGTCGAATTCCTGTTTTGGATTCCCACATGGACGTTTTCTTGGAGGTTATGAGATTAGACAGTGACAATTAGCAGCAGCAGCACCACTAGGACCAAATGAACATACAACAGCAGCAGCACTTAGCCTTATTGTTGTGATAAACTCATTAAATAGGTGTGATGGGCAAAGATGGCCAGCCACACAACAACAATGTAGTGGGAATAGGAGCAACTCGGAAGCAATGACATTTGAACGATCTAGGCGGTAGAAACAGCAACCTCAACGGACCAGATACCAATGAGGCAATTGATGATGCAACAAGTGACGTCATACTACTCGAATGTGAGAAAAGACTGGACTGTCTAGTGGTCCAGATTGAGCATGTAGTGCCGGTTGTTATCACATCAGGTCGAATCAGTGTTAAAAATGTGGGGGGAGGCAGAGATCCAGACGATGTAACCCTGTGCTATTCGTCGCAAGGGGGAGAAACTGGTAGTAGCGAAGTGCACAGTTCCGCATCAGAAATGGATCGTGATGATTATGGTGCAACAACAATTGAGATGAGAGACGACACAGAAGAGGACTATGATGGTGGTGACCGGGAAGACAAAGAAAAAACTACAGGTGGGACGGAGTTGTCAGTGTGGAGTTTGCTGAGAGTATAGTGCGGGATAATCTGGAACCCCTTCTCAACGACTTTCTCAACAATAACAGCGAGAATCTTAACCGGCCAAGTCATAACGGCACTTCGTTCAAAATCAGTGACCAAATCTGGAACAAAGAAATTCAAGATACAGATCCAAGAGACTCAACACGATTCGGATCCCCGAGAGAATCAGAGTTACGTCCCGGAGACGGAGAAAAGGTTCAAAAGCAAATGTAGTTAAAAAGATCAGATGGCACCAGTAATGGTCATATGGACACCTTTGGTGCAGTAAATGGCACGGAAGACTACAGGATTCCAAGGGAATCGGAGTCTTCAGATTCAAATGGAGGACGAGGTGGTGGAAGTCTAAGAGTGTGGCAGTTGTTGGCTAAGATCCAGCACTGGGCTGAAAACTTCCCTTATTCGCCAGTCAGACAAGCGCTTTTTATTTTCCTCTAAACTTTCCAGCAGAGTGGTAAGCTGCCTTTGGACTTCTCGCCTCTGTTGGTTGCTCATCATAAAACCAAATACATTCCAGCGTCTGATATTGATTGCCACACTGGAATGGAAGTGGTTGAAAAGTATACAGACAACACGTTAGCAGAATGAGACGCAAAAGAAGGGCGAGCAGGAGAAGAGAGGAGGGTGATGGACAAGGGTCAGATAGAGGGGGAGATGATTCAGAGGAGAAGAGCCGGACTGAAGAAACATGCCCTCGAAAAGTAGAAGAGTCCACTTCGTCGTCTTCATCAACTTCGTCTTTCGAGATCAGTCTGCAGGTGGAGAAGTACAAACTTTACGTGGGGACTTTCCGACTGCACGGTCTGCGTGTTCCGGATGTGCACTTTCTGTTGGCCTACCATCCTCAGTACATGAAGGAGTTCCTCTCATTCGAGCACAGTCTACATTCCCATCATCACATCTCCGCCTCTAACTTCGACCCTACTCTGGTATCCTACCTCACTTTAATGGCTGCTGCTCGCTTTGACTGCTCTTACTTGATCCGCTCGGTGCTCGAATTGCTTCCAGAAGACGACCCCTTCGCCCGCCCAGTTCGGCTTCTCCCCCACTCTTCCTTCATCTGCGGCTCATCTAGCACTGCCACCACCATGCGGGGGGAGGATTCGTCTGCCGCTGCCATGTCTAAACAGCGCCAGAGAAATATGCTCCTAGATGTGAAGGCTCTAATCAGCCTAAACACGCTTTTAGCCCACGCACCATGGAAAATAAACGCACATACGATTAAGGAAGTAGTGGAGGGAAGTGGGGGTCCGAGACAGTGGCCTCAGGACAAACTGGTCCAGGCAGTCATCATCCTCGCACACTTTCACTCTCTCAGCGGATTCATCCTTGCCACAGGAGTCATGCCTCCTCCCAACCACGACTACTTCAAAGCCAACAACACCTCCGCTGCCACCTCCTCGCAAACAGCACAGAACAGCAGTCATGCAAGGTCAAATGGAGTGATTGGAGTTGGCTCTTCGCAGTCTTCAAGTGTAAATAGAGAGAACGGAGTGGGCGAGAGCGTTAGTGGGGGTTTGGGCAGTCCAAGTAATACTTGTTCAAGCAGCTACTCTCTCGCAGTGCAGTCGAATTTTGCAGGTCCAAGTTCGCCCAGCAGCAGTGGTGGCGTCACCCCGGTCAGCGGGAGGGCAACTCCGGCACACTTTTTTGCGGACAAGGAAGAGGGCGCAGATTTCATAGAGCAGTTGCAGACCATCCCTCATAAAAGTGACTACTCGTCTCTGCATTCTGACGCATCCCATTCTCACTCCTACCAGAGCATAGTGAGACATCTGAGTAGAACCGAATCTGCTGGCCAACAGGGACGCCATAACCGCAAAGACTCAAACAACTCATGTTCTTTGGGAGGAGGAGAAAAAGACTGTGACACAGTAGTCGAGTGGCCCCAGTCGAGACGCGTCTTTAGAGAAAGTTGGCACTTCGTTGGGATCTGATAGTGGCGTTAATGGTCGAATGGATACAGTGTCAGTGAGCACTAGTGGTGGAGCTAGCAATGGAGATGCTTTCCTCAAAATCAGCTCGGCTAGTCTGAAGAACGCCCAGATATCACAGCAGAACAGGAAGTACTTAGTGGTTGACATGGGGCACAGTGCTGCCGGAACAGAGGGAGGGGGAGGGGAAGAGGATGAGTGGACGGAAACGAATGAGGAGAGTGTGAGCAGAGTGGTGAGCAGCTTGGACTTCTTGCTGGAGCAGCGCGGAGGAGACAACAGGAACAGCTTGCAACAACTTCTGACTCGAGGGAACAGCTGACTTCTTAACTTCTCGAACAGAAACTAAGCAAAAAACCCAAGAAAAAAAACAAAAACACTGACCAAGAACTACCACAGTTCGAGAGGAGTGCCTTTACGAGGCGAACAAGATTTCAATGAAACCTCCTCATCAGTGGAAGAAGTTCCGGACAGGTCGGAGACCTGGCAGAACCTCGCAGTTGCTAAATTTTTGGCACAACTAACGTGGGACTAGCCATCCTATCTCCAGACCCATACGGAACTACGATACTGGCGAAGAGAAGCTTTTATGAGCTCCATTCGGCATAACAACAAACAACAAACAAACAAACAAACAAACAGCAGCAGCAGTTCATGCAGGGATCCCCTCGTCTCAACACTCCCACATGCGAACATCCAACTTCTCGAACCAGTGAGAAACCAGATACGAAGTGAACGCACTCAAGATCATCTACGACAGATTCCTACTGCCAAATGCACAAAATATTATCGAGACCGTCAGATTGCTGGGTCGATTGAGCATAGTTAGATCAAATCTGAAGAATTTTTTTTCCTATTCAGGTCAAAAGCATTGGGCCACATTACGAGCAAAAACCTCAATATGTATATGATATAAAAACGCACAAGCGGTAAATTTGAACAAATACTATTTAATAAGTTTATCACAACAATTAGGCTATTTGGTATTACGAGCATGATAGTCGAATTCCTGTTTTGGATTCCCACATGGACGTTTTCTTGGAGGGTATGAGATTAGACAGTGACAATTAGCAGCAGCAGCACCACTGGGACCAAATGAACATACAACAGCAGCAGCAGTTCATGCAGGGATCCCCTCGTCACAACACTACAACATGCGAGCATCCAACTTCTCGAACCAGTGAGAAACCAGATACAAAGTGAACGCCCTCAAGATCATCTACGACAGATTCCTACTGCCAAATGCACAAGAGCTTAGCGAGACCGTCAGACTGCGGGGTCGATTGAGCATGGTTAGATCAAATCTGAAGAAGAAAAAATTTTGCGATTAAGGTCGAAAGCATTGGGCCATATAACGAGCAAAAAAAACTCGATAATATGATATGCATATGATATGAAAACGCACAAGCGGTAAATTTGAACAAATACTATTTAATAAGTTTATCACAACAATTAGGCTATTTGGTATTACGAGCATGATAGTCGAATTCCTGTTTTGGATTCCCACATGGACGTTTTCTTGGAGGGTATAAGATTCGACAGTGTCAATGAGCAGCAGCAGCACCACTAGGACCAAATGAACCTGCAACAGCAGCAGCCGTTCATGCAGGGATCCCCTCATCACAACACTACAACATGCAAGCATCAAAATTCTCGAACCAGTGGGAAACCAGATACAAAGTGAACGCACTCAAGATCATCTACGACAGATTCCTACTGCCAAATGCACAAGAGCTTAGCGATACCGTCAGACTGCGGGGTCGATTGAGCATGGTTAGATCAAATCTGAAGAAGAAAAAATTTTGCGATCAAGGTCGAAAGCATTGGGCCATATTACGAGCAAAAAACTCGATAATATGATATGCATATGATATGAAAACGCACAAGCGGTGAATTTGAACAAATACTTTTTAATAAGTTTATCACAACAATTAGGCTATTTGGTATTACGAGCATGATAGTCGAATTCCTGTTTTGGATTCCCACATGGACGTTTTCTTGGAGGGTATGAGATTCGACAGTGTCAATGAGCAGCAGCAGCACCACTGGGACCAAATGAACAAACAACAGCAGCAGCAGTTCATGCAGGGATCACCTCGTCACAACATTCCCACAAGCGAGCATCCAACTTCTCGAACCAGTGAGAAACCATATACGAAGTGAACGCACTCAAGATCATCTACGACAGATTCCTACTGCCAAATGCACAAGATAATATCGAGACCGTCAGATTGCTGGGTCGATTGAGCATGGTTAGATCAAATCTGAAGAAGAAAAAATTTTGCGATTAAGGTCGAAAGCATTGGGCCATATTACGAGCAAAAAAAACTCGATAATATGATATGCATATGATATGAAAACGCACAAGCGGTAAATTTGAACAAATACTATTTAATAAGTTTATCACAACAATTAGGCTATTTGGTATTACGAGCATGATAGTCGAATTCCTGTTTTGGATTCCCACATGGACGTTTTCTTGGAGGGTATGAGATTAGACAGTGTCAATGAGCAGCAGCAGCACCACTAGGACCAAATGAACCTGCAACAGCAGCAGCAGTTCATGCAGGGATCACCTCGTCACAACACTCCCACATGCGAGCATCCAACTTCTCGAACCAGTGAGAAAGCAGATACGAAGTGAACGCACTCAAGATCATCTACGACAGATTCCTACTGCCAAATGCACAAGATATAATCGAGACCGTCAGATTGCTGGGTCGATTGAGCATGGTTAGATCAAATCTGAAGAAGAAAAAATTTTGCGATTAAGGTCGAAAGCATTGGGCCATATTACGAGCAAAAAAAAACTCGATAATATGATATGCATATGATATGAAAACGCACAAGCGGTAAATTTGAACAAATACTATTTAATAAGTTTATCACAACAATTAGGCTATTTGGTATTACGAGCATGATAGTCGAATTCCTGTTTTGGATTCCCACATGGACGTTTTCTTGGAGGGTATAAGATTCGACAGTGTCAATGAGCAGCAGCAGCACCACTAGGACCAAATGAACCTGCAACAGCAGCAGCCGTTCATGCAGGGATCCCCTCATCACAACACTACAACATGCAAGCATCAAAATTCTCGAACCAGTGGGAAACCAGATACAAAGTGAACGCACTCAAGATCATCTACGACAGATTCCTACTGCCAAATGCACAAGAGCTTAGCGATACCGTCAGACTGCGGGGTCGATTGAGCATGGTTAGATCAAATCTGAAGAAGAAAAAATTTTGCGATCAAGGTCGAAAGCATTGGGCCATATTACGAGCAAAAAACTCGATAATATGATATGCATATGATATGAAAACGCACAAGCGGTGAATTTGAACAATTACTTTTTAATAAGTTTATCACAACAATTAGGCTATTTGGTATTACGAGCATGACAGTCGAATTCCTGTTTTGGATTCCCACATGGACGTTTTCTTGGAGGGTATGAGATTCGACAGTGTCAATGAGCAGCAGCAGCACCACTGGGACCAAATGAACAAACAACAGCAGCAGCAGTTCATGCAGGGATCACCTCGTCACAACATTCCCACAAGCGAGCATCCAACTT
This sequence comes from Symsagittifera roscoffensis, assembly GCF_963678635.1. NCBI lineage: Eukaryota > Metazoa > Xenacoelomorpha > Acoela > Convolutidae > Symsagittifera > Symsagittifera roscoffensis. The sequence continues at coordinate 59,552,112 of NC_087067.1, read as the reverse complement.
CTCGAACCAGTGAGAAACCATATACGAAGTGAACGCACTCAAGATCATCTACGACAGATTCCTACTGCCAAATGCACAAGATAATATCGAGACCGTCAGATTGCTGGGTCGATTGAGCATGGTTAGATCAAATCTGAAGAAGAAAAAATTTTGCGATTAAGGTCGAAAGCATTGGGCCATATTACGAGCAAAAAAAACTCGATAATATGATATGCATATGATATGAAAACGCACAAGCGGTAAATTTGAACAAATACTATTTAATAAGTTTATCACAACAATTAGGCTATTTGGTATTACGAGCATGATAGTCGAATTCCTGTTTTGGATTCCCACATGGACGTTTTCTTGGAGGGTATGAGATTAGACAGTGACAATTAGCAGCAGCAGCACCACTGGGACCAAATGAACATACAACAGCAGCAGCAGTTCATGCAGGGATCACCTCGTCACAACACTCCCACATGCAAGCATCCAACTTCTCGAACCAGTGAGAAACCAGATACAAAGTGAACGCCCTCAAGATCATCTACGACAGATTCCTACTGCCAAATGCACAAGAGCTTAGCGATACCGTCAGACTGCGGGGTCGATTGAGCATGGTTAGATCAAATCTGAAGAAGAAAAAATTTTGCGATCAAGGTCGAAAGCATTGGGCCATATTACGAGCAAAAAACTCGATAATATGATATGCATATGATATGAAAACGCACAAGCGGTGAATTTGAACAAATACTATTTAATAAGTTTATCACAACAGTTAGACTATTTGGTATTACGAGCATGATAGTCGAATTCCTGTTTTGGATTCCCACATGGACGTTTTCTTGGAGGGTATGAGATTAGACAGTGACAATTAGCAGCAGCAGCACCACTAGGACCAAATGAACATACAACAGCAGCAGCACTTAGCCTTATTGTTGTGATAAACTCATTAAATAGGTGTGATGGGCAAAGATGGCCAGCCACACAACAACAATGTAGTGGGAATAGGAGCAACTCGGAAGCAATGACATTTGAACAATCTAGGCGGTAGAGACAGCAACCTCAACGGACCAGATACCAATGAGGCAATTGATGATGCAACAAGTGACGTCATACTACTCGAATGTGAGAAAAGACTGGACTGTCTAGTGGTCCAGATTGAGCATGTAGTGCCGGTTGTTATCACATCAGGTCGAATCAGTGTTAAAAATGTGGGGGGAGGCAGAGATCCAGACGATGTACCCCTGTGCTATTCGTCGCAAGGGGGAGAAACTGGTAGTAGCGAAGTGCACAGTTCCGCATCAGAAATGGATTGTGATGATTATGGTGCAACGACAATTGTGATGAGAGACGACACAGAAGAGGACTATGATGGTGGTGACCGGGAAGACAAAGAAAAAACTACAGGTGGGACGGAGTTGTCAGTGTGGAGTTTGCTGAGAGTATAGTGCGGGATAATCTGGAACCCCTTCTCAACGACTTTCTCAACAATAACAGCGAGAATCTTAACCGGCCAAGTCATAACGGCACTTCGTTCAAAATCAGTGACCAAATCTGGAACAAAGAAATTCAAGATACAGATCCAAGAGACTCAACACGATTCGGATCCCCGAGAGAATCAGAGTTACGTCCCGGAGACGGAGAAAAGGTTCAAATGCAAATGTAGTTAAAAAGATCAGATGGCACCAGTAATGGTCATATGGACACCTTTGGTGCAGTAAATGGCACGGAAGACTACAGGATTCCAAGGGAATCGGAGTCTTCAGATTCAAATGGAGGACGAGGTGGTGGAAGTCTAAGAGTGTGGCAGTTGTTGGCTAAGATCCAGCACTGGGCTGAAAACTTCCCTTATTCGCCAGTCAGACAAGCGCTTTCTATTTTCCTCTAAACTTTCCAGCAGAGTGGTAAGCTGCCTTTGGACTTCTCGCCTCTGTTGGTTGCTCATCATAAAACCAAATACATTCCAGCGTCTGATATTGATTGCCACACTGGAATGGAAGTGGTTGAAAAAGTATACAGACAACACGTTAGCAGAATGAGACGCAAAAGAAGGGCGAGCAGGAGAAGAGAGGAGGGTGATGGACAAGGGTCAGATAGAGGGGGAGATGATTCAGAGGAGAAGAGCCGGACTGAAGAAACATGCCCTCGAAAAGTAGAAGAGTCCACTTCGTCGTCTTCATCAACTTCGTCTTTCGAGATCAGTCTGCAGGTATCCTACCTCACTTTAATGGCTGCTGCTCGCTTTGACTGCTCTTACTTGATCCGCTCGGTGCTCGAATTGCTTCCAGAAGACGACCCCTTCGCCCGCCCAGTTCGGCTTCTCCCCCACTCTTCCTTCATCTGCGGCTCATCTAGCACTGCCACCACCATGCGGGGGGAGGATTCGTCTGCCGCTGCCATGTCTAAACAGCGCCAGAGAAATATGCTCCTAGATGTGAAGGCTCTAATCAGCCTAAACGCGCTTTTAGCCCACGCACCATGGAAAATAAACGCACATACGAGTAAGGAAGTAATGGAGGGAAGTGGGGGTCCGAGACAGTGGCCTCAGGACAAACTGGTCCAGGCAGTCATCATCCTCGCACACTTTCACTCTCTCAGCGGATTCATCCTTGCCACAGGAGTCATGCCTCCTCCCAACCACGACTACTTCAAAGCCAACAACACCTCCGCTGCCACCTCGCAAACAGCACAGAACAGCAGTCATGCAAGGTCAAATGGAGTGATTGGAGTTGGCTCTTCGCAGTCTTCAAGTTTCAATAGAGGGAACGGAGTCAGATAGAGGGGGAGATGATTCAGAGGAGAAGAGCCGGACTGAAGAAACATGCCCTCGAAAAGTAGAAGAGTCCACTTCGTCGTCTTCATCAACTTCGTCTTTCGAGATCAGTCTGCAGGTATCCTACCTCACTTTAATGGCTGCTGCTCGCTTTGACTGCTCTTACTTGATCCGCTCGGTGCTCGAATTGCTTCCAGAAGACGACCCCTTCGCCCGCCCAGTTCGGCTTCTCCCCCACTCTTCCTTCATCTGCGGCTCATCTAGCACTGCCACCACCATGCGGGGGGAGGATTCGTCTGCCGCTGCCATGTCTAAACAGCGCCAGAGAAATATGCTCCTAGATGTGAAGGCTCTAATCAGCCTAAACGCGCTTTTAGCCCACGCACCATGGAAAATAAACGCACATACGAGTAAGGAAGTAATGGAGGGAAGTGGGGGTCCGAGACAGTGGCCTCAGGACAAACTGGTCCAGGCAGTCATCATCCTCGCACACTTTCACTCTCTCAGCGGATTCATCCTTGCCACAGGAGTCATGCCTCCTCCCAACCACGACTACTTCAAAGCCAACAACACCTCCGCTGCCACCTCGCAAACAGCACAGAACAGCAGTCATGCAAGGTCAAATGGAGTGATTGGAGTTGGCTCTTCGCAGTCTTCAAGTTTCAATAGAGGGAACGGAGTGGGCGAGAGCGTTAGTGGGGGTTTGGGCAGTCCAAGTAATCTTTGTTCAAGCAGCTACTCTCTCGCAGTGCAGTCGAATTTTGCAGGTCCAAGTTCGCCCAGCAGCAGTGGTGGCGTCACCCCGGTCAGCGGGAGGGCAACTCCGGCACACTTTTTTGCGGACAAGGAAGAGGGCGCAGATTTCATAGAGCAGTTGCAGACCATCCCTCATAAAAGTGACTACTCGTCTCTGCATTCTGACGCATCCCATTCTCACTCCTACCAGAGCATAGTGAGACATCTGAGTAGAACCGACTCTGCTGGCCAACAGGGACGCCATAACCGCAAAGACTCAAACAACTCATGTTCTTTGGGAGGAGGAGAAAAAGACTGTGACACAGTAGTCGAGTGGCCCCAGTCGAGACGCGTCTTTAGAGAAAGTTGGCACTTCGTTGGGATCTGATAGTGGCGTTAATGGTCGAATGGATACAGTGTCAGTGAGCACTAGTGGTGGAGCTAGCAATGGAGATGCTTTCCTCAAAATCAGCTCGGCTAGTCTGAAGAGCGCCCAGATATCACAGCAGAACAGGAAGTACTTAGTGGTTGACATGGGGCACGTGGACTTTGGTGTCAGCAGTGCTGCCGGAACAGAAGGAGGGGGAGGGGAAGAGAATGAGTGGACGGAAACGAATGAGGAGAGTGTGAGCAGATTGGTGCGCAGCTTGGACTTCTTGCTGGAGCAGCGCGGAGGAGACAACAGGAACAGCTTGCAACAACTTCTGACTCGAGGGAACAGCTGACTTCTTGACTTATCGAACAGAAACTAAGCAAAAAACCCAAGAAAAAAAAACAAAAATACTGACCAAGAACTACCACAGTTCGAGAGGAGTGCCTTTACGAGGCGAACAAGATTTCAATGAAACCTCCTCATCAGTGGAAGAAGTTCCGGACAGGTCGGAGACCTGGCAGAACCTCGCAGTTGCTATATTTTTGGCACAACTAACGTGGGACTAGCCATCCTATCTCCAGACCCATACGGAACTACGATGCTGGCGAAGAGAAGCTTTTATGAGCTCCATTCGGCATAACAACAAACAACAAACAAACAAACAAACAGCGGCAGCAGTTCATGCAGGGATCCCCTCGTCTCAACACTCCCACATGCGAGCATCCAACTTCTCGAACCAGTGAGAAACCAGATACGAAGTGAACGCACTCAAGATCATCTACGACAGATTCCTACTGCCAAATGCACAAAATATTATCGAGACCGTCAGATTGCTGGGTCGATTGAGCATAGTTAGATCAAATCTGAAGAATTTTTTTTTCCTATTCAGGTCAAAAGCATTGGGCCACATTACGAGCAAAAACCTCAATAATATGATATGTATATGATATGAAAACGCACAAGCGGTAAATTTGAACAAATACTATTTAATAAGTTTATCACAACAATTAGGCTATTTGGTATTACGAGCATGATAGTCGAATTCCTGTTTTGGATTCCCACATGGACGTTTTCTTGGAGGGTATGAGATTAGACAGTGACAATTAGCAGCAGCAGCAGCACCACTGGGACCAAATGAACATACAACAGCAGCAGCAGTTCATGCAGGGATCACCTCGTCACAACACTACAACATGCGAGCATCCAACTTCTCGAACCAGTGAGAAACCAGATACAAAGTGAACGCCCTCAAGATCATCTACGACAGATTCCTACTGCCAAATGCACAAGAGCTTAGCGAGACCGTCAGACTGCGGGGTCGATTGAGCATGGTTAGATCAAATCTGAAGAAGAAAAAATTTTGCGATTAAGGTCGAAAGCATTGGGCCATATTACGAGCAAAAAAAACTCGATAATATGATATGCATATGATATGAAAACGCACAAGCGGTAAATTTGAACAAATACTATTTAATAAGTTTATCACAACAATTAGGCTATTTGGTATTACGAGCATGATAGTCGAATTCCTGTTTTGGATTCCCACATGGACGTTTTCTTGGAGGGTATAAGATTCGACAGTGTCAATGAGCAGCAGCAGCACCACTAGGACCAAATGAACCTGCAACAGCAGCAGCCGTTCATGCAGGGATCCCCTCATCACAACACTACAACATGCAAGCATCAAAATTCTCGAACCAGTGGGAAACCAGATACAAAGTGAACGCACTCAAGATCATCTACGACAGATTCCTACTGCCAAATGCACAAGAGCTTAGCGATACCGTCAGACTGCGGGGTCGATTGAGCATGGTTAGATCAAATCTGAAGAAGAAAAAATTTTGCGATCAAGGTCGAAAGCATTGGGCCATATTACGAGCAAAAAACTCGATAATATGATATGCATATGATATGAAAACGCACAAGCGGTGAATTTGAACAAATACTTTTTAATAAGTTTATCACAACAATTAGGCTATTTGGTATTACGAGCATGATAGTCGAATTCCTGTTTTGGATTCCCACATGGACATTTTCTTGGAGGGTATGAGATTCGACAGTGTCAATGAGCAGCAGCAGCACCACTGGGACCAAATGAACAAACAACAGCAGCAGCAGTTCATGCAGGGATCACCTCGTCACAACATTCCCACAAGCGAGCATCCAACTTCTCGAACCAGTGAGAAACCATATACGAAGTGAACGCACTCAAGATCATCTACGACAGATTCCTACTGGCAAATGCACGAGATAATATCGAGACCGTCAGATTGCTGGGTCGATTGAGCATGGTTAGATCAAATCTGAAGAAGAAAAAATTTTGCGATTAAGGTCGAAAGCATTGGGCCATATTACGAGCAAAAAAAACTCGATAATATGATATGCATATGATATGAAAACGCACAAGCGGTAAATTTGAACAAATACTATTTAATAAGTTTATCACACCAATTAGGCTATTTGGTATTACGAGCATGATAGTCGAATTCCTGTTTTGGATTCCCACATGGACGTTTTTTGGAGGGTATGAGATTAGACAGTGTCAATGAGCAGCAGCAGCACCACTAGGACCAAATGAACCTGCAACAGCAGCAGCAGTTCATGCAGGGATCACCTCGTCACAACACTCTCACATGCGAGCATCCAACTTCTCGAACCAGTGAGAAACCAGATACGAAGTGAACGCACTCAAGATCATCTACGACAGATCCCTACTGCCAAATGCACAAGATATAATCGAGACCGTCAGATTGCTGGGTCGATTGAGCATGGTTAGATCAAATCTGAAGAAGAAAAAATTTTGCGATTAAGGTCGAAAGCATTGGGCCATATTACGAGCAAAAAAAAACTCGATAATATGATATGCATATGATATGAAAACGCACAAGCGGTAAATTTGAACAAATACTATTTAATAAGTTTATCACAACAATTAGGCTATTTGGTATTACGAGCATGATAGTCGAATTCCTGTTTTGGATTCCCACATGGACGTTTACTTGGAGGGTATAAGATTCGACAGTGTCAATGAGCAGCAGCAGCACCACTAGGACCAAATGAACCTGCAACAGCAGCAGCCGTTCATGCAGGGACCCCTCATCACAACACTACAACATGCAAGCATCAAAATTCTCGAACCAGTGGGAAACCAGATACAAAGTGAACGCACTCAAGATCATCTACGACAGATTCCTACTGCCAAATGCACAAGAGCTTAGCGATACCGCCAGACTGCGGGGTCGATTGAGCATGGTTAGATCAAATCTGAAGAAGAAAAAATTTTGCGATCAAGGTCGAAAGCATTGGGCCATATTACGAGCAAAAAACTCGATAATATGATATGCATATGATATGAAAACGCACAAGCGGTGAATTTGAACAAATACTTTTTAATAAGTTTATCACAACAATTAGGCTATTTGGTATTACGAGCATGATAGTCGAATTCCTGTTTTGGATTCCCACATGGACGTTTTCTTGGAGGGTATGAGATTCGACAGTGTCAATGAGCAGCAGCAGCACCACTGGGACCAAATGAACAAACAACAGCAGCAGCAGTTCATGCAGGGATCACCTCGTCACAACATTCCCACAAGCGAGCATCCAACTTCTCGAACCAGTGAGAAACCATATACGAAGTGAACGCACTCAAGATCATCTACGACAGATTCCTACTGCCAAATGCACAAGATAATATCGAGACCGTCAGATTGCTGGGTCGATTGAGCATGGTTAGATCAAATCTGAAGAAGAAAAAATTTTGCGATTAAGGTCGAAAGCATTGGGCCATATTACCTTTGGTGCCTTTGGTGCAGTAAATGGCACGGAAGACTACAGGATTCCAAGGGAATCGGAGTCTTCAGATTCAAATGGAGGACGAGGTGGTGGAAGTCTAAGAGTGTGGCAGTTGTTGGCTAAGATCCAGCACTGGGCTGAAAACTTCCCTTATTCGCCAGTCAGACAAGCGCTTTCTATTTTCCTCTAAACTTTCCAGCAGAGTGGTAAGCTGCCTTTGGACTTCTCGCCTCTGTTGGTTGCTCATCATAAAACCAAATACATTCCAGCGTCTGATATTGATTGCCACACTGGAATGGAAGTGGTTGAAAAGTATACAGACAACACGTTAGCAGAATGAGACGCAAAAGAAGGGCGAGCAGGAGAAAAGAGGAGGGTGATGGACAAGGGTCAGATAGAGGGGGAGATGATTCAGAGGAGAAGAGCCGGACTGAAGAAACATGCCCTCGAAAAGTAGAAGAGTCCACTTCGTCGTCTTCATCAACTTCGTCTTTCGAGATCAGTCTGCAGGTGGAGAAGTACAAACTTTACGTGGGGACTTTCCGACTGCACGGTCTGCGTGTTCCGGATGTGCACTTTCTGTTGGCCTACCATCCTCAGTACATGAAGGAGTTCCTCTCATTCGAGCACAGTCTACATTCCCATCATCACATCTCCGCCTCTAACTTCGACCCTACTCTGGTATCCTACCTCACTTTAATGGCTGCTGCTCGCTTTGACTGCTCTTACTTGATCCGCTCGGTGCTCGAATTGCTTCCAGAAGACGACCCCTTCGCCCGCCCAGTTCGGCTTCTCCCCCACTCTTCCTTCATCTGCGGCTCATCTAGCACTGCCACCACCATGCGGGGGGAGGATTCGTCTGCCGCTGCCATGTCTAAACAGCGCCAGAGAAATATGCTCCTAGATGTGAAGGCTCTAATCAGCCTAAACACGCTTTTAGCCCACGCACCATGGAAAATAAACGCACATACGATTAAGGAAGTAGTGGAGGGAAGTGGGGGTCCGAGACAGTGGCCTCAGGACAAACTGGTCCAGGCAGTCATCATCCTCGCACACTTTCACTCTCTCAGCGGATTCATCCTTGCCACAGGAGTCATGCCTCCTCCCAACCACGACTACTTCAAAGCCAACAACACCTCCGCTGCCACCTCCTCGCAAACAGCACAGAACAGCAGTCATGCAAGGTCAAATGGAGTGATTGGAGTTGGCTCTTCGCAGTCTTCAAGTGTCAATAGAGAGAACGGAGTGGGCGAGAGCGTTAGTGGGGGTTTGGGCAGTCCAAGTAATACTTGTTCAAGCAGCTACTCTCTCGCAGTGCAGTCGAATTTTGCAGGTCCAAGTTCGCCCAGCAGCAGTGGTGGCGTCACCCCGGTCAGCGGGAGGGCAACTCCGGCACACTTTTTTGCGGACAAGGAAGAGGGCGCAGATTTCATAGAGCAGTTGCAGACCATCCCTCATAAAAGTGACTACTCGTCTCTGCATTCTGACGCATCCCATTCTCACTCCTACCAGAGCATAGTGAGACATCTGAGTAGAACCGAATCTGCTGGCCAACAGGGACGCCATAACCGCAAAGACTCAAACAACTCATGTTCTTTGGGAGGAGGAGAAAAAGACTGTGACACAGTAGTCGAGTGGCCCCAGTCGAGACGCGTCTTTAGAGAAAGTTGGCACTTCGTTGGGATCTGATAGTGGCGTTAATGGTCGAATGGATACAGTGTCAGTGAGCACTAGTGGTGGAGCTAGCAATGGAGATGCTTTCCTCAAAATCAGCTCGGCTAGTCTGAAGAACGCCCAGATATCACAGCAGAACAGGAAGTACTTAGTGGTTGACATGGGGCACAGTGCTGCCGGAACAGAGGGAGGGGGAGGGGAAGAGGATGAGTGGACGGAAACGAATGAGGAGAGTGTGAGCAGAGTGGTGAGCAGCTTGGACTTCTCACTGGAGCAGCGCGGAGGAGACAACAGGAACAGCTTGCAACAACTTCTGACTCGAGGGAACAGCTGACTTCTTGACTTCTCGAACAGAAACTAAGCAAAAAACCCAAGAAAAAAAACAAAAATACTGACCAAGAACTACCACAGTTCGAGAGGAGTGCCTTTACGAGGCGAACAAGATTTCAATGAAACCTCCTCATCAGTGGAAGAAGTTCCGGACAGGTCGGAGACCTGGCAGAACCTCGCAGTTGCTAAATTTTTGGCACAACTAACGTGGGACTAGCCATCCTATCTCCAGACCCATACGAACTACGATGCTGGCGAAGAGAAGCTTTTATGAGCTCCATTCGGCATAACAACAAACAACAAACAAACAAACAAACAAACAGCAGCAGCAGTTCATGCAGGGATCCCCTCGTCTCAACACTCCCACATGCGAGCATCCAACTTCTCGAACCAGTGAGAAACCAGATACGAAGTGAACGCACTCAAGATCATCTACGACAGATTCCTACTGCCAAATGCACAAAATATTATCGAGACCGTCAGATTGCTGGGTCGATTGAGCATAGTTAGATCAAATCTGAAGAATTTTTTTTTCCTATTCAGGTCAAAAGCATTGGGCCACATTACGAGCAAAAACCTCAATAATATGATATGTATATGATATGAAAACGCACAAGCGGTAAATTTGAACAAATACCATTTAATAAGTTTATCACAACAATTAGGCTATTTGGTATTACGAGCATGATAGTCGAATTCCTGTTTTGGATTCCCACATGGACGTTTTCTTGGAGGGTATGAGATTAGACAGTGACAATTAGCAGCAGCAGCACCACTGGGACCAAATGAACATACAACAGCAGCAGCAGTTCATGCAGGGATCCCCTCGTCACAACACTACAACATGCGAGCATCCAACTTCTCGAACCAGTGAGAAACCAGATACAAAGTGAACGCCCTCAAGATCATCTACGACAGATTCCTACTGCCAAATGCACAAGAGCTTAGCGAGACCGTCAGACTGCGGGGTCGATTGAGCATGGTTAGATCAAATCTGAAGAAGAAAAAATTTTGCGATTAAGGTCGAAAGCATTGGGCCATATAACGAGCAAAAAAAACTCGATAATATGATATGCATATGATATGAAAACGCACAAGCGGTAAATTTGAACAAATACTATTTAATAAGTTTATCACAACAATTAGGCTATTTGGTATTACGAGCATGATAGTCGAATTCCTGTTTTGGATTCCCACATGGACGTTTTCTTGGAGGGTATAAGATTCGACAGTGTCAATGAGCAGCAGCAGCACCACTAGGACCAAATGAACCTGCAACAGCAGCAGCCGTTCATGCAGGGATCCCCTCATCACAACACTACAACATGCAAGCATCAAAATTCTCGAACCAGTGGGAAACCAGATACAAAGTGAACGCACTCAAGATCATCTACGACAGATTCCTACTGCCAAATGCACAAGAGCTTAGCGATACCGTCAGACTGCGGGGTCGATTGAGCATGGTTAGATCAAATCTGAAGAAGAAAAAATTTTGCGATCAAGGTCGAAAGCATTGGGCCATATTACGAGCAAAAAACTCGATAATATGATATGCATATGATATGAAAACGCACAAGCGGTGAATTTGAACAAATACTTTTTAATAAGTTTATCACAACAATTAGGCTATTTGGTATTACGAGCCTGATAGTCGAATTCCTGTTTTGGATTCCCACATGGACGTTTTCTTGGAGGGTATGAGATTCGACAGTGTCAATGAGCAGCGGCAGCACCACTGGGACCAAATGAACAAACAACAGCAGCAGCAGTTCATGCAGGGATCACCTCGTCACAACATTCCCACAAGCGAGCATCCAACTTCTCGAACCAGTGAGAAACCATATACGAAGTGAACGCACTCAAGATCATCTACGACAGATTCCTACTGCCAAATGCACAAGATAATATCGAGACCGTCAGATTGCTGGGTCGATTGAGCATGGTTAGATCAAATCTGAAGAAGAAAAAATTTTGCGATTAAGGTCGAAAGCATTGGGCCATATTACGAGCAAAAAAAACTCGATAATATGATATGCATATGATATGAAAACGCACAAGCGGTAAATTTGAACAAATACTATTTAATAAGTTTATCACAACAATTAGGCTATTTGGTATTACGAGCATGATAGTCGAATTCCTGTTTTGGATTCCCACATGGACGTTTTCTTGGAGGGTATGAGATTAGACAGTGTCAATGAGCAGCAGCAGCACCACTAGGACCAAATGAACCTGCAACAGCAGCAGCAGTTCTTGCAGGGATCACCTCGTCACAACACTCCCACATGCGAGCATCCAACTTCTCGAACCAGTGAGAAACCAGATACGAAGTGAACGCACTCAAGATCATCTACGACAGATTCCTACTGCCAAATGCACAAGATATAATCGAGACCGTCAGATTGCTGGGTCGATTGAGCATGGTTAGATCAAATCTGAAGAAAAAATTTTGCGATTAAGGTCGAAAGCATTGGGCCATATTACGAGCAAAAAAAAACTCGATAATATGATATGCATATGATATGAAAACGCACAAGCAGTAAATTTGAACAAATACTATTTAATAAGTTTATCACAACAATTAGGCTATTTGGTATTACGAGCATGATAGTCGAATTCCTGTTTTGGATTCCCACATGGACGTTTTCTTGGAGGGTATAAGATTCGACAGTGTCAATGAGCAGCAGCAGCACCACTAGGACCAAATGAACCTGCAACAGCAGCAGCCGTTCATGCAGGGATCCCCTCATCACAACACTACAACATGCAAGCATCAAAATTCTCGAACCAGTGGGAAACCAGATACAAAGTGAACGCACTCAAGATCATCTACGACAGATTCCTACTGCCAAATGCACAAGAGCTTAGCGATACCGTCAGACTGCGGGGTCGATTGAACATGGTTAGATCAAATCTGAAGAAGAAAAAATTTTGCGATCAAGGTCGAAAGCATTGGGCCATATTACGAGCAAAAAACTCGATAATATGATATGCATATGATATGAAAACGCACAAGCGGTGAATTTGAACAAATACTTTTTAATAAGTTTATCACAACAATTAGGCTATTTGGTATTACGAGCATGACAGTCGAATTCCTGTTTTGGATTCCCACATGGACGTTTTCTTGGAGGGTATGAGATTCGACAGTGTCAATGAGCAGCAGCAGCACCACTGGGACCAAATGAACAAACAACAGCAGCAGCAGTTCATGCAGGGATCACCTCGTCACAACATTCCCACAAGCGAGCATCCAACTTCTCGAACCAGTGAGAAACCATATACGAAGTGAACGCACTCAAGATCATCTACGACAGATTCCTACTGCCAAATGCACAAGATAATATCGAGACCGTCAGATTGCTGGGTCGATTGAGCATGGTTAGATCAAATCTGAAGAAGAAAAAATTTTGCGATTAAGGTCGAAAGCATTGGGCCATATTACGAGCAAAAAAAACTCGATAATATGATATGCATATGATATGAAAACGCACAAGCGGTAAATTTGAACAAATACTATTTAATAAGTTTATCACAACAATTAGGCTATTTGGTATTACGAGCATGATAGTCGAATTCCTGTTTTGGATTCCCACATGGACGTTTTCTTGGAGGGTATGAGATTAGACAGTGACAATTAGCAGCAGCAGCACCACTGGGACCAAATGAACATACAACAGCAGCAGCAGTTCATGCAGGGATCACCTCGTCACAACACTCCCACATGCAAGCATCCAACTTCTCGAACCAGTGAGAAACCAGATACAAAGTGAACGCCCTCAAGATCATCTACGACAGATTCCTACTGCCAAATGCACAAGAGCTTAGCGATACCGTCAGACTGCGGGGTCGATTGAGCATGGTTAGATCAAATCTGAAGAAGAAAAAATTTTGCGATCAAGGTCGAAAGCATTGGGCCATATTACGAGCAAAAAACTCGATAATATGATATGCATATGATATGAAAACGCACAAGCGGTGAATTTGAACAAATACTATTTAATAAGTTTATCACAACAGTTAGACTATTTGGTATTACGAGCATGATAGTCGAATTCCTGTTTTGGATTCCCACATGGACGTTTTCTTGGAGGGTATGAGATTAGACAGTGACAATTAGCAGCAGCAGCACCACTAGGACCAAATGAACATACAACAGCAGCAGCACTTAGCCTTATTGTTGTGATAAACTCATTAAATAGGTGTGATGGGCAAAGATGGCCAGCCACACAACAACAATGTAGTGGGAATAGGAGCAACTCGGAAGCAATGACATTTGAACAATCTAGGCGGTAGAGACAGCAACCTCAACGGACCAGATACCAATGAGGCAATTGATGATGCAACAAGTGACGTCATACTACTCGAATGTGAGAAAAGACTGGACTGTCTAGTGGTCCAGATTGAGCATGTAGTGCCGGTTGTTATCACATCAGGTCGAATCAGTGTTAAAAATGTGGGGGGAGGCAGAGATCCAGACGATGTACCCCTGTGCTATTCGTCGCAAGGGGGAGAAACTGGTAGTAGCGAAGTGCACAGTTCCGCATCAGAAATGGATTGTGATGATTATGGTGCAACAACAATTGAGATGAGAGACGACACAGAAGAGGACTATGATGGTGGTGACCGGGAAGACAAAGAAAAAACTACAGGTGGGACGGAGTTGTCAGTGTGGAGTTTGCTGAGAGTATAGTGCGGGATAATCTGGAACCCCTTCTCAACGACTTTCTCAACAATAACAGCGAGAATCTTAACCGGCCAAGTCATAACGGCACTTCGTTCAAAATCAGTGACCAAATCTGGAACAAAGAAATTCAAGATACAGATCCAAGAGACTCAACACGATTCGGATCCCCGAGAGAATCAGAGTTACGTCCCGGAGACGGAGAAAAGGTTCAAATGCAAATGTAGTTAAAAAGATCAGATGGCACCAGTAATGGTCATATGGACACCTTTGGTGCAGTAAATGGCACGGAAGACTACAGGATTCCAAGGGAATCGGAGTCTTCAGATTCAAATGGAGGACGAGGTGGTGGAAGTCTAAGAGTGTGGCAGTTGTTGGCTAAGATCCAGCACTGGGCTGAAAACTTCCCTTATTCGCCAGTCAGACAAGCGCTTTCTATTTTCCTCTAAACTTTCCAGCAGAGTGGTAAGCTGCCTTTGGACTTCTCGCCTCTGTTGGTTGCTCATCATAAAACCAAATACATTCCAGCGTCTGATATTGATTGCCACACTGGAATGGAAGTGGTTGAAAAAGTATACAGACAACACGTTAGCAGAATGAGACGCAAAAGAAGGGCGAGCAGGAGAAGAGAGGAGGGTGATGGACAAGGGTCAGATAGAGGGGGAGATGATTCAGAGGAGAAGAGCCGGACTGAAGAAACATGCCCTCGAAAAGTAGAAGAGTCCACTTCGTCGTCTTCATCAACTTCGTCTTTCGAGATCAGTCTGCAGGTGGAGAAGTACAAACTTTACGTGGGGACTTTCCGACTGCACGGTCTGCGTGTTCCGGATGTGCACTTTCTGTTGGCCTACCATCCTCAGTACATGAAGGAGTTCCTCTCATTCGAGCACAGTCTACATTCCCATCATCACATCTCCGCCTCTAACTTCGACCCTACTCTGGTATCCTACCTCACTTTAATGGCTGCTGCTCGCTTTGACTGCTCTTACTTGATCCGCTCGGTGCTCGAATTGCTTCCAGAAGACGACCCCTTCGCCCGCCCAGTTCGGCTTCTCCCCCACTCTTCCTTCATCTGCGGCTCATCTAGCACTGCCACCACCATGCGGGGGGAGGATTCGTCTGCCGCTGCCATGTCTAAACAGCGCCAGAGAAATATGCTCCTAGATGTGAAGGCTCTAATCAGCCTAAACACGCTTTTAGCCCACGCACCATGGAAAATAAACGCACATACGATTAAGGAAGTAGTGGAGGGAATTGGGGGTCCGAGACAGTGGCCTCAGGACAAACTGGTCCAGGCAGTCATCATCCTCGCACACTTTCACTCTCTCAGCGGATTCATCCTTGCCACAGGAGTCATGCCTCCTCCCAACCACGACTACTTCAAAGCCAACAACACCTCCGCTGCCACCTCCTCGCAAACAGCACAGAACAGCAGTCATGCAAGGTCAAATGGAGTGATTGGAGTTGGCTCTTCGCAGTCTTCAAGTGTCAATAGAGAGAACGGAGTGGGCGAGAGCGTTAGTGGGGGTTTGGGCAGTCCAAGTAATACTTGTTTAAGCAGCTACTCTCTCGCAGTGCAGTCGAATTTTGCAGGTCCAAGTTCGCCCAGCAGCAGTGGTGGCGTCACCCCGGTCAGCGGGAGGGCAACTCCGGCACACTTTTTTGCGGACAAGGAAGAGGGCGCAGATTTCATAGAGCAGTTGCAGACCATCCCTCATAAAAGTGACTACTCGTCTCTGCATTCTGACGCATCCCATTCTCACTCCTACCAGAGCATAGTGAGACAACTGAGTAAAACCGACTCTGCTGGCCAACAGGGACGCCATAACCGCAAAGACTCAAACAACTCATGTTCTTTGGGAGGAGGAGAAAAAGACTGTGACACAGTAGTCGAGTGGCCCCAGTCGAGACGCGTCTTTAGAGAAAGTTGGCACTTCGTTGGGATCTGATAGTGGCGTTAATGGTCGAATGGATACAGTGTCAGTGAGCACTAGTGGTGGAGCTAGCAATGGAGATGCTTTCCTCAAAATCAGCTCGGCTAGTCTGAAGAGCGCCCAGATATCACAGCAGAACAGGAAGTACTTAGTGGTTGACATGGGGCACGTGGACTTTGGTGTCAGCAGTGCTGCCGGAACAGAGGGAGGGGGAGGGGAAGAGAATGAGTGGACGGAAACGAATGAGGAGAGTGTGAGCAGATTGGTGCGCAGCTTGGACTTCTTGCTGGAGCAGCGCGGAGGAGACAACAGGAACAGCTTGCAACAACTTCTGACTCGAGGGAACAGCTGACTTCTTGACTTATCGAACAGAAACTAAGCAAAAAACCCAAGAAAAAAAACAAAAATACTGACCAAGAACTACCACAGTTCGAGAGGAGTGCCTTTACGAGGCGAACAAGATTTCAATGAAACCTCCTCATCAGTGGAGGAAGTTCCGGACAGGTCGGAGACCTGGCAGAACCTCGCAGTTGCTATATTTTTGGCACAACTAACGTGGGACTAGCCATCCTATCTCCAGACCCATACGGAACTACGATGCTGGCGAAGAGAAGCTTTTATGAGCTCCATTCGGCATAACAACAAACAACAAACAAACAAACAAACAGCGGCAGCAGTTCATGCAGGGATCCCCTCGTCTCAACACTCCCACATGCGAGCATCCAACTTCTCGAACCAGTGAGAAACCAGATACGAAGTGAACGCACTCAAGATCATCTACGACAGATTCCTACTGCCAAATGCACAAAATATTATCGAGACCGTCAGATTGCTGGGTCGATTGAGCATAGTTAGATCAAATCTGAAGAATTTTTTTTTCCTATTCAGGTCAAAAGCATTGGGCCACATTACGAGCAAAAACCTCAATAATATGATATGTATATGATATGAAAACGCACAAGCGGTAAATTTGAACAAATACTATTTAATAAGTTTATCACAACAATTAGGCTATTTGGTATTACGAGCATGATAGTCGAATTCCTGTTTTGGATTCCCACATGGACGTTTTCTTGGAGGGTATGAGATTAGACAGTGACAATTAGCAGCAGCAGCACCACTGGGACCAAATGAACATACAACAGCAGCAGCAGTTCATGCAGAATCACCTCGTCACAACACTACAACATGCGAGCATCCAACTTCTCGAACCAGTGAGAAACCAGATACAAAGTGAACGCCCTCAAGATCATCTACGACAGATTCCTACTGCCAAATGCACAAGAGCTTAGCGAGACCGTCAGACTGCGGGGTCGATTGAGCATGGTTAGATCAAATCTGAAGAAGAAAAAATTTTGCGATTAAGGTCGAAAGCATTGGGCCATATTACGAGCAAAAAAAAAACTCGATAATATGATATGCATATGATATGAAAACGCACAAGCGGTAAATTTGAACAAATACTATTTAATAAGTTTATCACAACAATTAGGCTATTTGGTATTACGAGCATGATAGTCGAATTCCTGTTTTGGATTCCCACATGGACGTTTTCTTGGAGGGTATAAGATTCGACAGTGTCAATGAGCAGCAGCAGCACCACTAGGACCAAATGAACCTGCAACAGCAGCAGCAGTTCATGCAGGGATCCCCTCATCACAACACTACAACATGCAAGCATCAAAATTCTCGAACCAGTGGGAAACCAGATACAAAGTGAACGCACTCAAGATCATCTACGACAGATTCCTACTGCCAAATGCACAAGAGCTTAGCGATACCGTCAGACTGCGGGGTCGATTGAGCATGGTTAGA
Source organism: Symsagittifera roscoffensis (assembly GCF_963678635.1). Lineage (NCBI taxonomy): Eukaryota > Metazoa > Xenacoelomorpha > Acoela > Convolutidae > Symsagittifera > Symsagittifera roscoffensis. Next base: position 59,534,014 of record NC_087067.1, on the reverse strand, counting down.
TCAAATCTGAAGAAGAAAAAATTTTGCGATCAAGGTCGAAAGCATTGGGCCATATTACGAGCAAAAAACTCGATAATATGATATGCATATGATATGAAAACGCACAAGCGGTGAATTTGAACAAATACTTTTTAATAAGTTTATCACAACAATTAGGCTATTTGGTATTACGAGCATGATAGTCGAATTCCTGTTTTGGATTCCCACATGGACATTTTCTTGGAGGGTATGAGATTCGACAGTGTCAATGAGCAGCAGCAGCACCACTGGGACCAAATGAACAAACAACAGCAGCAGCAGTTCATGCAGGGATCACCTCGTCACAACATTCCCACAAGCGAGCATCCAACTTCTCGAACCAGTGAGAAACCATATACGAAGTGAACGCACTCAAGATCATCTACGACAGATTCCTACTGGCAAATGCACAAGATAATATCGAGACCGTCAGATTGCTGGGTCGATTGAGCATGGTTAGATCAAATCTGAAGAAGAAAAAATTTTGCGATTAAGGTCGAAAGCATTGGGCCATATTACGAGCAAAAAAAACTCGATAATATGATATGCATATGATATGAAAACGCACAAGCGGTAAATTTGAACAAATACTATTTAATAAGTTTATCAGCCCAATTAGGCTATTTGGTATTACGAGCATGATAGTCGAATTCCTGTTTTGGATTCCCACATGGACGTTTTCTTGGAGGGTATGAGATTAGACAGTGTCAATGAGCAGCAGCAGCACCACTAGGACCAAATGAAACTGCAACAGCAGCAGCAGTTCATGCAGGGATCACCTCGTCACAACACTCTCACATGCGAGCATCCAACTTCTCGAACCAGTGAGAAACCAGATACGAAGTGAACGCACTCAAGATCATCTACGACAGATTCCTACTGCCAAATGCACAAGATATAATCGAGACCGTCAGATTGCTGGGTCGATTGAGCATGGTTAGATCAAATCTGAAGAAGAAAAAATTTTGCGATTAAGGTCGAAAGCATTGGGCCATATTACGAGCAAAAAAAACTCGATAATATGATATGCATATGATATGAAAACGCACAAGCGGTAAATTTGAACAAATACTATTTAATAAGTTTATCACAACAATTAGGCTATTTGGTATTACGAGCATGATAGTCGAATTCCTGTTTTGGATTCCCACATGGACGTTTACTTGGAGGGTATAAGATTCGACAGTGTCAATGAGCAGCAGCAGCACCACTAGGACCAAATGAACCTGCAACAGCAGCAGCCGTTCATGCAGGGATCCCCTCATCACAACACTACAACATGCAAGCATCAAAATTCTCGAACCAGTGGGAAACCAGATACAAAGTGAACGCACTCAAGATCATCTACGACAGATTCCTACTGCCAAATGCACAAGAGCTTAGCGATACCGCCAGACTGCGGGGTCGATTGAGCATGGTTAGATCAAATCTGAAGAAGAAAAAATTTTGCGATCAAGGTCGAAAGCATTGGGTCATATTACGAGCAAAAAACTCGATAATATGATATGCATATGATATGAAAACGCACAAGCGGTAAATTTGAACAAATACTATTTAATAAGTTTATCACAACAATTAGGCTATTTGGTATTACGAGCATGATAGTCGAATTCCTGTTTTGGATTCCCACATGGACATTTTCTTGGAGGGTATGAGATTCGACAGTGTCAATGAGCAGCAGCAGCACCACTGGGACCAAATGAACAAACAACAGCAGCAGCAGTTCATGCAGGGATCACCTCGTCACAACATTCCCACAAGCGAGCATCCAACTTCTCGAACCAGTGAGAAACCATATACGAAGTGAACGCACTCAAGATCATCTACGACAGATTCCTACTGGCAAATGCACAAGATATAATCGAGACCGTCAGATTGCTGGGTCGATTGAGCATGGTTAGATCAAATCTGAAGAAGAAAAAATTTTGCGATTAAGGTCGAAAGCATTGGGCCATATTACGAGCAAAAAAAAACTCGATAATATGATATGCATATGATATGAAAACGCACAAGCGGTAAATTTGAACAAATACTATTTAATAAGTTTATCACAACAATTAGGCTATTTGGTATTACGAGCATGATAGTCGAATTCCTGTTTTGGATTCCCACATGGACGTTTACTTGGAGGGTATAAGATTCGACAGTGTCAATGAGCAGCAGCAGCACCACTAGGACCAAATGAACCTGCAACAGCAGCAGCCGTTCATGCAGGGATCCCCTCATCACAACACTACAACATGCAAGCATCAAAATTCTCGAACCAGTGGGAAACCAGATACAAAGTGAACGCACTCAAGATCATCTACGACAGATTCCTACTGCCAAATGCACAAGAGCTTAGCGATACCGCCAGACTGCGGGGTCGATTGAGCATGGTTAGATCAAATCTGAAGAAGAAAAAATTTTGCGATCAAGGTCGAAAGCATTGGGTCATATTACGAGCAAAAAACTCGATAATATGATATGCATATGATATGAAAACGCACAAGCGGTAAATTTGAACAAATACTATTTAATAAGTTTATCACAACAATTAGGCTATTTGGTATTACGAGCATGATAGTCGAATTCCTGTTTTGGATTCCCATATGGACATTTTCTTGGAGGGTATGAGATTCGACAGTGTCAATGAGCAGCAGCAGCACCACTGGGACCAAATGAACAAACAACAGCAGCAGCAGTTCATGCAGGGATCACCTCGTCACAACATTCCCACAAGCGAGCATCCAACTTCTCGAACCAGTGAGAAACCATATACGAAGTGAACGCACTCAAGATCATCTACGACAGATTCCTACTGGCAAATGCACAAGATAATATCGAGACCGTCAGATTGCTGGGTCGATTGAGCATGGTTAGATCAAATCTGAAGAAGAAAAAATTTTGCGATTAAGGTCGAAAGCATTGGGCCATATTACGAGCAAAAAAAACTCGATAATATGATATGCATATGATATGAAAACGCACAAGCGGTAAATTTGAACAAATACTATTTAATAAGTTTATCACACCAATTAGGCTATTTGGTATTACGAGCATGATAGTCGAATTCCTGTTTTGGATTCCCACATGGACGTTTTCTTGGAGGGTATGAGATTAGACAGTGTCAATGAGCAGCAGCAGCACCACTAGGACCAAATGAACCTGCAACAGCAGCAGCAGTTCATGCAGGGATCCCCTCGTCACAACACTACCACATGCGAGCATCCAAATTCTCGAACCAGTGAGAAACCAGATACAAAGTGAACGCACTCAAGATCATCTACGACAGATTCCTACTGCCAAATGCACAAGATATAATCGAGACCGTCAGATTGCTGGGTCGATTGAGCATGGTTAGATCAAATCTGAAGAAGAAAAAATTTTGCGATTAAGGTCGAAAGCATTGGGCCATATTACGAGCAAAAAAAAACTCGATAATATGATATGCATATGATATGAAAACGCACAAGCGGTAAATTTGAACAAATACTATTTAATAAGTTTATCACAACAATTAGGCTATTTGGTATTACGAGCATGATAGTCGAATTCCTGTTTTGGATTCCCACCTGGACGTTTACTTGGAGGGTATAAGATTCGACAGTGTCAATGAGCAGCAGCAGCACCACTAGGACCAAATGAACCTGCAACAGCAGCAGCCGTTCATGCAGGGATCCCCTCATCACAACACTACAACATGCAAGCATCAAAATTCTCGAACCAGTGGGAAACCAGATACAAAGTGAACGCACTCAAGATCATCTACGACAGATTCCTACTGCCAAATGCACAAGAGCTTAGCGATACCGCCAGACTGCGGGGTCGATTGAGCATGGTTAGATCAAATCTGAAGAAGAAAAAATTTTGCGATCAAGGTCGAAAGCATTGGGTCATATTACGAGCAAAAAACTCGATAATATGATATGCATATGATATGAAAACGCACAAGCGGTGAATTTGAACAAATACTTTTTAATAAGTTTATCACAACAATTAGGCTATTTGGTATTACGAGCATGATAGTCGAATTCCTGTTTTGGATTCCCACATGGACGTTTTCTTGGAGGGTATGAGATTCGACAGTGTCAATGAGCAGCAGCAGCACCACTGGGACCAAATGAACAAACAACAGCAGCAGCAGTTCATGCAGGGATCACCTCGTCACAACATTCCCACAAGCGAGCATCCAACTTCTCGAACCAGTGAGAAACCATATACGAAGTGAACGCACTCAAGATCATCTACGACAGATTCCTACTGCCAAATGCACAAGATAATATCGAGACCGTCAGATTGCTGGGTCGATTGAGCATGGTTAGATCAAATCTGAAGAAGAAAAAATTTTGCGATTAAGGTCGAAAGCATTGGGCCATATTACCTTTGGTGCCTTTGGTGCAGTAAATGGCACGGAAGACTACAGGATTCCAAGGGAATCGGAGTCTTCAGATTCAAATGGAGGACGAGGTGGTGGAAGTCTAAGAGTGTGGCAGTTGTTGGCTAAGATCCAGCACTGGGCTGAAAACTTCCCTTATTCGCCAGTCAGACAAGCGCTTTCTATTTTCCTCTAAACTTTCCAGCAGAGTGGTAAGCTGCCTTTGGACTTCTCGCCTCTGTTGGTTGCTCATCATAAAACCAAATACATTCCAGCGTCTGATATTGATTGCCACACTGGAATGGAAGTGGTTGAAAAAGTATACAGACAACACGTTAGCAGAATGAGACGCAAAAGAAGGGCGAGCAGGAGAAGAGAGGAGGGTGATGGACAAGGGTCAGATAGAGGGGGAGATGATTCAGAGGAGAAGAGCCGGACTGAAGAAACATGCCCTCGAAAAGTAGAAGAGTCCACTTCGTCGTCTTCATCAACTTCGTCTTTCGAGATCAGTCTGCAGGTGGAGAAGTACAAACTTTACGTGGGGACTTTCCGACTGCACGGTCTGCGTGTTCCGGATGTGCACTTTCTGTTGGCCTACCATCCTCAGTACATGAAGGAGTTCCTCTCATTCGAGCACAGTCTACATTCCCATCATCACATCTCCGCCTCTAACTTCGACCCTACTCTGGTATCCTACCTCACTTTAATGGCTGCTGCTCGCTTTGACTGCTCTTACTTGATCCGCTCGGTGCTCGAATTGCTTCCAGAAGACGACCCCTTCGCCCGCCCAGTTCGGCTTCTCCCCCACTCTTCCTTCATCTGCGGCTCATCTAGCACTGCCACCACCATGCGGGGGGAGGATTCGTCTACCGCTGCCATGTCTAAACAGCGCCAGAGAAATATGCTCCTAGATGTGAAGGCTCTAATCAGCCTAAACACGCTTTTAGCCCACGCACCATGGAAAATAAACGCACATACGATTAAGGAAGTAGTGGAGGGAAGTGGGGGTCCGAGACAGTGGCCTCAGGACAAACTGGTCCAGGCAGTCATCATCCTCGCACACTTTCACTCTCTCAGCGGATTCATCCTTGCCACAGGAGTCATGCCTCCTCCCAACCACGACTACTTCAAAGCCAACAACACCTCCGCTGCCACCTCCTCGCAAACAGCACAGAACAGCAGTCATGCAAGGTCAAATGGAGTGATTGGAGTTGGCTCTTCGCAGTCTTCAAGTGTCAATAGAGAGAACGGAGTGGGCGAGAGCGTTAGTGGGGGTTTGGGCAGTCCAAGTAATACTTGTTTAAGCAGCTACTCTCTCGCAGTGCAGTCGAATTTTGCAGGTCCAAGTTCGCCCAGCAGCAGTGGTGGCGTCACCCCGGTCAGCGGGAGGGCAACTCCGGCACACTTTTTTGCGGACAAGGAAGAGGGCGCAGATTTCATAGAGCAGTTGCAGACCATCCCTCATAAAAGTGACTACTCGTCTCTGCATTCTGACGCATCCCATTCTCACTCCTACCAGAGCATAGTGAGACATCTGAGTAGAACCGAATCTGCTGGCCAACAGGGACGCCATAACCGCAAAGACTCAAACAACTCATGTTCTTTGGGAGGAGGAGAAAAAGACTGTGACACAGTAGTCGAGTGGCCCCAGTCGAGACGCGTCTTTAGAGAAAGTTGGCACTTCGTTGGGATCTGATAGTGGCGTTAATGGTCGAATGGATACAGTGTCAGTGAGCACTAGTGGTGGAGCTAGCAATGGAGATGCTTTCCTCAAAATCAGCTCGGCTAGTCTGAAGAACGCCCAGATATCACAGCAGAACAGGAAGTACTTAGTGGTTGACATGGGGCACAGTGCTGCCGGAACAGAGGGAGGGGGAGGGGAAGAGGATGAGTGGACGGAAACGAATGAGGAGAGTGTGAGCAGAGTGGTGAGCAGCTTGGACTTCTCGCAGGAGCAGCGCGGAGGAGACAACAGGAACAGCTTGCAACAACTTCTGACTCGAGGGAACAGCTGACTTCTTGACTTCTCGAACAGAAACTAAGCAAAAAACCCAAGAAAAAAAACAAAAATACTGACCAAGAACTACCACAGTTCGAGAGGAGTGCCTTTACGAGGCGAACAAGATTTCAATGAAACCTCCTCATCAGTGGAAGAAGTTCCGGACAGGTCGGAGACCTGGCAGAACCTCGCAGTTGCTAAATTTTTGGCACAACTAACGTGGGACTAGCCATCCTATCTCCAGACCCATACGAACTACGATGCTGGCGAAGAGAAGCTTTTATGAGCTCCATTCGGCATAACAACAAACAACAAACAAACAAACAAACAAACAGCAGCAGCAGTTCATGCAGGGATCCCCTCGTCTCAACACTCCCACATGCGAGCATCCAACTTCTCGAACCAGTGAGAAACCAGATACGAAGTGAACGCACTCAAGATCATCTACGACAGATTCCTACTGCCAAATGCACAAAATATTATCGAGACCGTCAGATTGCTGGGTCGATTGAGCATAGTTAGATCAAATCTGAAGAATTTTTTTTCCTATTCAGGTCAAAAGCATTGGGCCACATTACGAGCAAAAACCTCAATAATATGATATGTATATGATATGAAAACGCACAAGCGGTAAATTTGAACAAATACTATTTAATAAGTTTATCACAACAATTAGGCTATTTGGTATTACGAGCATGATAGTCGAATTCCTGTTTTGGATTCCCACATGGACGTTTTCTTGGAGGGTATGAGATTAGACAGTGACAATTAGCAGCAGCAGCACCACTGGGACCAAATGAACATACAACAGCAGCAGCAGTTCATGCAGGGATCCCCTCGTCACAGCACTACAACATGCGAGCATCCAACTTCTCGAACCAGTGAGAAACCAGATACAAAGTGAACGCCCTCAAGATCATCTACGACAGATTCCTACTGCCAAATGCACAAGAGCTTAGCGAGACCGTCAGAATGCGGGGTCGATTGAGCATGGTTAGATCAAATCTGAAGAAAAAATTTTGCGATTAAGGTCGAAAGCATTGGGCCATATAACGAGCAAAAAAAACTCGATAATATGATATGCATATGATATGAAAACGCACAAGCGGTAAATTTGAACAAATACTATTTAATAAGTTTATCACAACAATTAGGCTATTTGGTATTACGAGCATGATAGTCGAATTCCTGTTTTGGATTCCCACATGGACGTTTTCTTGGAGGGTATAAGATTCGACAGTGTCAATGAGCAGCAGCAGCACCACTAGGACCAAATGAACCTGCAACAGCAGCAGCCGTTCATGCAGGGATCCCCTCATCACAACACTACAACATGCAAGCATCAAAATTCTCGAACCAGTGGGAAACCAGATACAAAGTGAACGCACTCAAGATCATCTACGACAGATTCCTACTGCCAAATGCACAAGAGCTTAGCGATACCGTCAGACTGCGGGGTCGATTGAGCATGGTTAGATCAAATCTGAAGAAGAAAAAATTTTGCGATCAAGGTCGAAAGCATTGGGCCATATTACGAGCAAAAAACTCGATAATATGATATGCATATGATATGAAAACGCACAAGCGGTGAATTTGAACAAATACTTTTTAATAAGTTTATCACAACAATTAGGCTATTTGGTATTACGAGCATGATAGTCGAATTCCTGTTTTGGATTCCCACATGGACGTTTTCTTGGAGGGTATGAGATTCGACAGTGTCAATGAGCAGCAGCAGCACCACTGGGACCAAATGAACAAACAACAGCAGCAGCAGTTCATGCAGGGATCACCTCGTCACAACATTCCCACAAGCGAGCATCCAACTTCTCGAACCAGTGAGAAACCATATACGAAGTGAACGCACTCAAGATCATCTACGACAGATTCCTACTGCCAAATGCACAAGATAATATCGAGACCGTCAGATTGCTGGGTCGATTGAGCATGGTTAGATCAAATCTGAAGAAGAAAAAATTTTGCGATTAAGGTCGAAAGCATTGGGCCATATTACGAGCAAAAAAAACTCGACAATATGATATGCATATGATATGAAAACGCACAAGCGGTAAATTTGAACAAATACTATTTAATAAGTTTATCACAACAATTAGGCTATTTGGTATTACGAGCATGATAGTCGAATTCCTGTTTTGGATTCCCACATGGACGTTTTCTTGGAGGGTATGAGATTAGACAGTGTCAATGAGCAGCAGCAGCACCACTAGGACCAAATGAACCTGCAACAGCAGCAGCAGTTCATGCAGGGATCACCTCGTCACAACACTCCCACATGCGAGCATCCAACTTCTCGAACCAGTGAGAAACCAGATACGAAGTGAACGCACTCAAGATCATCTACGACAGATTCCTACTGCCAAATGCACAAGATATAATCGAGACCGTCAGATTGCTGGGTCGATTGAGCATGGTTAGATCAAATCTGAAGAAGAAAAAATTTTGCGATTAAGGTCGAAAGCATTGGGCCATATTACGAGCAAAAAAAAACTCGATAATATGATATGCATATGATATGAAAACGCACAAGCGGTAAATTTGAACAAATACTATTTAATAAGTTTATCACAACAATTAGGCTATTTGGTATTACGAGCATGATAGTCGAATTCCTGTTTTGGATTCCCACATGGACGTTTTCTTGGAGGGTATAAGATTCGACAGTGTCAATGAGCAGCAGCAGCACCACTAGGACCAAATGAACCTGCAACAGCAGCAGCCGTTCATGCAGGGATCCCCTCATCACAACACTACAACATGCAAGCATCAAAATTCTCGAACCAGTGGGAAACCAGATACAAAGTGAACGCACTCAAGATCATCTACGACAGATTCCTACTGCCAAATGCACAAGAGCTTAGCGATACCGTCAGACTGCGGGGTCGATTGAGCATGGTTAGATCAAATCTGAAGAAGAAAAAATTTTGCGATCAAGGTCGAAAGCATTGGGCCATATTACGAGCAAAAAACTCGATAATATGATATGCATATGATATGAAAACGCACAAGCGGTGAATTTGAACAAATACTTTTTAATAAGTTTATCACAACAATTAGGCTATTTGGTATTACGAGCATGACAGTCGAATTCCTGTTTTGGATTCCCACATGGACGTTTTCTTGGAGGGTATGAGATTCGACAGTGTCAATGAGCAGCAGCAGCACCACTGGGACCAAATGAACAAACAACAGCAGCAGCAGTTCATGCAGGGATCACCTCGTCACAACATTCCCACAAGCGAGCATCCAACTTCTCGAACCAGTGAGAAACCATATACGAAGTGAACGCACTCAAGATCATCTACGACAGATTCCTACTGCCAAATGCACAAGATAATATCGAGACCGTCAGATTGCTGGGTCGATTGAGCATGGTTAGATCAAATCTGAAGAAGAAAAAATTTTGCGATTAAGGTCGAAAGCATTGGGCCATATTACGAGCAAAAAAAACTCGATAATATGATATGCATATGATATGAAAACGCACAAGCGGTGAATTTGAACAAATACTTTTTAATAAGTTTATCACAACAATTAGGCTATTTGGTATTACGAGCATGATAGTCGAATTCCTGTTTTGGATTCCCACATGGACGTTTTCTTGGAGGGTATGAGATTAGACAGTGACAATTAGCAGCAGCAGCACCACTAGGACCAAATGAACATACAACAACAGCAGCACTTAACCTTATTGTTGTGATAAACTCATTAAATAGGTGTGATGGGCAAAGATGGCCAGCCACACAACAACAATGTAGTGGGAATAGGAGCAACTCGGAAGCAATGACATTTGAACAATCTAGGCGGTAGAGACAGCAACCTCAACGGACCAGATACCAATGAGGCAATTGATGATGCAACAAGTGACGTCATACTACTCGAATGTGAGAAAAGACTGGACTGTCTAGTGGTCCAGATTGAGCATGTAGTGCCGGTTGTTATCACATCAGGTCGAATCAGTGTTAAAAATGTGGGGGGAGGCAGAGATCCAGACGATGTACCCCTGTGCTATTCGTCGCAAGGGGGAGAAACTGGTAGTAGCGAAGTGCACAGTTCCGCATCAGAAATGGATTGTGATGATTATGGTGCAACAACAATTGAGATGAGAGACGACACAGAAGAGGACTATGATGGTGGTGACCGGGAAGACAAAGAAAAAACTACAGGTGGGACGGAGTTGTCAGTGTGGAGTTTGCTGAGAGTATAGTGCGGGATAATCTGGAACCCCTTCTCAACGACTTTCTCAACAATAACAGCGAGAATCTTAACCGGCCAAGTCATAACGGCACTTCGTTCAAAATCAGTGACCAAATCTGGAACAAAGAAATTCAAGATACAGATCCAAGAGACTCAACACGATTCGGATCCCCGAGAGAATCAGAGTTACGTCCCGGAGACGGAGAAAAGGTTCAAATGCAAATGTAGTTAAAAAGATCAGATGGCACCAGTAATGGTCATATGGACACCTTTGGTGCAGTAAATGGCACGGAAGACTACAGGATTCCAAGGGAATCGGAGTCTTCAGATTCAAATGGAGGACGAGGTGGTGGAAGTCTAAGAGTGTGGCAGTTGTTGGCTAAGATCCAGCACTGGGCTGAAAACTTCCCTTATTCGCCAGTCAGACAAGCGCTTTCTATTTTCCTCTAAACTTTCCAGCAGAGTGGTAAGCTGCCTTTGGACTTCTCGCCTCTGTTGGTTGCTCATCATAAAACCAAATACATTCCAGCGTCTGATATTGATTGCCACACTGGAATGGAAGTGGTTGAAAAAGTATACAGACAACACGTTAGCAGAATGAGACGCAAAAGAAGGGCGAGCAGGAGAAGAGAGGAGGGTGATGGACAAGGGTCAGATAGAGGGGGAGATGATTCAGAGGAGAAGAGCCGGACTGAAGAAACATGCCCTCGAAAAGTAGAAGAGTCCACTTCGTCGTCTTCATCAACTTCGTCTTTCGAGATCAGTCTGCAGGTGGAGAAGTACAAACTTTACGTGGGGACTTTCCGACTGCACGGTCTGCGTGTTCCGGATGTGCACTTTCTGTTGGCCTACCATCCTCAGTACATGAAGGAGTTCCTCTCATTCGAGCACAGTCTACATTCCCATCATCACATCTCCGCCTCTAACTTCGACCCTACTCTGGTATCCTACCTCACTTTAATGGCTGCTGCTCGCTTTGACTGCTCTTACTTGATCCGCTCGGTGCTCGAATTGCTTCCAGAAGACGACCCCTTCGCCCGCCCAGTTCGGCTTCTCCCCCACTCTTCCTTCATCTGCGGCTCATCTAGCACTGCCACCACCATGCGGGGGGAGGATTCGTCTACCGCTGCCATGTCTAAACAGCGCCAGAGAAATATGCTCCTAGATGTGAAGGCTCTAATCAGCCTAAACACGCTTTTAGCCCACGCACCATGGAAAATAAACGCACATACGATTAAGGAAGTAGTGGAGGGAAGTGGGGGTCCGAGACAGTGGCCTCAGGACAAACTGGTCCAGGCAGTCATCATCCTCGCACACTTTCACTCTCTCAGCGGATTCATCCTTGCCACAGGAGTCATGCCTCCTCCCAACCACGACTACTTCAAAGCCAACAACACCTCCGCTGCCACCTCCTCGCAAACAGCACAGAACAGCAGTCATGCAAGGTCAAATGGAGTGATTGGAGTTGGCTCTTCGCAGTCTTCAAGTGTCAATAGAGAGAACGGAGTGGGCGAGAGCGTTAGTGGGGGTTTGGGCAGTCCAAGTAATACTTGTTCAAGCAGCTACTCTCTCGCAGTGCAGTCGAATTTTGCAGGTCCAAGTTCGCCCAGCAGCAGTGGTGGCGTCACCCCGGTCAGCGGGAGGGCAACTCCGGCACACTTTTTTGCGGACAAGGAAGAGGGCGCAGATTTCATAGAGCAGTTGCAGACCATCCCTCATAAAAGTGACTACTCGTCTCTGCATTCTGACGCATCCCATTCTCACTCCTACCAGAGCATAGTGAGACATCTGAGTAGAACCGAATCTGCTGGCCAACAAGGACGCCATAACCGCAAAGACTCAAACAACTCATGTTCTTTGGGAGGAGGAGAAAAAGACTGTGACACAGTAGTCGAGTGGCCCCAGTCGAGACGCGTCTTTAGAGAAAGTTGGCACTTCGTTGGGATCTGATAGTGGCGTTAATGGTCGAATGGATACAGTGTCAGTGAGCACTAGTGGTGGAGCTAGCAATGGAGATGTTTTCCTCAAAATCAGCTCGGCTAGTCTGAAGAGCGCCCAGATATCACAGCAGAACAGGAAGTACTTAGTGGTTGACATGGGGCACGTGGACTTTGGTGTCAGCAGTGCTGCCGGAACAGAGGGAGGGGGAGGGGAAGAGAATGAGTGGACGGAAACGAATGAGGAGAGTGTGAGCAGATTGGTGCGCAGCTTGGACTTCTTGCTGGAGCAGCGCGGAGGAGACAACAGGAACAGCTTGCAACAACTTCTGACTCGAGGGAACAGCTGACTTCTTGACTTCTCGAACAGAAACTAAGCAAAAAACCCAAGAAAAAAACAAAAATACTGACCAAGAACTACCACAGTTCGAGAGGAGTGCCTTTACGAGGCGAACAAGATTTCAATGAAACCTCCTCATCAGTGGAAGAAGTTCCGGACAGGTCGGAGACCTGGCAGAACCTCGCAGTTGTGAAATTTTTGGCACAACTAACAGTGTCAATGAGCAGCAGCAGCAGCACCACTAGGACCAAATGAACCTGCAACAGCAGCAGCAGTTCATGCAGGGATCCCCTCGTCACAACACTACAACATGCGAGCATCAAAATTCTCGAACCAGTGGGAAACCAGATACAAAGTGAACGCACTCAAGATCATCTACGACAGATTCCTACTGCCAAATGCACAAGATATTATCGTGACCGTCAGATTGCTGGGTCGATTGAGCATGCTTAGATCAAATCTGAAGAAATTTTTTTTTCCTATTCAGGTCAAAAGCATTGGGCCATATTACGAGCAAAAACCTCAATAATATGATATGTATATGATATGAAAACGCACAAGCGGTAAATTTGAACAAAAACTATTTAATAAGTTTATCACAACAATTAGGCTATTTGGTATTACGAGCATGATAGTCGAATTCCTGTTTTGGATTCCCACATGGACGTTTTCTTGGAGGGTATGAGATTCGACAGTGTCAATGAGCAGCAGCAGCACCACTAGGATTAAATGAACCTACAACAGCAGCAGCAGTGTCAATGAGCAGCAGCACCACCACTGGGACCAAATGAACATACAACAGCAGCAGCAGTTCATGCAGGGATCACCTCGTCACAACACTCCCACATGCGAGCATCCAACTTCTCGAACCAGTGAGAAATCAGATACGAAGTGAACGCACTCAAGATCATCTACGACAGATTCCTACTGCCAAATTCACAAGATATTATCGAGACCGTCAGATTGCTGGGTCGATTGAGCATGGTTAGATCAAATCTGAAGAAATTTTTTTTTCCTATTCAGGTCAAAAGCATTGGGCCATATTAAGAGCAAAAACCTCAATAATATGATATGTATATGATATGAAAACGCACAAGCGGTAAATTTGAACAAATACTATTTGATAAGTTTATCACAACAATTAGGCTATTTGGTATTACGAACGTGATAGTCGAATTCCTGTTTTGGATTCCCACATGGACGTTTTCTTGGAGGGTATGAGATTCGACAGTGTCAATGAGCAGCAGCAGCACAACTGGGACCAAATGAACATACAACAGCAGCAGCAGTTCATGCAGGGATCACCTCGTCACAACACTCCCACATGCGAGCATCCAACTTCTCGAACCAGTGAGAAACCAGATACGAAGTGAACGCACTCAAGATCATCTACGACAGATTCCTACTGCCAAATGCACAAGATATTATCGAGACCGTCAGATTGCTGGGTCGATTGAGCATGGTTAGATCAAATCTGAAGAAATTTTTTTTTCCTATTCAGGTCAAAAGCATTGGGCCATATTACGAGCAAAAACCTCAATAATATGATATGTATATGATTTGAAAACGCACAAGCGATAAAATTGAACAAATACTATTTAATAAGTTTATCAACAATTAGGCTATTTGGTATTACGAGCATGATAGTCCAATTCCTGTTTTGGATTCCCACATGGACGTTTTCTTGGAGGATATGAGATTCGACAGTGTCAATGAGCAGCAGCAGCACCACTGGGACCAAATGAACATACAACAGCAGCAGCAGTTCATGCAGGGATCACCTCGTCACAACACTACCACATGCGAGCATCCAAATTCTCGAACCAGTGGGAAACCAGATACAAAGTGAACGCACTCAAGATCATCTACGACAGATTCCTACTGCCAAATGCACAAGAGCTTAGCGAGACCGTCAGACTGCGGGGTCGATTGAGCATGGTTAGATCAAATCTGAAGAAGAAAAAATTTTGCGATTAAGGTCGAAAGCATTGGGCCATATTACGAGCAAAAACCTCGGTAATATGATATGCATATGATATGAAAACACACAAGCGGTAATTTTGAACAAATACTATTTAATAAGTTTATCACAACAATTAGGCTATTTGGTATTACGAACGTGATAGTCGAATTCCTGTTTTGGATTCCCACATGGACGTTTTCTTGGAGGGTATTTGATTCGACAGTGTCAATGAGCAGCAGCAGCACCACTAGGACCAAATGAACCTACAACAGCAGCAGCAGTTCATACAGGGATCCCCTCGTCACAACACTACAACATGCGAGCATCAAAATTCTCGAACCAGTGGGAAACCAGATACAAAGTGAACGCACTCAAGATCATCTACGACATATTCCTACTGCCAAATGCACAAGATATTATCGAGACCGTCAGATTGCTGGGTCGATTGAACATGGTTAGATCAAATCTGAAGGAGAAAAAATTTTCCTATTCAGGTCAAAAACATTGGGCCATATTACGAGCAAAAACCTCAATAATATGATATGTATATGATATGAAAACGCACAAGCGGTAAATTTGAACAAATACTATTTAATAAGTTTATCACAACAATTAGGCTATTTGGTATTACGAGCATGATAGTCGAATTCCTGTTTTGGATTCCCACATGGACGTTTTCTTGGAGGGTATGAGATTCGACAGTGTCAATGAGCAGCAGCAGCACCACTGGGACCAAATGAACCTACAACAACAGCAGCAGTTCGTGCAGGGATCCCCCTCGTCACAACACTCCCACATGCGAGCATCCAAATTGGCTTTTAGCCTAATTGTTGTGATAAACTTATTAAATAGACAGTTTTCATGAGTGTAATGAGAATAGAGCAATGGCTGAGCTCTCTCGGGTTTAAACAGTATACACAGCTATTCATTGATAACGGCTATGATGATTTCGAGCTGTGCAAGCAGCTAAGAGAAAATGATCTTGACTTGATGGGAATCACAATTCCTATCGTCAAAGGCGAAATTTTATCAAGTGTCAACAGTTTAAAACATGCCGAAAATGCTCCCCATGTTTATTTTTCTATGGATCCGAATTACTGGCAAACAGACGGATCCATCAATAGTGCCTCGACTTTCAAGAGTTGTCTCCAGGAACAAAAAGTATCAGTTGCGATTCAAGAATCAGATGACTCAGCCGACGTTTATAAAATCGTCCTAAGCGAACTGGCAAACGACGGAGTCACACCAGCAATGTTATTAACTTTTCCAGTTACCCTGAAAGCAAAAAGTGGAGAAAGAACTCCGGATAAAACCTCAGACAGTGGGAATGACTCGGATCTGGAGGAGATCTATTGTGCTCAAGTTCTGGCCAGCATCTATGAAGAGAGGTTAAAAATACCACAAGACAAAATCCTCAACGTTCTTCACTGCATACAACGTGTTCACTGCAAAAGAATCGAAAGTAGAAACATTGACTTAAAAATTGCCAATTCTGCCAGTAACCAATTTACCAGTAGAAGAAGGACGCCCAAATTACAGCAACGAATGTCCAGTTTTGATTGCAGTACAGGGGGTAGTGAGCATAATCAGTTGGAAGCCGATCCTAGGTACAGTAATGTACCAATTGCGTCAAAGACTCTAGGTAGAATGCACTCTTATCAAAAGCCGAAAAACATAGTGAGCTGTATAACTTCTACCCTAAGTGGAAGTCAAAGCAACATCAACAGTGGGGACTTCTGACTCGAGGGAACAGCTGACTTCTCGAACAGAAACTAAGCAAAAAACCCAAGAAAAAAGCAAAAATACTAACCAAGATCTACCACAGCTCGAGAGGAGTGCCTTTACGAGGCGAACAAGATTTCAATGAAACCTCCTCATCAGTGGAAGAAGTTCCGGACAGGTCGGAGACCTGGCAGAACCTCGCAGTTGCTAAATTTTTGGCACAACTAACGTGGGACTAGCCATCCTATCTCCAGATCCATACGGAACTACGATGCTGGCGAAGAGAAGCTTTTATGAGCTCCATTCGGCATAACAACAAACAACAAACAAACAAACAAACAGCAGCAGCAGTTCATGCAGGGATCCCCTCGTCTCAACACTCCCACATGCGAGCATCCAACTTCTCGAACCAGTGAGAAACCAGATACGAAGTGAACGCACTCAAGATCATCTACGACATATTCCTACTGCCAAATGCACAAAATATTATCGAGACCGTCAGATTGCTGGGTCGATTGAGCATAGTTAGATCAAATCTGAAGAATTTTTTTTTCCTATTCAGGTCAAAAGCATTGGGCCACATTACGAGCAAAAACCTCAATAATATGATATGTATATGATATGAAAACGCACAAGCGGTAAATTTGAACAAATACTATTTAATAAGTTTATCACAACAATTAGGCTATTTGGTATTACGAACGTGATAGTCGAATTCCTGTTTTGGAATCCCACATGGACGTTTTCTTGGAGGTTATTTAATTAGACAGTGTCAATGAGCAGCAGCAGCACCATTAGGACCAAATGAACCTACAACAGCAGCAGCAGTTCATGCAGGGATCCCCTCGTCACAACACTCCCACATGCGAGCATCCAACTTCTCGAACCAGTGAGAACCCAGATACGAAGTGAACGCACTCAAGATCATCTACGACAGATTCCTACTGCCAAATGCACAAGATATTATCGTGGCCGTCAGATTGCTGGGTCGATTGAGCATGGTTAGATCAAATCTGAAGAAAATTTTTTTTCCTATCCAGGTCAAAAGCATTGGGCCATATTACGAGCAAAAACCTCAATAATATGATATGTATATGATATGAAAACGCACAAGCGGTAAATTTGAACAAATACTATTTAATAAGTTTATCACAACAATTAGGCTATTTGGTATTACGAGCATGATAGTCGATATCCTGTTTTGGATTCCCACATGGACGTTTTCTTGGAGGGTATAAGATTCGACAGTGTCAATGAGCAGCAGCAGCACCACTGGGACCAAATGAACATACAACAGCAGCAGCAGTTCATGCAGGGATCACCTCGTCACAACACTCCCACATGCAAGCATCCAACTTCTCGAACCAGTGAGAAACCAGATACGAAGTGAACGCACTCAAGATCATCTACGACAAATTCCTACTGCCAAATGCACAAGATATTATCGAGACCGTCAGATTGCAGGGTCGATTGAGCATAGTTAGATCAAATCTGAAGAAAATTTTTTTTTCCTATTCAGGTCAAAAGCATTGGGCCATATTACGAGCAAAATCCTCAATAAAATGATATGTATATGATATGAAAACGCACAAGCGGTAAATTTGAACAAATACTATTTAACAAGTTTATCACAACAATTAGGCTATTTGGTATTACGAACGTGATAGTCGAATTCCTGTTTTGGATTCCACATGGACGTTTTCTTGGAGGGTATTTAATTAGACAGTGTCAATGAGCAGCAGCAGCACCACTAGGACCAAATGAACTTACAACAGCAGCAGCAGTTCATGCAGGGATCTTCTCGTCACAACACTACCACATGCGAGCATCCAAATTCTCGAACCAGTGGGAAATCAGATACAAAGTGAACGCACTCAAGATCATCTACGACAGATTCCTACTGCCAAATGCACAAGAGCTTAGCGAGACCGTCAGACTGCGGTGTCGATTGAGCATGGTTAGATCAAATCTGAAGAAGAAAAAATTTTGCGATTAAGGTCGAAAGCATTGGGCCATATTACGAGCAAAAAAAACTCGATAATATGATATGCATATATGAAAACGCACAAGCGATAAATTTGAACAAATACTATTTAAAAAGTTTATCACAACAATTAGGCTATTTGGTATTACGAGCATGATAGTCGATATCCTGTTTTGGATTCCCACATGGACGTTTTCTTGGAGGGTATAAGATTCGACAGTGTCAATGAGCAGCAGCAGCACCACTGGGACCAAATGAACATACAACAGCAGCAGCAGTTCATGCAGGGATCACCTCGTCACAACACTCCCACATGCAAGCATCCAACTTCTCGAACCAGTGAGAAACCAGATACGAAGTGAACGCACTCAAGATCATCTACGACAAATTCCTACTGCCAAATGCACAAGATATTATCGAGACCGTCAGATTGCAGGGTCGATTGAGCATAGTTAGATCAAATCTGAAGAAATTTTTTTTTTCCTATTCAGGTCAAAAGCATTGGGCCATATTACGAGCAAAATCCTCAATAAAATGATATGTATATGATATGAAAACGCACAAGCGGTAAATTTGAACAAATACTATTTAACAAGTTTATCACAACAATTAGGCTATTTGGTATTACGAACGTGATAGTCGAATTCCTGTTTTGGATTCCACATGGACGTTTTCTTGGAGGGTATTTAATTAGACAGTGTCAATGAGCAGCAGCAGCACCACTAGGACCAAATGAACTTACAACAGCAGCAGCAGTTCATGCAGGGATCTTCTCGTCACAACACTACCACATGCGAGCATCCAAATTCTCGAACCAGTGGGAAATCAGATACAAAGTGAACGCACTCAAGATCATCTACGACAGATTCCTACTGCCAAATGCACAAGAGCTTAGCGAGACCGTCAGACTGCGGTGTCGATTGAGCATGGTTAGATCAAATCTGAAGAAGAAAAAATTTTGCGATTAAGGTCGAAAGCATTGGGCCATATTACGAGCAAAAAAACTCGATAATATGATATGCATATATGAAAACGCACAAGTGATAAATTTGAACAAATACTATTTAAAAAGTTTATCACAACAATTAGGCTATTTGGTATTACGAGCATGATGGGACCAAATGAACCTACAACAACAGCAGCATTTCATGCAGGGATCCCCCTCGTCACAACACTCCCACATGCGAGCATCCAAATTGGCTTTTAGCCTAATTGTTGTGATAAACTTATTAAATAGACAGTTTTCATGAGTGTAATGAGAATAGAGCAATGGCTGAGCTCGCTCGGGTTTAAACAGTATACACAGCTATTCATTGATAACGGCTATGATGATTTCGAGCTGTGCAAGCAGCTAAGAGAAAATAATCTTGACTTGATGGGAATCACAATTCCTATCGTCAAAGCCGAAATTTTATCAAGTGTCAACAGTTTAAAACATGCCGAAAATGCTGCCCACGTTTATTTTTCTATGGATCCGAATTACTGGCAAACAGACGGATCCATCAATAGTGCCTCAACTTTCAAGAGTTGTCTCCGGGAACAAAAAGTATCAGTTGCGATTCAAGAATCAGATGACTCAGCCGACGTTTATAACATCGTCCTAAGCGAACTGGCAAACGACGGAGTCACACCAGCAATGTTATTAACTTTTCCAGTTACCCTGAAGCGAAAAGTGGAGAAAGAACTCCGGATAAAACCTCAGACAGTGGGAATGACTCGGATCTGGAGGAGATCTATTGTGCTCAAGATCTGGCCAACATCTATGAAGAGAGGTTAAAAATACCACAAGACAAAATCCTCAACGTTCTTCACTGCATACAACGTGTTCACTGCAAAAGAATCGAAAGTAAAAACATTGACTTAAAAATTGCCAATTCTGCCAGTAACCAATTTACCAGTAGAAGGACGCCCAAATTACAGCAACGAATGTCCAGTTTTGATTGCAGTACAGGGGGTAGTGAGCATAATCAGTTGGAAGCCGATCCTAGGTACAGTAATGTACCAATTGCGTCAAAGACTCTAGGTAGAATGCACTCTTATCAAAAGCCGAAAAACATAGTGAGCTGTATAACTTCTACCCTAAGTGGAAGTCAAAACAACATCAACAGTGGGGACTTCTGACTCGAGGGAACAGCTGACTTCTCGAACAGAAACTAAGCAAAAAACCCAAGAAAAAAGCAAAAATACTAACCAAGAACTACCACAGCTCGAGAGGAGTGCCTTTACGAGGCGAACAAGATTTCAATGAAACCTCCTCATCAGTGGAAGAAGTTCCGGACAGGTCGGAGACCTGGCAGAACCTCGCAGTTGCTAAATTTTTGGCACAACTAACGTGGGAGTAGCCATCCTATGTCCAGATCCATACGGAACTACGATGCTGGCGAAGAGAAGCTTTTATGAGCTCCATTCGGCATAACAACAAACAAACAAACAAACCGCAGCAGCAGTTCATGCAGGGATCCCCTCGTCTCAACACTCCCACATGCGAGCATCCAACTTCTCGAACCAGTGAGAAACCAGATACGAAGTGAACGCACTCAAGATCATCTACGACAGATTCCTACTGCCAAATGCACAAAATATTATCGAGACCGTCAGATTGCTGGGTCGATTGAGCATAGTTAGATCAAATCTGAAGAAATTTTTTTTTCCTAATCAGGTCAAAAGCATTGGGCCATATTACGAGCAAAAACCTCAATATTATGATATGTATATGATATGAAAACGCACAAGCGGTAAATTTGAACAAATACTGTTTAATAAGTTTATCACAACAATTTAGCTATTTGGTATTACGAGCATGATAGTCGAATTCCTGTTTTGGATTCCCACATGGACGTTTTCTTGGAGGGTATGAGATTCGACAGTGTCAATGAGCAGCAGCAGCACCACTAGGACCAAATGAACCTACAACAGCAGCAGCAGTTCATGCAGGGATCCCCTCGTCACAACACTCCCACATGCGAGCATCCAACTTCTCGAACCAGTGAGAAACCAGATACGAAGTGAACGCACTCAAGATCATCTACGACAGATTCCTACTGCCAAATGCACAAGATATTATCGTGACGGTCAGATTGCTGGGTCGATTGAGCATGGTTAGATCAAATCTGAAGAAAATTTTTTTTCCTATTCAGGTCAAAAGCATTGGGCCATATTACGAGCAAAAACCTCAATAATATGATATGTATATGATATGAAAACGCACAAGCGGTAAATTTGAACAAATACTATTTAATAAGTTTATCACAACAATTAGGCTATTTGGTATTACGAGCATGATAGTCCATATCCTGTTTTGGATTCCCACATGGACGTTTTCTTGGAGGGTATGAGATTCGACAGTGTCAATGAGCAGCAGCAGCACCACTGGGACCAAATGAACATACAACAGCAGCAGCAGTTCATGCAGGGATCACCTCGTCACAACACTCCCACATGCGAGCATCCAACTTCTCGAACCAGTGAGAAACCAGATACGAAGTGAACGCACTCAAGATCATCTACGACAAATTCCTACTGCCAAATGCACAAGATATTATCGAGACCGTCAGATTGCAGGGTCGATTGAGCATAGTTAGATCAAATCTGAAGAAATTTTTTTTCCTATTCAGGTCAAAAGCATTGGGCCATATTACGAGCAAGAACCTCAATAATATGATATGTATATGATATGAAAACGCACAAGCGGTAAATTTGAACAAATACTATTTAATAAGTTTATCACAACAATTAAGCTATTTGGTATTACGAACGTGATAGTCGAATTCCTGTTTTGGATTCCCACATGGACGTTTTCTTGGAGGGTATTTGATTCGACAGTGTCAATGAGCAGCAGCAGCACCACTAGGACCAAATGAACTTACAACAGCAGCAGCAGTTCATGCAGGGATCCCCTCGTCACAACACTACCACAAGCGAGCATCCAAATTCTCGAACCAGTGGGAAACCAGATACAAAGTGAACGCACTCAAGATCATCTACGACAGATTCCTACTGCCAAATGCACAAGCGCTTAGCGAGACCGTCAGACTGCGGGGTCGATTGAGCATGGTTAGATCAAATCTGAAGAAGAAATAATTTTGCGATTAAGGTCGAAAGCATTGGGCCATATTACGAGCAAAAAACTCGATAATATGATATGCATATATGAAAACGCACAAGCGGTAAAATTGAACAAATACTATTTAATAAGTTTATCACAACAATTAGGCTATTTGGTATTACGAGCATGATAGTCGAATTCCTGTTTTGGATTCCCACATGGACGTTTTCTTGGAGGGTATGAGATTCGACAGTGTCAATGAGCAGCAGCAGCACCACTGGGACCAAATGAACATACAACAGCAGCAGCAGTTAATTCAGGGATCACCTCGTCACAACACTCCCACATGCGAGCATCCAACTTCTCGAACCAGTGAGAAACCAGATACGAAGTGAACGCACTCAATATCATCTACGACAGATTCCTACTGCCAAATGCACAAGATATTATCGTGACCGTCAGATTGCTGGGTCGATTGAGCATGGTTAGATCAAATCTGAAGAAAATTTTTTTTCCTATTCAGGTCAAAAGCATTGGGCCATATTACGAGCAAAAACCTTAATAATATGATATGTATATGATATGAAAACGCACAAGCGGTAAATTTGAACAAATACTATTTAATAAGTTTATCACAACAATTAGGCTATTTGGTATTACGAGCATGATAGTCGATATCCTGTTTTGGATTCCCACATGGACGTTTTCTTGGAGGGTATGAGATTCGACAGTGTCAATGAGCAGCAGCAGCACCACTGGGACCAAATGAACATACAACAGCAGCAGCAGTTCATGCAGGGATCACCTCGTCACAACACTCCCACATGCGAGCATCCAACTTCTCGAACCAGTGAGAAACCAGATACGAAGTGAACGCACTCAAGATCATCTACGACAAATTCCTACTGCCAAATGCACAAGATATTATCGAGACCGTCAGATTGCAGGGTCGATTGAGCATAGTTAGATCAAATCTGAAGAAAAATTTTTTTCCTATTCAGGTCAAAAGCATTGGGCCATATTACGAGCAAAAACCTCAATAATATGATATGTATATGATATGAAAACGCACAAGCGGTAAATTTGAACAAATACTATTTAATAAGTTTATCACAACAATTAGGCTATTTGGTATTACGAACGTGATAGTCGAATTCCTGTTTTGGATTCCCACATGGACGTTTTCTTGGAGGGTATTTGATTCGACAGTGTCAATGAGCAGCAGCAGCACCACTAGGACCAAATGAACTTACAACAGCAGCAGCAGTTCATGCAGGGATCCCCTCGTCACAACACTACCACAAGCGAGCATCCAAATTCTCGAACCAGTGGGAAACCAGATACAAAGTGAACGCACTCAAGATCATCTACGACAGATTCCTACTGCCAAATGCACAAGAGCTTAGCGAGACCGTCAGACTGCGGGGTCGATTGAGCATGGTTAGATCAAATCTGAAGAAGAAATAATTTTGCGATTAAGGTCGAAAGCATTGGGCCATATTACGAGCAAAAAACTCGATAATATGATATGCATAAATGAAAACGCACAAGCGGTAAAATTGAACAAATACTATTTAATAAGTTTATCACAACAATTAGGCTATTTGGTATTACGAGCATGATAGTCGAATTCCTGTTTTGGATTCCCACATGGACGTTTTCTTGGAGGGTATGAGATTCGACAGTGTCAATGAGCAGCAGCACCACCACTAGGACCAAATGAACCTACAACAGCAGCAGCAGTTCATGCAGGGATCCCCTCGTCACAACACTACAACATGCGAGCATCAAAATTCTCGAACCAGTGGGAAACCAGATACAAAGTGAACGCACTCAAGATCATCTACGAGATTCCTACTGCCAAATACACAAGAGCTTAGCGAGACCGTCAGACTGCGGGGTCGATTGAGCATAGTTAGATCAAATCTGAAGAAAAAATTTTGCGATTAAGGTCAAAAGCGTTGGGCCATATTACGAGCAAAAAACTCGATAATATGATATGCATATGATATGAAAACGCACAAGCGGTAAATTTGAACAAATACTATTTAATAAGTTTATCACAACAATTAGGCTATTTGGTATTACGAGCATGATAGTCGAATTCCTGTTTTGGATTCCCACATGGACGTTTTCTTGGAGGGTATGAGATTCGACGGTGTCAATGAGCGGCAGCAGCACCACTGGGACCAAATGAACATACAACAGCAGTAGCAGTTCATGCAGGGATCACCTCGTCTTAACACTCCCACATGCGAGCATCCAACTTCTCGAACCAGTGAGAAACCAAATACGAAGTGAACGCACTCAAGATCATCTACGAAAGATTCCTACTGCCAAATGCACAAGATATTATCGTGACCGTCAGATTGCTGGGTCGATTGAGCATGGTTAGATCAAATCTGAAGAAAATTTTTTTTCCTATTCAGGTCAAAAACATTGTGCCATATTACGAGCAAAAACCTCAATAATATGATATGTATATGATATGAAAACGCACAAGCGGTAAATTTGAACAAATACTATTTAATAAGTTTATCACAACAATTAGGCTATTTGGTATTACGAGCATGATAGTCGAATTCCTGTATGGATTCCCACATGGACGTTTTCTTAGAGGGTATGAGATTAGACAGTGTCAATGAGCAGCAGCAGCACCACTGGGACCAAATGAACATACAACAGCAGCAGCAGTTTATGCAGGGATCACATCGTCACAACACTCCCATATGCGAGCATCCAACTTCTCGAACCAGTGAGAAGACAGATACGAAGTGAACGCACTCAAGATCATCTACGACAGATTCCTACTGCCAAATGCAAAAGATATTATCGAGACCGTCAGATTGCTGGGTCGATTGAGCATGGTTAGATCAAATCTGAAGAAAAAAATACTATTTAATAAGCTTATCACAACAGTTAGACTATTTGGTATTACGAGCATGGTAGTCGAATTCCTGTTTTGGATTCCCACATGGACGTTTTCTTGGAGGTTATGAGATTCGACAGTGTCAATGAGCAGCAGCAGCACCACTGGGACCAAATGATCCTACAACAACAGCAGCAGGTCGTGCAGGGATCCCCTCGTCACAACACTCCCACATGCGAGCATCCAAATTGGCTTTTAGCCTAATTGTTGTGATAAACTTATTAAATAGACAGTTTTCATGAGTGTAATGAAAATAGAGCAATGGCTGAGCTCTCTCGGGTTTAAACAGTATACACAGCAATTCATTGATAACGGCTATGATGATTTCGAGCTGTGCAAGCAGCTAAGAGAAAATGATCTTGACTTGATGGGAATCACAATTCCTATCGTCAAAGCCGAAATTTTATCAAGTGTCAACAGTTTAAAACATGCCGAAAAGGCTGCCGTTTAAAACATGCCGTTTAAAACATGCTGAAATGTTTATTTTTCTATGGATCCGAATTACTGGCAAACAGACGGATCCATCAATAGTGCCTCGACTTTCAAGAGTTGTCTCCAGGAACAAAAAGTATCAGTTGCGATTCAAGAATCAGATGACTCAGCCGACGTTTATAACATCGTCCTAAGCGAACTGGCAAACGACGGAGTCACACCAGCAATGTTATTAACTTTTCCAGTTACCCTGAAAGCGAAAAGTGGAGAGTGTGAGCAGCTTGGACTTCTTGCTGGAGCAGCGCGGAGGAGACAACAGGAACAGCTTGCAACAACTTCTGACTCGAGGGAACAGCTGACTTCTTGACTTCTCGAACAGAAACTAAGCAAAAAACCCAAGAAAAAAAAACAAAAATACTGGCCAAGAACTACCACAGTTCGAGAGGAGTGCCTTTACGAGGCGAACAAGATTCCAATGAAACCTCCTCATCAGTGGAACAAGTTCCGGACAGGTCGGAGACCTGGCAGAACCTCGCAGTTGTGAAATTTTTGGCACAACTAACAGTGTCAATGAGCAGCAGCAGCACCACTAGGACCAAATGAACCTGCAACAGCAGCAGCAGTTCATGCAGGGATCCCCTCGTCACAACACTACCACATGCGAGCATCCAAATTCTCGAACCAGTGAGAAACCAGATACAAAGTGAACGCACTCAAGATCATCTACGACAGATTCCTACTGCCAAATGCACAAGATATTATCGTGACCGTCAGATTGCTGGGTCGATTGAGCATGGTTAGATCAAATCTGAAGAAAATTTTTTTTTTCCTATTCAGTTCAAAAGCATTGGGCCATATTACGAGCAAAAACCTCAATAATATGATATGTATATGATATGAAAACGCACAAGCGGTAAATTTGAACAAAAACTATTTAATAAGTTTATCACAACAATTAGGCTATTTGGCATTACGAGCATGATAGTCGAATTCCTGTTTTGGATTCCCACATGGACGTTTTCTTGGAGGGTATGAGATTCGACAGTGTCAATGAGCAGCAGCAGCACCACTAGGACCAAATGAACCTACAACAGCAGCAGCAGTTCATGCAGGGATCCCCTCGTCAAAACAC
Organism: Symsagittifera roscoffensis; assembly: GCF_963678635.1. Classification (NCBI taxonomy): domain Eukaryota; kingdom Metazoa; phylum Xenacoelomorpha; order Acoela; family Convolutidae; genus Symsagittifera; species Symsagittifera roscoffensis. The sequence goes on along the minus strand of NC_087067.1, from coordinate 59,506,941 downwards.
TCCCACATGCGAGCATCCAACTTCTCGAACCAGTGAGAAACCAGATACGAAGTGAACGCACTCAAGATCATCTACGACAGATTCCTACTGCCAATTGCACAAGATATTATCGTGACCGTCAGATTGCTGGGTCGATTGAGCATGGTTAGATCAAATCTGAAGAAAATTTTTTTCCTATTCAGGTCAAAAGCATTGGGCCATATTACGAGCAAACACCTCAATAATATGATATGTATATGATATGAAAACGCACAAGCGGTAAATTTGAACAAATACCATTTAATAAGTTTATCACAACAATTAGGCTATTTGGTATTACGAGCATGATAGTCGATATCCTGTTTTGGATTCCCACATGGACGTTTTCTTGGAGGGTATGAGATTCGACAGTGTCAATGAGCAGCAGCAGCACCACTGGGACCAAATGAACATACAACAGCAGCAGCAGTTCATGCAGGGATCACCTCGTCACAACACTCCCACATGCGAGCATCCAACTTCTCGAACCAGTGAGAAACCAGATACGAAGTGAACGCACTCAAGATCATCTACGACAGATTCCTACTGCCAAATGCACAAGATATTATCGAGACCGTCAGATTGCTGGGTCGATTGAGCATGGTTAGATCAAATCTGAAGAAATTTTTTTTTCCTATTCAGGTCAAAAGCATTGGGCCATATTACGAGCAAAAACCTCAATAATATGATATGTATATGTTATGAAAACGCACAAGCGGTAAATTTGAACAAATACTATTTAATAAATTTATCACAACAATTAGGCTATTTGGTATTACGAACGTGATAGTCGAATTCCTGTTTTGGATTCCCACATGGACGTTTTCTTGGAGGGTATTTGATTCGACAGTGTCAATGAGCAGCAGCAGCACCACTAGGACCAAATGAACTTACAACAGCAGCAGCAGTTCATGCAGGGATCCCTTCGTCACAACATTACCACATGCGAGCATCCAAATTCTCGAACCAGTGGGAAACCAGATACAAAGTGAACGCACTCAAGATCATCTACGACAGATTCCTACTGCCAAATGCACAAGAGCTTAGCGAGACCGTCAGACTGCGGGGTCGATTGAGCATGGTTAGATCAAATCTGAAGAAGAAAAAATTTTGCGATTAAGGTCGAAAGCATTGGGCCATATTACGAGCAAAAACCTCGATAATATGATATGCATATGATATGAAAACGGACAAGCGGTAATTTTGAACAAATACTATTTAGTAAGTTTATCACAACAATTAGGCTATTTGGTATTACGAACGTGATAGTCGAATTCCTGTTTTGGATTCCCACATGGACGTTTTCTTGGAGGGTATTTGATTCGACAGTGTCAATGAGCAGCAGCAGCACCACTAGGACCAAATGAACCTACAACAGCAGCAGCAGTTCATGCAGGGATCCCCTCGTCACAACACTACAACATGCGAGCATCAAAATTCTCGAACCAGTGGGAAACCAGATACAAAGTGAACGCACTCAAGATCATCTACGACATATTCCTACTGCCAAATGCACAAGAGCTTAGCGAGACCGTCAGACTGCGGGGTCGATTGAGCATGGTTAGATCAAATCTGAAGAAGAAAAAATTTTGCGATTAAGGTCGAAAGCATTGGGCCATATTACGAGCAAAAAAAACTCGATAATATGATATGCATATGATATGAAAACGCACAAGCGGTAAATTTGAACAAATACTATTTAATAAGTTTATCACAACAATTAGGCTATTTGGTATTACGAGCATGATAGTCGAATTCCTGTTTTGGATTCCCACATGGACGTTTTCTTGGAGGGTATGAGATTAGACAGTGACAATTAGCAGCAGCAGCACCACTGGGACCAAATGAACATACAACAGCAGCAGCAGTTCATGCAGGGATCCCCTCGTCACAACACTACAACATGCGAGCATCAAAATTCTCGAACCAGTGGGAAACCAGGTACAAAGTGAACGCACTCAAGATCATCTACGACATATTCCTACTGCCAAATGCACAAGAGCTTAGCGAGACCGTCAGACTGCGGGGTCGATTGAGCATGGTTAGATCAAATCTGAAGAAGAAAAAATTTTGCGAATAAGGTCGAAAGCATTGGGCCATATTACGAGCAAAAAAAAACTCGATAATATGATATGCATATGATATGAAAACGCACAAGCGGTAAATTTGAACAAATACTATTTAATAAGTTTATCACAACAATTAGGCTATTTGGTATTACGAGCATGATAGTCGAATTCCTGTTTTGGATTCCCACATGGACGTTTTCTTGGAGGGTATGAGATTAGACAGTGACAATTAGCAGCAGCAGCACCACTGGGACCAAATGAACATACAACAGCAGCAGTTCATGCAGGGATCACCTCGTCACAACACTCCCACATGCGAGCATCCAACTTCTCGAACCAGTGAGAAACCATATACGAAGTGAACGCACTCAAGATCATCTACGACAGATTCTTACTGCCAAATGCACAAGATAATATCGAGACCGTCAGATTGCTGGGTCGATTGAGCATGGTTAGATCAAATCTGAAGAAAATTTTTTTTCCTATTCAGGTCAAAAGCATTGGGCCATATTACGAGCAAAAACCTCAATAATATGATATGTATATGATATGAAAACGCACAAGCGGTAAATTTAAACAAATACTATTTAATAATTTATCACAACAGTTAGACTATTTGGTATTACGAGCATGATAGTCGAATTCCTGTTTTGGATTCCCACATGGACGTTTTCTTGGAGGGTATGAGATTCGACAGTGTCAATGAGCAGCAGCAGCACCACTGGGACCAAATGAACCTACAACAACAGCAGCATTTCATGCAGGGATCCCCCTCGTCACAACACTCCCACATGCTTAAACTTATGCATAAACTTATTAAATAGACAGTTTTCATGAGTGTAATGAGAATAGAGCAATGGCTGAGCTCTGTCGGGTTTAAACAGTATACACAGCTATTCATTGATAACGGCTATGATGATTTCGAGCTGTGCAAGCATCTAAGAGAAAATGATTTTGACTTGATGGGAATCACAATTCCTATCGTCAAAGCCGAATTTTTATCAAGTGTCAACAGTTTAAGTTTAAAACATGCCCAAAAATGCGGCCCATGTTTATTTTTCTATGGATCCGAATTACTGGCAAACAGACGGATCCATCAATAGTGCCTCGACTTTCAAGAGTTGTCTCCAGGAACAAAAAGTATCACTTGCGATTCAAGAATCAGATGACTCATCCGACGTTTATAACATCGTCCTAAGCGAACTGGCAAACGACGGAGTCACACCGGCAATGTTATTAACTTTTCCAGTTACCCTGAAAGCGAAAAGTGGAGAAAGAACTCCGGATAAAACCTCAGACAGTGGGAATGACTCGGATCTGGAGGAGATCTATTGTGCTCAAGATCTGGCCAGCATCTATGAAGAGAGGTTAAAAATACCACAAGACAAAATCCTCAACGTTCTTCATTGCATACAACGTGTTCACTGCAAAAGAATCGAAAGTAGAAACATTGACCTAAAAATTGCCAATTCTGCCAGTAACCAATTTACCAGTAGAAGAAGGACGCCCAAATTACAGCAACGAATGTCCAGTTTTGATTGCAGTACAGGGGGTAGTGAGCATAATCAGTTGGAAGCCGATCCTAGGTACAGTAATGTACCAATTGCGTCAAAGACTCTAGGTAGAATGCACTGTTATCAAAAGCCGAAAAACATAGTGAGCTGTATAACTTCTACCCTAAGTGGAAGTCAAAACAACATCAACAGTGGGGACTTCTGACTCGAGGGAACAGCTGACTTCTCGAACAGAAACTAAGCAAAAAACCCAAGAAAAAAGCAAAAATACTAACCAAAAACTACCACAGCTCGAGAGGAGTGCCTTTACGAGGCGAACAAGATTTCAATGAAACCTCCTCATCAGTGGAAGAAGTTCCGGACAGGTCGGAGACCTGGCAGAACCTCGCAGTTGCTAAATTTCTGGCACAACTAACGTGGGACTAGCCATCCTATCTCCAGATCCATACGGAACTACGATGCTGGCGAAGAGAAGCTTTTATGAGCTCCATTCGGCATAACAACAAACAACAAACAAACAGCAGCAGCAGTTCATGCAGGGATCCCCTCGTCTCAACACTCCCACATGCGAGCATCCAACTTCTCGAACCAGTGAGAAACCAGATACGAAGTGAACGCACTCAAGATCATCTACGACAGATTCCTACTGCCAAATGCACAAAATATTATCGAGACCGTCAGATTGCTGGGTCGATTGAGCATAGTTAGATCAAATCTGAAGAAATTTTTTTTCCTATTCAGGTCAAAAGCATTGGGCCATATTACGAGCATAAACCTCAATAATATGATATGTATATGATATGAAAACGCACAAGCGGTAAATTTGAACAAATACTATTTAATAAGTTTATCACAACAATTAGGCTATTTGGTATTACGAGCATGATAGTCGAATTCCTGTTCTGGATTCCCACATGGACGTTTTCTTGGAGGGTATGAGATTCGACAGTGTCAATGAGCAGCAGCAGCAGCAGCACCACTAGGACCAAATGAACCTACAACAGCAGCAGCAGTTCATGCAGGCATCCCCTCGTGACAACACTCCCACATGCGAGCATCCAACTTCTCAAACCAGTGAGAAACCAGAAACGAAGTGAACGCACTCAAGATCATCTACGACAGATTTCTACTGCCAAATGCACAAGATATTATCGTGACCGTCAGATTGCTGGGTCGATTGAGCATGGTTAGATCAAATCTGAAGAAATTTTTTTTTCCTATTCAGGTCAAAAGCATTGGGCCATATTACGAGCAAAAACCTCAATAATATGATATGTATATGGTATGAAAACGCACAGGCGGTAAATTTAAAACAAATACTTTTTAATAAGTTTATCACAACAATTAGGCTATTTGGTATTACGAGCATGATAGTCGATATCCTGCTTTGGATTCCCACATGGACGTTTTCTTGGAGGGTATGAGATTCGACAGTGTCAATGAGCAGCAGCAGCACCACTGGGACCAAATGAACATACAACAGCAGCAGCAGTTCATGCAGGGATCACCTCGTCACAACACTCCCACATGCGAGCATCCAACTTCTCGAACCAGTGAGAAACCAGATACGAAGTGAACGCACTCAAGATCATCTACGACAGATTCCTACTGCCAAATGCACAAGAGCTTAGCGAGACCGTCAGACTGCGGGGTCGATTGAGCATGGTTAGATAAAATCTGAAGAAGAAAAAATTTTGCGATTAAGGTCGAAAGCATTGGGCCATATTACGAGCAAAAAAAAACTCGATAATATGATATGCATATGATATGAAAACGCACAAGCGGTAAATTTGAACAAATACTATTTAATAAGTTTATCACAACAATTAGGCTATTTGGTATTACGAGCATGATAGTCGAAATCCTGTTTTGGATTCCCACATGGACGTTTTCTTGGAGGGTATGAGATTCGACATTGTCTATGAGCGGCAGCAGCACCACTGGGACCAAATGAACTTACAACAGCAGTAGCAGTTCATGCAGGGATCACCTCGTCACAACACTCCCACATGCGAGCATCCAACTTCTCGAACCAGTGAGAAACCAGATACGAAGTGAACGCACTCAAAATCATCTACGACAGATTCCTACTGCCAAATGCACAAGATATTATCGTGACCGTCAGATTGCTGGGTCGATTGAGCATGGTTAGATCAAATCTGAAGAATTTTTTTTTCCTATTCAGGTCAAAAAACATTTGGCCATATTACGAGCGAAAACCTCAATAATATGATATGTATATGATATGAAAACGCAAAAGCGGTAAATTTGAACAAATACTATTTAATAAGTTTATCACAACAATTAGGCTATTTGGTATTACGAGCATGATAGTCGAATTCCTGTTTTGGATTCCCACATGGACGTTTTCTTGGAGGGTATGAGATTAGACAGTGTCAATGAGCAGCAGCACCACCACTTGGACCAAATGAACATACAACAGCAGCAGCAGTTCATGCAGGGATCACCTCGTCACAACACTCCCACATGCGAGCATCCAACTTCTCGAACCAGTGAGAAGACAGATACGAAGTGAACGCACTCAAGATCATCTACGACAGATTCCTACTGACAAATGCACAAGATATTATCGAGACCGTCAGATTGCTGGGTCGATTGAGCATGGTTAGATCAAATCTGAAGAAAATTTTTTTCCTATTCAGGTCAAAAAACATTGGGCCATATTACGAGCAAAAACCTCAATAATATGATATGTATATGATATGAAAACGCACAAGCGGTAAATTTGAACAAATACTATTTATTAAGTTTATCACAACAATTAGGCTATTTGGTATTACGAACGTGATAGTCTAATTCCTGTTTTGGATTCCCACATGGACGTTTTCTTGGAGGGTATTTGATTCGACAGTGTCAATGAGCAGCAGCACCACCACTAGGACCAAATGAACTTACAACAGCAGCAGCAGTTCATGCAGGGATCCCCTCGTCACAACACTACCACATGCGAGCATCCAAATTCTCGAACCAGTGGGAAACCAGATACAAAGTGAACGCACTCAAGATAATCTACGACAGATTCCTACTGCCAAATGCACAAGAGCATGATAGTCGAATTCCTGTTTTGGATTCCCACATGGACGTTTTCTTGGAGGGTATGAGATTCGACAGTGTCAATGAGCGGCAGCAGCACCACTGGGACCAAATGAACATACAACAGCAGTAGCAGTTCATGCAGGGATCACCTCGCCACAACACTCCCACATGCGAGCATCCAACTTCTCGAACCAGTGATAAACCAGATACGAAGTGAACGCACTCAAGATCATCTACGACAGATTCCTACTGCCAAATACACAAGATATTATCGTGACCGTCAGATTGCTGGGTCGATTGAGCATGGTTAGATCAAATCTGAAGAAAATTTTTTTTCCTATTCAGGTCAAAAAACATTGGGCCATATTACGAGCAAAAACCTCAATAATATGATATGTATATGATATGAAAACGCACAAGCGGTAAATTTGAACAAATACTATTTATTAAGTTTATCACAACAATTAGGCTATTTGGTATTACGAGCATGATAGTCGAATTCCTGTTTTGGATTCCCACATGGACGTTTTCTTGGAGGGTATGAGATTAGACAGTGTCAATGAGCAGCAGCAGCACCACTGGGACCAAATGAACATACAACAGCAGCAGCAGTTCATGCAGGGATCACCTCGTCACAACACTCCCACATGCGAGCATCCAACTTCTCGAACCAGTGATAAACCAGATACGAAGTGAACGCACTCAAGATCATCTACGACAGATTCCTACTGCCAAATACACAAGATATTATCGTGACCGACAGATTGCTGGGTCGATTGAGCATGGTTAGATCAAATCTGAAGAAAATTATTTTTCCTATTCAGGTCAAAAAACATTGGGCCATATTACGAGCAAAAACCTCAATAATATGATATGTATATGATATGAAAACGCACAAGCGGTAAATTTGAACAAATACTATTTAATAAGTTTATCACAACAGTTAGACTATTTGGTATTACGAGCATGATAGTCGAATTCCTGTTTTGGATTCCCACATGGACGTTTTCTTGGAGGGTATGAGATTCGACAGTGTCAATGAGCAGCAGCAGCACCACTGGGACCAAATGAACATACAACAACAGCAGCAGTTCGTGCAGGGATCCCCCTCGTCACAACACTCCCACATGCGAGCATCCAAATTGGCTTTTAGCCTAATTGTTGTGATTAACTTATGAAAACGCACAAGCGGTGAATTTGAACAAATACTATTTAATAAGTTTATCACAACAGTTAGACTATTTGGTATTACGAGCATGCTAGTCGAATTCCTGTTTTGGATTCCCACATGGACGTTTTCTTAGAGGGTATGAGATTAGACAGTGTCAATGAGCAGCAGCAGCACCACTAGGACCAAATGAACTTACAACAGCAGCAGCAGTTCATGCAGGGATCCCCTCGTCACAACACTACCACAAGCGAGCATCCAAATTCTCGAACCAGTGGGAAACCAGATACAAAGTGAACGCACTCAAGATCATCTACGACAGATTCCTACTGCCAAATGCACAAAATATTATCGAGACCGTCAGATTGCTGGGTCGATTGAGCATGGTTAGATCAAATCTGAAGAAAATTTTTTTTCCTATTCAGGTCAAAAAACATTGGGCCATATTACGAGCAAAAACCTCAATAATATGATATGTATATGATATGAAAACGCACAAGCGGTAAATTTGAACAAATACTATTTAATAAGTTTATCACAACAATAAGGCTATTTGGTATTACGAGCATGATAGTCGAATTCCTGTTTTGGATTCCCACATGGACGTTTTCTTGGAGGGTATTTGATTCGACAGTGTCAATGAGCAGCAGCAGCACCACTAGGACCAAATGAACTTACAACAGCAGCAGCAGTTCATGCAGGGATCTTCTCGTCACAACACTACCACATGCGAGCATCCAAATTCTCGAACCAGTGGGAAATCAGATACAAAGTGAACGCACTCAAGATCATCTACGACAGATTCCTACTGCCAAATGCACAAGAGCTTAGCGAGACCGTCAGACTGCGGGGTCGATTGAGCATGGTTAGATCAAGTCTGAAGAAGAAAAAATTTTGCGATCAAGGTCGAAAGCATTGGGCCATATTACCAGCAAAAAACTCGATAATATGATATGTATATGATATGAAAACGCACAAGCGGTGAATTTGAACAAATACTATTTAATAAGTTTATCACAACAATAAGGCTATTTGGTATTACGAGCATGATAGTCGAATTCCTGTTTTGGATTCCCACATGGACGTTTTCTTGGAGGGTATTTGATTCGACTGTGTCAATGAGCAGCAGCAGCACCACTAGGACCAAATGAACTTACAACAGCAGCAGCAGTTCATGCAGGGATCCCCTCGTCACAACACTACCACAAGCGAGCATCCAAATTCTCGAACCAGTGGGAAACCAGATACAAAGTGAACGCACTCAAGATCATCTACGACAGATTCCTACTGCCAAATGCACAAGAGCTTAGCGAGACCGTCAGATTGCTGGGTCGATTGAGCATGGTTAGATCAAATCTGAAGAAGAAAAAATTTTGCGATCAAGGTCGAAAGCATTGGGCCATATTACGAGCAAAAAACTCGATAATATGATATGCATATGATATGAAAACGCACAAGCGGTAAATTTGAACAAATACTATTTAATAAGTTTATCACAACAATTAGGCTATTTGGTATTACGAGCATGATAGTCGAATTCCTGTTTTGGATTCCCACATGGACGTTTTCTTGGAGGGTATGAGATTCGACAGTGTCAATGAGCAGCAGCAGCACCACTGGGACCAAATGAACCTACAACAACAGCAGCAGTTCATGCAGGGATCCCCTCGTCACAACACTCCCACATGCAAGCATCCAACTTCTCGAAACAATGAGAAACCAGATACGAAGTGAACGCACTCAAGATCATCTACGACAGATTCCTACTGCCAATTGCACAAGATATTATCGAGACCGTCAGATTGCTGGGTCGATTGAGCATAGTTAGATCAAATTTGAAGAATTTTTTTTTCCTATTCAGGTCAAAAGCATTGGGCCACATTACGAGCAAAAACCTCAATAATATGATATGCATATGATATGAAAACGCACAAGCGGTAAATTTGAACAAATACTATTTAATAAGTTTATCACAACAATTAGGCTATTTGGTATTACGAGCATGATAGTCGAATTCCTGTTTTGGATTCCCACATGGACGTTTTCTTGGAGGGTATGAGATTCGACAGTGTCAATGAGCAGCAGCAGCACCACTAGGACCAAATGAACTTACAACAGCAGCAGCAGTTCATGCAGGGATCCCCTCTTCACAACACTACAACATGCAAGCATCAAAATTCTCGAACCAGTGGGAAACCAGATACAAAGTGAACGCACTCAAGATCATCTACGACAGATTCCTACTGCCAAATGCACAAGAGCTTAGCGAGACCGTCAGACTGCGGGGTCGATTGAGCATGGTTAGATCAAATCTGAAGAAAATTTTTTTTCCTATTCAGGTCAAAAGCATTGGGCCATATTACGAGCAAAAACCTCGATAATATGATATGCATATGATATGAAAACGCACAAACGGTAAATTTGAACAAATACTATTTAATAAGTTTATCACAACAGTTAGACTATTTGGTATTACGAGCATGATAGTCGAATTCCTGTTTTGGATTCCCACATGGACGTTTTCTTGGAGGGTATGAGATTCGACAGTGTCAATGAGCAGCAGCAGCACCACTGGGACCAAATGAACCTACAACAACAGCAGCAGTTCGTGCAGGGATCCCCCTCGTCACAACACTCCCACATGCGAGCATCCAAATTGGCTTTTAGCCTAATTGCTGTGATAAACTTATGAAAACGCACAAGCGGTGAATTTGAACAAATACTATTTAATAAGTTTATCACAACAGTTAGACTATTTGGTATTACGAGCATGATAGTCGAATTCCTGTTTTGGATTCCCACATGGACGTTTTCTTGGAGGGTATGAGATTAGACAGTGTCAATGAGCAGCAGCAGCACCACTAGGACCAAATGAACTTACAACAGCAGCAGCAGTTCATGCAGGGATCCCCTCGTCACAACACTACCACAAGCGAGCATCCAAATTCTCGAACCAGTGGGAAACCAGATACAAAGTGAACGCACTCAAGATCATCTACGACAGATTCCTACTGCCAAATGCACAAAATATTATCGAGACCGTCAGATTGCTGGGTCGATTGAGCATGGTTAGATCAAATCTGAAGAAAATTTTTTTTCTATTCAGGTCAAAAAACATTGGGCCATATTACGAGCAAAAACCTCAATAATATGATATGTATATGATATGAAAACGCACAAGCGGTAAATTTGAACAAATACTATTTAATAAGTTTATCACAACAATAAGGCTATTTGGTATTACGAGCATGATAGTCGAATTCCTGTTTTGGATTCCCACATGGACGTTTTCTTGGAGGGTATTTGATTCGACAGTGTCAATGAGCAGCAGCAGCACCACTAGGACCAAATGAACTTACAACAGCAGCAGCAGTTCATGCAGGGATCTTCTCGTCACAACACTACCACATGCGAGCATCCAAATTCTCGAACCAGTGGGAAATCAGATACAAAGTGAACGCACTCAAGATCATCTACGACAGATTCCTACTGCCAAATGCACAAGAGCTTAGCGAGACCGTCAGACTGCGGGGTCGATTGAGCATGGTTAGATCAAATCTGAAGAAGAAAAAATTTTGCGATCAAGGTCGAAAGCATTGGGCCATATTACCAGCAAAAAACTCGATAATATGATATGCATATGATATGAAAACGCACAAGCGGTGAATTTGAACAAATACTATTTAATAAGTTTATCACAACAGTTAGACTATTTGGTATTACGAGCATGATAGTCGAATTCCTGTTTTGGATTCCCACATGGACGTTTTCTTGGAGGGTATTTGATTCGACAGTGTCAATGAGCAGCAGCAGCACCACTAGGACCAAATGAACTTACAACAGCAGCAGCAGTTCATGCAGGGATCCCCTCGTCACAACACTACCACAAGCGAGCATCCAAATTCTCGAACCAGTGGGAAACCAGATACAAAGTGAACGCACTCAAGATCATCTACGACAGATTCCTACTGCCAAATGCACAAGAGCTTAGCGAGACCGTCAGATTGCTGGGTCGATTGAGCATAGTTAGATCAAATCTGAAGAATTTTTTTTTTCCTATTCAGGTCAAAAGCATTGGGCCACATTACGAGCAAAAACCTCAATAATATGATATGCATATGATATGAAAACGCACAAGCGGTAAATTTGAACAAATACTATTTAATAAGTTTATCACAACAATTAGGCTATTTGGTATTACGAGCATGATAGTCGAATTCCTGTTTTGGATTCCCACATGGACGTTTTCTTGGAGGGTATGAGATTCGACAGTGTCAATGAGCAGCAGCAGCACCACTAGGACCAAATGAACTTACAACAGCAGCAGCAGTTCATGCAGGGATCCCCTCTTCACAACACTACAACATGCAAGCATCAAAATTCTCGAACCAGTGGGAAACCAGATACGAAGTGAACGCACTCAAGATCATCTACGACAGATTCCTACTGCCAATTGCACAAGATATTATCATGACCGTCAGATTGCTGGGTCGATTGAGCATGGTTAGATCGAATCTGAAGAAATTTTTATTTTTCTATTCAGGTCAAAAGCATTGGGCCATATTACGAGCAAAAACCTCATTAATATGATATGTATATGATATGAAAACGCACAAGCGGTAAATTTGAACAAATACTATTTAATAAGTTTATCACAACAATTAGGCTATTTGGTATTGCGAACGTGATAGTCGAATTCCTGTTTTGGATTCCCACATGGACGTTTTCTTGGATGGTATTTGATTCGACAGTGTCAATGAGCAGCAGCAGCACCACTAGGACCAAATGAACTTACAACAGCAGCAGCAGTTCATGCAGGGATCCCCTCGCCACAACACTACCACATGCGAGCATCCAAATTCTCGAACCAGTGGGAAACCAGATACAAAGTGAACGCACTCAAGATCATCTACGACAGATTCCTACTGCCAAATGCACAAGAGCTTAGCGAGACCGTCAGACTGCGGGGTCGATTGAGCATGGATAGATCAAATCTGAAGAAAATTTTTTTTCCTATTCAGGTCAAAAGCATTGGGCCATATTACGAGCAAAAACCTCGATAATATGATATGCATATGATATGAAAACGCACAAACGGTAAATTTGAACAAATACTATTTAATAAGTTTATCACAACAATTAGGCTATTTGGTATTACGAGCATGATAGTCGAATTCCTGTTTTGGATTCCCACATGGACGTTTTCTTGGAGGGTATGAGATTCGACAGTGTCAATGAGCAGCAGCAGCACCACTAGGACCAAATTAACCTACAACAGCAGCAGCAGTTCATGCAGGGATCCCCTCTTCACAACACTACAACATGCGAGCATCAAAATTCTCGAACCAGTGGGAGGCCAGATACAAAGTGAACGCACTCAAGATCATCTACGACAGATTCCTACTGCCAAATGCACAAGAGCTTAGCGAGACCGTCAGACTGCGGGGTCGATTGAGCATGGTTAGATCAAATCTGAAGAAAAATTTTGCGATTAAGGTCGAAAGCATTGGGCCATATTACGAGCAAAAAAACTCGATAATATGATATGCATATGATATGAAAACGCACAAGCGGTAAATTTGAACAAATACTATTTAATAAGTTTACCACAACAATTAGGCTATTTGGTATTACGAGCATGATAGTCGAATTCCTGTTTCGGATTCCCACATGGACGTTTTCTTGGAGGGTATGAGATTCGACAGTGTCAATGAGCAGCAGCAGCACCACTGGGACCAAATGAACATACAACAGCAGCAGCAGTTCATGCAGGGATCCCCTCGTCACAACACTCCCACATGCGAGCATCCAACTTCTCGAAACAGTGAGAAACCAGATACGAAGTGAACGCACTCAAGATCATCTACGACAGATTCCTACTGCCAATTGCACAAGATATTATCGAGACCGTCAGATTGCTGGGTCGATTGAGCATAGTTAGATCAAATCTGAAGAATTTTTTTTTCCTATTCAGGTCAAAAGCATTGGGCCACATTACGAGCAAAAACCTCAATAATATGATATGCATATGATATGAAAACGCACAAGCGGTAAATTTGAACAAATACTATTTAATAAGTTTATCACAACAATTAGGCTATTTGGTATTACGAGCATGATAGTCGAATTCCTGTTTTGGATTCCCACATGGACGTTTTCTTGGAGGGTATGAGATTCGACAGTGTCAATGAGCAGCAGCAGCACCACTAGGACCAAATGAACTTACAACAGCAGCAGCAGTTCATGCAGGGATCCCATCTTCACAACACTACAACATGCAAGCATCAAAATTCTCGAACCAGTGGGAAACCAGATACGAAGTGAACGCACTCAAGATCATCTACGACAGATTCCTACTGCCAATTGCACAAGATATTATCGTGACCGTCAGATTGCTGGGTCGATTGAGCATGGTTAGATCGAATCTGAAGAAATTTTTATTTTTCTATTCAGGTCAAAAGCATTGGGCCATATTACGAGCAAAAACCTCATTAATATGATATGTATATGATATGAAAACGCACAAGCGGTAAATTTGAACAAATACTATTTAATAAGTTTATCACAACAATTAGGCTATTTGGTATTGCGAACGTGATAGTCGAATTCCTGTTTTGGATTCCCACATGGACGTTTTCTTGGATGGTATTTGATTCGACAGTGTCAATGAGCAGCAGCAGCACCACTAGGACCAAATGAACTTACAACAGCAGCAGCAGTTCATGCAGGGATCCCCTCGCCACAACACTACCACATGCGAGCATCCAAATTCTCGAACCAGTGGGAAACCAGATACAAAGTGAACGCACTCAAGATCATCTACGACAGATTCCTACTGCCAAATGCACAAGAGCTTAGCGAGACCGTCAGACTGCGGGGTCGATTGAGCATGGATAGATCAAATCTGAAGAAAATTTTTTTTCCTATTCAGGTCAAAAGCATTGGGCCATATTACGAGCAAAAACCTCGATAATATGATATGCATATGATATGAAAACGCACAAACGGTAAATTTGAACAAATACTATTTAATAAGTTTATCACAACAATTAGGCTATTTGGTATTACGAGCATGATAGTCGAATTCCTGTTTTGGATTCCCACATGGACGTTTTCTTGGAGGGTATGAGATTCGACAGTGTCAATGAGCAGCAGCAGCACCACTAGGACCAAATTAACCTACAACAGCAGCAGCAGTTCATGCAGGGATCCCCTCTTCACAACACTACAACATGCGAGCATCAAAATTCTCGAACCAGTGGGAGGCCAGATACAAAGTGAACGCACTCAAGATCATCTACGACAGATTCCTACTGCCAAATGCACAAGAGCTTAGCGAGACCGTCAGACTGCGGGGTCGATTGAGCATGGTTAGATCAAATCTGAAGAAAAATTTTGCGATTAAGGTCGAAAGCATTGGGCCATATTACGAGCAAAAAAACTCGATAATATGATATGCATATGATATGAAAACGCACAAGCGGTAAATTTGAACAAATACTATTTAATAAGTTTACCACAACAATTAGGCTATTTGGTATTACGAGCATGATAGTCGAATTCCTGTTTCGGATTCCCACATGGACGTTTTCTTGGAGGGTATGAGATTCGACAGTGTCAATGAGCAGCAGCAGCACCACTGGGACCAAATGAACATACAACAGCAGCAGCAGTTCATGCAGGGATCACCTCGTCACAACACTCCCACATGTGAGCATCCAACTTCTCGAACCAGTGAGAAACCAGATACGAAGTGAACGCACTCAAGATCATCTACGACAGATTCCTACTGCCAAATGCACAAGATATTATCGAGACCGTCAGATTGCTGGGTCGATTGAGCATGGTTAGATCAAATCTGAAGAAATTTTTTTTCCTATTCAGGTCAGAAGCATTGGGCCATATTACGAGCAAAAACCTCAATAATATGATATGTATATGATATGAAAACGCACAAGCGGTAAATTTGAACAAATACTATTTAATAAGTTTATCACAACAGTTAGTCTATTTGGTATTACGATCATGATAGTCGAATTCCTGTTTTGGATTCCCACATGGACGTTTTCTTGGAGGGTATGAGATTCGACAGTGTCAATGAGCAGCAGCAGCACCACTGGGACCAAATGAACCTACAACAACAGCAGCAGTTCATGCAGGGATCCCCCTCGTCACAACACTCGCACATGCGAGCATCCAAATTGGCTTTTAGCCTAATTGTTGTGATAAACTTATTAAATAGACAGTTTTCATGAGTGTAATGGGAATAGAGCAATGGCTGAGCTCTCTCAGGTTTAAACAGTATACACAGCTATTCATTGATAACGGCTATGATGATTTCGAGCTGTGCAAGCAGCTAAGAAAAAATGATCTTGACTTGATGGGAATCACAATTCCTATCGTCAAAGCCGAAATTTTATCAAGTGTCAACAGTTTAAAACATGCCGAAAATGCTGCCCATGTTTATTTTTCTATGGACCCGAATTACTGGCAAACAGACGGATCCATCAATAGTGCCTCGACTTTCAAGAGTTGTCTCCAGGAACAAAAAGTATCAGTTGCGATTCAAGAATCAGATGACTCAGCCGACGTTTATAACATCGTCCTAAGTGAACTGGCAAACGACGGAGTCACACCAGCAAAGTTATTATTAATTTTTCCAGTTACCCTGAAAGCGAAAAGTGGAGAAAGAACTCCGGATAAAACCTCAGACAGTGGGAATGACTCGGATCTGGAGGAGATCTATTGTGCTCAAGTTCTGGCCAGCATCTATGAAGAGAGGTTAAAAATACCACAAGACACAATCATCAACGTTCTTCACTGCATACAACGTGTTCACTGCAAAAGAATCGAAAGTACAAACATTGACTTAAAAATTGCCAATTCTGCCAGTAACCAATTTACCAGTAGAAGAAGGACGCCCAAATTACAGCAACGAATGTCCAGTTTTGATTGCAGTACAGGGGGTAGTGAGCATAATCAGTTGGAAGCCGATCCTAGGTACAGTAATGTACCAATTGCGTCAAAGACTCTAGGTAGAATGCACTCTTATCAAAAGCCGAAAAACATAGTGAGCTGTATAACTTCTACCCTAAGTGGAAGTCAAAGCAACATCAACAGTGGGGACTTCTGACTCGAGGGAACAGCTGACTTCTCGAACAGAAACTAAGCAAAAAACCCAAGAAAAAAGCAAAAATACTAACCAAGATCTACCACAGCTCGAGAGCGAACAAGATTTCAATGAAACCTCATCTGTGGAAGAAGTTCCGGACAGGTCGGAGACCTGGCAGAACCTCGCAGTTGTGAAATTTTTGGCACAACTAACAGTGTCAATGAGCAGCAGCAGCAGCACCACTAGGACCAAATGAACCTGCAACAGCAGCAGCCGTTCATGCAGGGATCCCCTCATCACAACACTACAACATGCAAGCATCAAAATTCTCGAACCAGTGGGAAACCAGACACAAAGTGAACGCACTCAAGATCATCTACGACAAATTCCTACTGCCAAATGCACAAGAGCTTAGCGATACCGTCAGACTGCGGGATCGATTGAGCATGGTTAGATCAAATCTGAAGAAGAAAAAATTTTGCGATCAAGGTCGAAAGGATTGGGCCATATTACGAGCAAAAAACTCGATAATATGATATGCATATGATATGAAAACGCACAAGCGGTGAATTTGAACAAATACTTTTTATTAAGTTTATCACAACAATTAGGCTATTTGGTATTACGAGCATGATAGTCGAATTCCTGTTTTGGATTCCCACGTGGACGTTTTCTTGGAGGGTATGAGATTCGACAGTGTCAATGAGCAGCAGCAGCACCACTAGGACCAAATGAACCTACAACAACAGCAGCAGTTCATGCAGGGATCCCCTCGTCACAACACTCCCACATGCGAGCATCCAACTTCTCGAAACAGTGAGAAACCAGATACGAAGTGAACGCACTCAAGATCATCTACGACAGATTCCTACTGCCAATTGCACAAGATATTATCGTGACCGTCAGATTGCTGGGTCGATTGAGCATGGTTAGATCGAATCTGAAGATATTTTTATTTTTCTATTCAGGTCAAAAGCATTGGGCCATATTACGAGCAAAAACCTCAATAATATGATATGTATATGATATGAAAACGCACAAGCGGTAAATTTGAACAAATACTATTTAATAAGTTTATCACAACAATTAGGCTATTTGGTATTGCGAACGTGATAGTCGAATTCCTGTTTTGGATTCCCACATGGACGTTTTCTTGGATGGTATTTGGTTCGACAGTGTCAATGAGCAGCAGCAGCACCACTAGGACCAAATGAACTTACAACAGCAGCAGCAGTTCATGCAGGGATCCCCTCTTCACAACACTACAACATGCGAGCATCAAAATTCTCGAACCAGTGGGAAACCAGATACAAAGTGAACGCACTCAAGATCATCTACGACAGATTCCTACTGCCAAATGCACAAGAGCTTAGCGAGACCGTCAGACTGCGGGGTCGATTGAGCATGGTTAGATCAAATCTGAAGAAAAATTTTGCGATTAAGTTCGAAAGCATTGGGCCATATTACGAGCAAAAAAACTCGATAATATGATATGCATATGATATGAAAACGCACAAGCGGTAAATTTGAACAAATACTATTTAATAAGTTTATCACAACAATTAGGCTATTTGGTATTGCGAACGTGATAGTCGAATTCCTGTTTTGGATTCCCACATGGACGTTTTCTTGGAGGGCATGAGATTCGACAGTGTCAATGAGCAGCAGCACCACCACTGGGACCAAATGAACATACAACAGCAGCAGCAGTTCATGCAGGGATCACCTCGTCACAACACTCCCACATGTGAGCATCCAACTTCTCGAACCAGTGAGAAACCAGATACGAAGTGAACGCACTCAAGATCATCTACGACAGATTCCTACTGCCAAAAGCACAAGATATTATCGAGACCGTCAGATTGCTGGGTCGATTGAGCATGGTTAGATCAAATCTGAAGAAATTTTTTTTCCTATTCAGGTCAAAAGCATTGGGCCATATTACGAGCAAAAACTTCAATAATATGATATGTATATGATATGAAAACGCACAAGCGGTAAGTTTGAACAAATACTATTTAATAAGTTTATCACAACAGTTAGTCTATTTGGTATTCGAGCATGATAGTCGAATTCCTGTTTTGGATTCCCACATGGACGTTTTCTTGGAGGGTATGAGATTCGACAGTGTCAATGAGCAGCAGCACCACCACTGGGACCAAATGAACATACAACAGCAGCAGCAGTTCATGAAGGGATTCCCCTCGTCACAACACTCCCACATGCGAGCATCCAAATTGGCTTTTAGCCTAATTATTGTGATAAACTTATTAAATAGACAGTTTTCATGAGTGTAATGGGAATAGAGCAATGACTGAGCTCTCTCAGGTTTAAACAGTATACACAGCTATTCATTGATAACGGCTATGATGATTTCGAGCTGTGCAAGCATCTAAGAGAAAATGATTTTGACTTGATGGGAATCACAATTCCTATCGTCAAAGCCGAATTTTTATCAAGTGTCAACAGTTTAAGTTTAAAACATGCCCAAAAATGCGGCCCATGTTTATTTTTCTATGGATCCGAATTACTGGCAAACAGACGGATCCATCAATAGTGCCTCGACTTTCAAGAGTTGTCTCCAGGAACAAAAAGTATCACTTGCGATTCAAGAATCAGATGACTCATCCGACGTTTATAACATCGTCCTAAGCGAACTGGCAAACGACGGAGTCACACCGGCAATGTTATTAACTTTTCCAGTTACCCTGAAAGCGAAAAGTGGAGAAATAACTCCGGATAAAACCTCAGACAGTGGGAATGACTCGGATCTGGAGGAGATCTATTGTGCTCAAGATCTGGCCAGCATCTATGAAG
The DNA here is from genome assembly GCF_963678635.1 of Symsagittifera roscoffensis. Taxonomy (NCBI): domain Eukaryota; kingdom Metazoa; phylum Xenacoelomorpha; order Acoela; family Convolutidae; genus Symsagittifera; species Symsagittifera roscoffensis. The sequence goes on along the minus strand of NC_087067.1, from coordinate 59,487,186 downwards.
AGAGGTTAAAAATACCACAAGACAAAATCCTCAACGTTCTTCATTGCATACAACGTGTTCACTGCAAAAGAATCGAAAGTAGAAACATTGACCTAAAAATTGCCAATTCTGCCAGTAACCAATTTACCAGTAGAAGAAGGACGCCCAAATTACAGCAACGAATGTCCAGTTTTGATTGCAGTACAGGGGGTAGTGAGCATAATCAGTTGGAAGCCGATCCTAGGTACAGTAATGTACCAATTGCGTCAAAGACTCTAGGTAGAATGCACTGTTATCAAAAGCCGAAAAACATAGTGAGCTGTATAACTTCTACCCTAAGTGGAAGTCAAAACAACATCAACAGTGGGGACTTCTGACTCGAGGGAACAGCTGACTTCTCGAACAGAAACTAAGCAAAAAACCCAAGAAAAAAGCAAAAATACTAACCAAAAACTACCACAGCTCGAGAGGAGTGCCTTTACGAGGCGAACAAGATTTCAATGAAACCTCCTCATCAGTGGAAGAAGTTCCGGACAGGTCGGAGACCTGGCAGAACCTCGCAGTTGCTAAATTTCTGGCACAACTAACGTGGGACTAGCCATCCTATCTCCAGATCCATACGGAACTACGATGCTGGCGAAGAGAAGCTTTTATGAGCTCCATTCGGCATAACAACAAACAACAAACAAACAGCAGCAGCAGTTCATGCAGGGATCCCCTCGTCTCAACACTCCCACATGCGAGCATCCAACTTCTCGAACCAGTGAGAAACCAGATACGAAGTGAACGCACTCAAGATCATCTACGACAGATTCCTACTGCCAAATGCACAAAATATTATCGAGACCGTCAGATTGCTGGGTCGATTGAGCATGGTTAGATCAAATCTGAAGAAAATTTTTTTTCCTATTCAGGTCAAAAGCATTGGGCCATATTACGAGCAAACACCTCAATAATATGATATGTATATGATATGAAAACGCACAAGCGGTAAATTTGAACAAATACTGTTTAATAAGTTTATCACAACAATTTAGCTATTTGGTATTACGAGCATGATAGTCGAATTCCTGTTTTGGATTCCCACATGGACGTTTTCTTGGAGGGTATGAGATTCGACAGTGTCAATGAGCAGCAGCAGCACCACTGGGACCAAATGAACCTACAACAACAGCAGCATTTCATGCAGGGATCCCCCTCGTCACAACACTCCCACATGCTTAAACTTATGCATAAACTTATTAAATAGACAGTTTTCATGAGTGTAATGAGAATAGAGCAATGGCTGAGCTCTGTCGGGTTTAAACAGTATACACAGCTATTCATTGATAACGGCTATGATGATTTCGAGCTGTGCAAGCATCTAAGAGAAAATGATTTTGACTTGATGGGAATCACAATTCCTATCGTCAAAGCCGAATTTTTATCAAGTGTCAACAGTTTAAGTTTAAAACATGCCCAAAAATGCGGCCCATGTTTATTTTTCTATGGATCCGAATTACTGGCAAACAGACGGATCCATCAATAGTGCCTCGACTTTCAAGAGTTGTCTCCAGGAACAAAAAGTATCAGTTGCGATTCAAGAATCAGATGACTCAGCCGACGTTTATAACATCGTCCTAAAAGAACTGGCAAACGACGGAGTCACACCAGCAAAGTTATTAACTTTTCCAGTTACCCTGAAAGCGAAAAGTGGAGAAAGAACTCCGGATAAAACCTCAGACAGTGGGAATGACTCGGATCAGGAGGAGATCTATTGTGCTCAAGTTCTGGCCAGCATCTATGAAGAGAGGTTAAAAATACCACAAGACAAAATCCTCAACGTTCTTCACTGCATACAATGTGTTCACTGCAAAAGAATCGAAAGTACAAACATTGACTTAAAAATTGCCAATTCTGCCAGTAACCAATTTACCAGTAGAAGAAGGACGCCGAAATTACAGCAACGAATGTCCAGTTTTGATTGCAGTACAGGGGGTAGTGAGCATAATCAGTTGGAAGCCGATCCTAGGTTCAGTAATGTACCATTTGCGTCAAAGACTCTAGGTAGAATGCACTCTTATCAAAAGCCGAAAAACATAGTGAGCTATATAACTTCTACCCTAAGTGGAAGTCAAAATAACATCAACAGTGGGGACTTCTGACTCGAGGGAACAGCTGACTTCTGACTTCTCGAACAGAAACTAGGCAAAAAACCCAAGAAAAAAGCAAAAATACTGACCAAGAACTACCACAGCTCGAGAGGAGTGCCTTTACGAGGCGAACAAGATTTCAATGAAACCTCCTCATCAGTGGAAGAAGTTCCGGACAGGTCGGAGACCTGGCAGAACCTCGCAGTTGTGAAATTTTTGGCACAACTAACGTGGGACTAGCCATCCTATCGCCAGATCCATACGGAACTACGATGCTGGCGAAGAGAAGCCTTTATGAGCTCCATTCGGCATAACAACAAACAAACAAACAAACAGCAGCAGCAGTTCATGCAGGGACCCTCTCGTCTCAACACTCCCACATGCGAGCATCCAACTTCTCGCATCCAACTTCTCGCACAAGAGCTTAGCGAGACCGTCAGTCTGCGGGGTCGATTGAGCATGGTTAGATCAAATCTGAAGAAAAAATTTTGCGATTAAGGTCGAAAGCATTGGTCCATATTACGAGCAAAAAACTCGATAATATGATATGCATATGATATGAAAACGCACAAGCGGTAAATTTGAACAAATAGTATTTAATAAGTTTATCACAACAATTAGGCTATTTGGTATTACGAGCATGATAGTCGATTTCCTGTTTTGGATTCCCACATGGACGTTTTCTTGGAGGTTATGAGATTCGACAGTGTCAATGAGCAGCAGCAGCACCACTAGGACCAAATGAACCTACAACAGCAGCAGCAGTTCATGCAGGGATCCCCTCTTCACAACACTACAAGATGCGAGCATCAAAATTCTCGAACCAGTGGGAAACCAGATACAAAGTGAACGCACTCAAGATCATCTACGACAGATTCCTACTGCCAAATGCACAAGATCTTAGCGAGACCGTCAGACTGCGGGGTCGATTGAGCATGGTTAGATCAAATCTGAAGAAAAAACTTTGCGATTAAGGTCGAAAGCATTGGGCCATATTACGAGCAAAAAAACTCGATAATATGATATGCATATGATATGAAAACGCACAAGCGGTAAATTCGAACAAATACTATTTAATAAGTTTACCACAACAATTAGGCTATTTGGTATTACGAGCATGATAGTCGAATTCCTGTTTTGGATTCCCACATGTACGTTTTCTTGGAGGGTATGAGATTCGACAGTGTCAATGAGCAGCAGCACCACCACTGGGACCAAATGCTCAGTTCATGCAGGGATCACCTCGTCACAACACTCCCACATGCGAGCATCCAACTTCTCGAACCAGTGAGAAACCAGATACGAAGTGAATGCACTCAAGATCATCTACGACAGATTCCTACTGCCAAATGCACAAGATATTATCGTGACCGTCAGATTGCTGGGTCGATTGAGCATGGTTAGATCAAATCTGAAGAAATTTTTTTTTCCTATTCAGGTCAAAAGCATTGGGCCATATTACGAGCAAAAACCTCAATAATATGATATGTATATGATATGAAAACGCACAAGCGGTAAATTTGAACAAATACTATTTAATAAGTTTATCACAACAATTAGGCTATTTGGTATTACGAGCATGATATTCGAATTCCTGTTTTTGATTCCCACATGAACGTTTTCTTGGAGGGTATGAGATTAGACAGTGTCAATGACCAGCAGCACCACCACTGGGACCAAATGAACATACAACAGCAGCAGCAGTTCATGCAGGGATCACCTCGTCACAACACTCCCACATGCGAGCATCCAACTTCTCGAACCAGTGAGAAACCAGATACGAAGTGAACGCACTCAAGATCATCTACGACAGATTCCTACTGCCAAATGCACAAGATATTATCGAGACCGTCAGATTGCTGGCTCGATTGAGCATGGTTAGATCAAATCTGAAGAAATTTTTTTTTCCTATTCAGGTCAAAAGCATTGGGCCATATTACGAGCAAAAACCTCAAAAATATGATATGTATATGATATGAAAACGCACAAGCGGTAAACTTGAACAAATACTATTTAATAAGTTTATCACAACAGTTAGACTATTTGGTATTACGAGCATGATAGTCGAATTCCTGTTTTGGATTCCCACATGGACGTTTTCTTGGAGGGTATGATATTCGACAGTGTCAATGAGCAGCAGCAGCACCACTGGGACCAAATGAACCTTCAACAACAGCAGCAGTTCATGCAGGGATCCCCCTCGTCACAACACTCCCACATGCGAGCATCCAACTTCTCGAACCAGTGAGAAACCAGATACGAAGTGAACGCACTCAAGATCATCTACGACAGATTCATACTGCCAAATGCACAAGATATTATCGAGACCGTCAGATTGCTGGGTCGATTGAGCATGGTTAGATCAAATCTGAAGAAATTTTTTTTTCTTATTCAGGTCAAAAGCATTGGGCCATATTACGAGCAAAAACCTCAAAAATATGATGTGTATGATATGAAAACGCACAAGCGGTAAATTTGAACAAATACTATTTAATAAGTTTATCACAACAGTTAGACTATTTGGTATTACGAGCATGATAGTCGAATTCCTGTTTTGGATTCCCACATGGACGTTTTCTTGGAGGGTATGATATTCGAGTGTCAATGAGCAGCAGCAGCACCACTGGGACCAAATGAATATACAACAGCAGCAGCAGTTCATGCAGGGATCACCTCGTCACAACACTCCCACATGCGAGCATCCAACTTCTCGAACCAGTGAGAAACCAGATACGAAGTGAACGCACTCAAGATCATCTACGACAGATTCCTACTGCCAAATGCACAAGATATTATCGAGACCGTCAGATTGCTGGGTCGATTGAGCATGGTTAGATCAAATCTGAAGAATTTTTTTTTCCTATTCAGGTCAAAAGCATTGGGCCTTATTACTAGCAAAAACCTCAAAAATATGATATGTATATGATATGAAAACGCACAAGCGGTAAATTTGAACAAATACAATTTAATAAGTTTATCACAACAGTTAGACTATTTGGTATTACGAGCATGATAGTCGAATTCCTGTTTTGGATTCCCACATGAACGTTTTCTTGGAGGGTATGATATTCGAGTGTCAATGAGCAGCAGCACCACCACTGGGACCAAATGAACATACAACAGCAGCAGCAGTTCATGCAGGGATCACCTCGTCACAACACTCCCACATGCGAGCATCCAACTTCTCGAACCAGTGAGAAACCAGATACGAAGTGAACGCACTCAAGATCATCTACGACAGATTCCTACTGCCAAATGCACAAGATATTATCATGACCGTCAGATTGCTGGGTCGATTGAGCATGGTTAGATCAAATCCGAAGAAATTTTTTTTTCCTATTCAGGTCAAAAGCATTGGGCCATATTACGAGCAAAAACCTCAATAATATGATATGTATATGATATGAAAACGCACAAGCGGTAAATTTGAACAAATACTATTTAATAAGTTTATCACAACAATTAGGCTATTTGGTATTACGAGCATGATAGTCGAATTCCTGTTTTTGATTCCCACATGAACGTTTTCTTGGAGGGTATGAGATTAGACAGTGTCAATGACCAGCAGCACCACCACGGGGACCAAATGAATATACAACAGCAGCAGCAGTTCATGCAGGGATCACCTCGTCACAACACTCCCACATGCGAGCATCCAACTTCTCGAACCAGTGAGAAACCAGATACGAAGTGAACGCACTCAAGATCATCTACGACAGATTCATACTGCCAAATGCACAAGATATTATCGAGACCGTCAGATTGCTGGGTCGATTGAGCATGGTTAGATCAAATCTGAAGAAATTTTTTTTTCTTATTCAGGTCAAAAGCATTGGGCCATATTACGAGCAAAAACCTCAAAAATATGATGTGTATGATATGAAAACGCACAAGCGGTAAATTTGAACAAATACTATTTAATAAGTTTATCACAACAGTTAGACTATTTGGTATTACGAGCATGATAGTCGAATTCCTGTTTTGGATTCCCACATGGACGTTTTCTTGGAGGGTATGATATTCGAGTGTCAATGAGCAGCAGCAGCACCACTGGGACCAAATGAATATACAACAGCAGCAGCAGTTCATGCAGGGATCACCTCGTCACAACACTCCCACATGCGAGCATCCAACTTCTCGAACCAGTGAGAAACCAGATACGAAGTGAACGCACTCAAGATCATCTACGACAGATTCCTACTGCCAAATGCACAAGATATTATCGAGACCGTCAGATTGCTGGGTCGATTGAGCATGGTTAGATCAAATCTGAAGAATTTTTTTTTCCTATTCAGGTCAAAAGCATTGGGCCTTATTACTAGCAAAAACCTCAAAAATATGATATGTATATGATATGAAAACGCACAAGCGGTAAATTTGAACAAATACAATTTAATAAGTTTATCACAACAGTTAGTCTATTTGGTATTACGAGCATGATAGTCGAATTCCTGTTTTGGATTCCCACATGAACGTTTTCTCGGAGGGTATGAGATTCGACAGTGTCAATGAGCAGCAGCACCACCACTGGGACCAAATGAACATACAACAGCAGCAGCAGTTCATGCAGGGATCACCTCGTCACAACACTCCCACATGCGAGCATCCAACTTCTCGAACCAGTGAGAAACCAGATACGAAGTGAACGCACTCAAGATCATCTACGACAGATTCCTACTGCCAAATGCACAAGATATTATCGTGACCGTCAGATTGCTGGGTCGATTGAGCATGGTTAGATCAAATCCGAAGAAATTTTTTTTCCTATTCAGGTCAAAAGCATTGGGCCATATTACGAGCAAAAACCTCAATAATATGATATGTATATGATATGAAAACGCACAAGCGGTAAATTTGAACAAATACTATTTAATAAGTTTATCACAACAATTAGGCTATTTGGTATTACGAGCATGATAGTCGAATTCCTGTTTTTGATTCCCACATGAACGTTTTCTTGGAGGGTATGAGATTAGACAGTGTCAATGACCAGCAGCACCACCACGGGGACCAAATGAATATACAACAGCAGCAGCAGTTCATGCAGGGATCACCTCGTCACAACACTCCCACATGCGAGCATCCAAATTGGCTTTTAGCCTAATTGTTGTGATAAACTTATTAGATAGACAGTTTTCATGAGTGTAATGAGAATAGAGCAATGGCTGAGCTCTCTCGGGTTTAAACAGTATACACAGCTATTCATTGATAACGGCTATGATGATTTCGAGCTGTGCAAGCAGCTAAGAGAAAATGATCTTGACTTGATGGGAATCACAATTCCTATCGTCAAAGCCGAAATTTTATCAAGTGTCAACAGTTTAAAACATGCCGAAAATGCTGCCCATGTTTATTTTTCTATGGATCCGAATTACTGGCAAACAGACGGATCCATCAATAGTGCCTCGACTTTCAATAGTTGTCTCCAGGAACAAAAAGTATCAGTTGCGATTCAAGAATCAGATGACTCAGCCGACGTTTATAACATCGTCCTAAGAGAACTGGCAAACGACGGAGTCACACCAGCAAAGTTATTAACTTTTCCAGTTACCCTGAAAGCGAAAAGTGGAGAAAGAACTCCGGATAAAACCTCAGACAGTGGGAATGACTCGGATCTGGGGGAGATCTATTGTGCTCAAGATCTGGCCAGCATCTATGAAGAGAGGTTAAAAATACCACAAGACAAAATCCTCAACGTTCTTCACTGCATACAACGTGTTCACTGCAAAAGAATCGAAAGTAGAAACATTGACTTAAAAATTGCCAATTCTGCCAGTAACCAATTTACCAGTAGAAGAAGGACGCCCAAATTACAGCAACGAATGTCCAGTTTTGATTGCAGTACAGGGGGTAGCGAGCATAATCAGTTGGAATTCAAAACAACATCAACAGTGGGGACTTCTGACTCGAGGGAACAGCTGACTTCTGACTTCTCGAACAGAAACTAAGCAAAAAAACCAAGAAAAAAGCAAAAATACTAACCAAGAACTACCACAGCTCGAGAGGAGTGCCTTTACGAGGCGAACAAGATTTCAATGAAACCTCCTCCTAGAGGAAACAGAAAAATAACCTCAGTCTTTCGTATCTCCGCAGCTATGGCCATTCTCTCCTGAGTGATCTGCTTGTACATGCGCTGTATGGCCTCCGTTTTCTCCCCTCCCACTCTGTCCTTGAAGATTTTGTCCAGACTGTTCAGCTGGTGTCTCACCTTGTTGTCTAACCAGAAACTAGCTTCCACACAAACTATTGGTTCAGCTTTTCTGGAAATAGTTCGTCAAGTACAAAACTCAAAATATGAACATGATTTGTTAAAAATAATTGACTGTTTTTTTGATGGTTATGGATTTGTAAATAGTGATCATGTCAATTTTTTTTTAAAAAAAATTTTGATAATCCATCTATTTTCTCTCATATGTTTAGGAAATTACCAAAAATTACCAAAAAAAATCACCGTTGTCAAAAAACTTGCAAAAAGTTTTTCAAACATGAAAGAAAGATGTAATATTTCTTTTGACTTTCAAGAAGTTGCAAAAAACATTTCATTTTTTTTAACAAGTTGTAAAAAGTGTTTCAATTTTTTTAACAAAATGCGAAAAGTGTTTCAAATTTTTTGAGAAGATGCGAATAGTTTTCACTTTTTTCGCTAAAACGCGAAAAGTGTTTCAATTTTTTCGACAAAATGCGAAAAGTGTTTTTACTTTTTTCGACAAAATGCGAAAAGTGTTTTACTTTATTCCATAAAAGGCGAAAAGTGTTTCAATTTTTTCGTCAAAATGCTTTACTTTTTTCGATAAAACGCGAAAAGTGTTTCAATTTTTTCGATAAAATGCGAAAAGTGTTTCAAATTTTTCGACAAAATGCGAAAAGTGTTTTACTTTTTTCGACAAAATGCGAAGTGTTTTACTTTTTTCGACAAAATGCGAAAAGTGCTTCACTTTTTTCGACAAAATGCAAAAAGTGTTTCAATTTTTTCTACAAAGTGCTAAAAGTGTGTACAAGATGCAATATCGATTAGGTAACTTTTTACTTGTGTACAGTTTTCTAGTGTTTTTCCGAATGTGTGCAAAAAATTATCTAATTTTTTAACATGTGTGCGAGTTCGGAGCACCAAATTAAGTTCTAATTGTTTTTCAATGGTTTATCCTGATCCTCTCATCTATTCTCATAATTAAAATGAAATTGAAGAAATCAATTACATAAAACAAAGTCAATACCAAACAACCTTTATTTACAAAAACATTTAATCACAGAGCTGTCGAGCAGCAGAAGAGTTCTGGAGGTTCTCTATAGAACGCAGAGCTAGACGAGGTTCCATTGCTGGTGGTTGTTGTCGTTTTTGATTTGTTTTAAATCTGAGTTTTTTTTGAAAATTTTGAAAAATAATAAAAAACGTCAGATCTCGAAAGCTACAAAGATTTGAGAAGTGAGATTTGGAGACAAGATTCGCAACCCCTGGGAGTACCTTGTCAGTACCCATTTACAGAAATGAGAAATTCATATTTTTTGTTTTCTAGAAATATCTCTTAAAGTTGTTTTCTAGAAAGTTGTTTTCTAGAAATCCTCGAAAACTACAAAGATTTGGTAACTATTATATGGAGGCCATAATTTGAACACCTGGTGAAACCCTGACAGCATCCAAATATTAGGCTGCTAAATTCAAATTTCGTGGAATATTCACTGAATTCAAACTAGAAAATCGAAAAATCTCAACTATTGCAATATACGATATAGCTTAAACTTGAAAAAATTCTTCTGTTAAACATGGAAAAATAATACATTGAGAAAATTTAAACAAGACGAGATGGTGAAGCCCTCATTTCCTTTAAATAAATAAATAAATAAATAATTATATATTTGAATAAATATATAAATTTGATATATATATATATAAATATAACAGAAAAAGATTAGAAGCTGAACAAATTTTATGACTTTTGCTTTGAAAAAAAAACGGAAAAAAATCGCGACTTTTATAAGAGTCTGAAATACGTTCATCCACTCTTAACAACTGGGTGAAAGGAAATAATTTGCCTTCTGTTGAGCAAATAGAATTGAATTCAGCTTGAAAAATTTGAAGACAAACCACGAAAAGTTGTAAAACAAAAAAAAGTTAAAAATCAAAAGGTAAAATTTTCTATTTCGTCGGGAAATCTAGAAGTTAAAATCCACTTTTGAAACTAGAAGTCGATCAAAATTTCGCGAGTTCTACATTTTGGCTGTTCGAGAGCGGAGATTGCTTTCCTTTTAAAATGGAACAGAACTCAACTCATGAAAACACAGAGTCGAAGCTGTGCATCGCAAACACGAGCGAGAACACGACAAAAGGCAGCTCTATAAATTGCAATAAGAAAAAGTAGAATTAAGCCTCGAAGTAGTAAAGTTCGGCTACGTCTCGGATCATGCTTCTCACGCATCTTCTTGGCCTGGAGATTATGCATCGTACGCACTAACCACTCAGCTACGGACATTAAACAAATCGCAAACACTAGCCACAAATAAAGCAGAACAGATGCGATGAAATTTCAAATGCTACAGATCGTGATTATAACAAAAAGTGCCACCATATAAGTATTTTAACGAAACTTTTTATTTGCCAGTCAAAAACAATTTCAAACTAATATACTAACGCGCGCAAGCTCGCTAGTGTAAATATCCAAAAATCGAAACACAAAATAATTTTAAAAAACTAAGAAGAAAATAAACGCACTGCATAGGTTTCTTCATTACGTTCAATGGTATCAAAAAAGCCAAACCTTTTGATAAAAAAAATTAATTCAGTTTGAGCAAACTGGAGGCACTTCCGTGGTAATAAGAATGTTCGTCTCTCATCCATCCTCCAAGAAACATTCAAAGACGATATTTTTTAGGATTCCCAATCTCGACTAAGAAGGCGTTAATAGGATAGGATAAAACAAACGATTTCAAACTAATAATTTTTAAGACACCAGATTTCACTTGAAAAAAAACTTTAAGGGACAACTGGGTCACTCACTTTTACAAGTGACAACTACGAACAAAAAGTTTGAGGTAGCCAGTGGGCGCGCTCTGCTGCAAAAACCGTCTCTAATTTTCATATATAGTCCTACCCTCTGCTGGTATGCTTGCAACACACATCAGCCCGATTGTGATATAAATTCAAATACTACTAAATTCAAATCAAATACTATTATAGTTTTAGTTATCCTACTCTAAAAAAAGTTGATTCTACTCACTTTTGAAGAATTCTAGGAGATTTCCATGCTTGGCCAGTTCTGTCACAATCAGCAGAGCCTCTATGCACACTCCGTAGAGAGCCACTAGGTTCTTGTGTTGCAGCTTCTTCATAATGTTCGACTCCCTTCTGAAGTCCTCTTTGTCCATTGTTCCTGGAATACAGTCCTCAATTTATAGTTATAAATTTAGTTTCAGGCCAGATACTTATCAACTTTCTTTGCTTAAACATAGCCAACAGCCAGTTGGTAAGAGTCAATTTGAAATCAACAATTACAACGGCATTTAATAGACTTGTCTCTCAATTGGTGCTCTAAACTTCGTGTCATTTATATAGAAAAAATCAAGACTACTTTTTCTTAAATCTGAGAATTTCTTTGAATCTTTTAGAAACTAATCAAAGCCTGAGGTGCTTCTCCTAAATTATTGCAAGTTAACAATAACTAAAGCAATTATTTCTCCCAATAAGTGCTCCAAATCTCAAGCAAACCCGATATTGAATCCAGTAGATTAAAAACGAGCTAAAGTATTACAAAAACGGTTCAATTCTCGAAATTTTCCTTTTCGGCACTTTTAAATACCCCCACTTGCCAAACTAATTATTTTATTTCACTGGGAAACCTGAAAAATGAAATTCACTTTCAAAACTAAAACTCATCACGTTTTTTGCGCCATTTTTGAATTCGTAATTGGGAAGTCAGGACTATTTGCCTCAAGTCAATTGGCCCTATGCCAACGCGTCCTATACTAACTTGCCCCCCAGATGACGTTTTGTCCTATGCCTTTTTTTTCCATACTTAACACTTTCACTTGATTCTTTGATGTTCAAAATGAGGACCAGCAAGTGCTAATGTAGACTGAACTCGTTTTGAGATAACAGAAGACTCTAATCAAAAGTTAATGAAGCTGATTCTACAAAACCATAATTTTTGGTAATTACACGCCCAAATTTGACAAAAATCCACAATTAGCGCCATTGAAATAAAATGAAAGACGGCTATTCTTTCATTTTGCTTCATTGTTTACCATTTTCTTTCGAATGATCCAACATAAATGCTATGAGTCAACTTACATGGGGAACATCTCAACAAAAAAAAACAAACGCTTAATATTGACGGACACGATTTCGCAAAAAAAGCAGATGACAAAAACCACTGAGCACTGAAGATGCACAAGATACAATTCACTTAAATGCCGCTCAGGAAGTAACAGATGAGAACAGAACTTGATCCCGTCCTTGCCAAACATTAAAGACAGGCATTTCATAATTCCGATATATTCTGATTTCTGTTTATTCGACAGTGGAGTAATGGATTGAATTTTAATTTTTGGTGATCGAGATAATGTTCAAGCCCATCGAGTTCACAATTCTCTTTGGCTTTGCGACGGTATATTTAAAATTTGTCAAATGCAATTATACCAGCTTTATACCATACACATTCAAATCGATGGATTTTATCCACCATGCCTTTATGCTCTACTGCCAAACAAAACTGAACAGACGTATTCAAAATTCCTGAAAGCCATCGCCTCTGTCTCTGATAACGCGCAACCATCGAGGACCCTTCTAGATTTTGAACGAGCTGCCGTAAATGCTTTTACAAGTGCGTTTCCAGAGTCTTCAATCAATGGCTGTTACTTTCACCTCTGCCAGGCCTTTTTACGCAAAGTTAACGAGCTGGGTTTAAAGAAAGCCTATGAAAACAACTGCAAGCTGAGCTTGACTGCGTTTAATACTCGCTCTCAGTTTTGTTCCAACTGATTTAGTGGAACGATCGTTCGAGAGCGTCACTGAGATTGAGCATGTGGTGGACCGATAAGATCTTGAGCAAAGCCTGTCAGATAAAAATGACGAACTTGCCTAATACTTTCAGAGAAGTTATATAAAAGGCGAAACAATAGGGCGAAACAGAGGCAACCGTTATATCCTATGAGTCTCAGGAACCATTCCTAAGAAGCAGCGGAAGGCTTGATACGAGTGACAGCATTATTTCAAGGGAGCCACCCAAGCCTCTACACTCCTGGTTAAGATTCAAATGGACTCAACAAATCAGAAAATCAACATTTTGAAGGCTATGGGGGGAATGCAGAATCAAGGGCGGAAGAAATATCGGGATATTCATGCAAAAATCCAAAACATTTCTAGTAAATTCAAAAAGACCATGTTGTTGACTATTTATATGCACTAGCTCATTTAGCTCCTTCGTAATTTTTAAATAGTCGGCATAATTACCACTGCATTTTGTTTCAAGCTTAATTGTTCAATTAAAAAAATCTTTCAATTTCATGCCGACATTATGCTGTACGAGGATATCAAAGAATCTGGGGCAAGTTTCATTTTTTTTATTTGGGGCAAGTTGGAATCGGACAAGTTGGACTGGGACAAGTTGAATTGAGGCAAATTGACATGTAACTATAATTGGAGAGTAATTTACCTTCCGTTAAGCAAACAATTTTAAATTTAACTTAAAAATAAATCAAAAACCAACAGACAAAAAATCAAATTTGAGCTTGAATAACTTCCAGAAAAAAATCATCACGAACTAAATAAGTGTCTTCATTTCGCTCATTGACACTTCATAAATTTCACGGTTACTTTCAATTGGGATAGTGCAAAGAAATATCAAGCCCGTCGCGTCTATCATCATCCCAAATGATCAATAGATGAAGATTTGAATTTAATTTACGTGTTGATGATGCCAAAAATGCCTTGAACTTCATTGAAAATGTTTTTAAAAAGATCTTTTTTTGCTCTTTTCAAAAAAGCTGAAACAATCATTTTATTATTAAGCGACACAGAAATTTCACTTCATGGCATAAAACAGTAATAAAATATAATAAGTTAACAAGTCACTCAATTAATACCTTGACAGACCAAGTTCACATTGTCCTAATGGCATGGAAAACTCTTTTCATTATTTATGCTAATACGCGTTTCGAAAGCATAGGTCTTCTAATCCTAGCAAATTTAATTGATCTTTGATAGTTTGATAAAAAACCGACGATATTAAGCCAATGGCTTGGTTAGATACATGTAGAAATCGGAGGATTTTCTGTATTGATATAAATTAAATACGAGCAGTTAGACTAGGTTATAGGGATCAAAAAGCTTTGCAAACTGATTACATTTTCAAAACATTTACTAAAAATAAGATCAATGTCTGCCAAATTGCAATGAAAACTCAGTCTTTAAAAGTGATCTCTCTCAGCAAACTTAATTGATCTTTGATAGTTTGATACAAAACCGACGATATTAAACCAATGGCTTGGTTAGATACATGTAGAAATCGGAGGATTTTCTGTATTGATATAAATTAAATACGAGCAGTTAGACTAGGTTATAGGGATCAAAAAGCTTTGCACACTGATTACATTTTCAAAACATTTACTAAAAATAAGATCAATGTCTGCCAAATTGCAATGAAAACTCAGTCTTTAAAAAAGATCTCTCTCAGCATAGTTGATCTTACTAAAATTAACTTAAATTGAGACAATTTTCAAACTTGCAGCTAATGTAAAAAAAAACCATACGTTGTTTTAGAGTCTTAATAGCCACTTCTTTATTGCCGTTCCAGGAACCTCTGAACACCTCTCCGAACTGTCCGGATCCCAGCTTGGTTCCGAACTGGAGATCCTTCAGCGATATCACCCAATTCACCTCATGTGATTTCGACAGACTCTGAAGAGTCCTTACTGGACCCTCATTTTGCTCTATTGAAGCCACTAGCTTCACACATAGACCATGGCAGTGCTGCTTGCAGTGTTCTACGAGTTGGACTAGGTTAGGGAAGGTGCTCCTCTTGTCTATGAAGAGCAGGCCTTCGTCGTTCATTCGGATCCGGTAGTGCTTCACCTCTGAGTTGTCTTTGACGCTGAGAGAGAACTTGTTGCTCCTCGACTCGGCAGGTCTGACTAAGAAGGTGCCTTTGGCACACTCTCGTAGCATGCATTCGGCTGATAGACGCGTTATTTCTTCCATAAACCATCTAAGCAAAAAAATAACTCAAAACATAACAAAGTTCTCAATAAATTTGCCGTTTTCTTTTTGAACATCCATTTAAGATAACCATCATTCAAAAAGAGAAAACACTCTTGAGCATCCTCATTTGATATGGCGATAAATTTATGGGAGGTTTGGAAAACTTGTTGAAAACGTCAATTTCAGTTCAGATGTGGATTACAAAAAGGCTATAAAAACATTGTTCACATCTGCAAAAATTGTGTAGTCTTATTTAAACAAACAGGGCATGTTGTTTCAGATTTCATTTTTCCCTGGATGGCATGTTTTATGTTGTCAATAAAGCACATTGAAAGAAAGCACACTGAGGCAAAGCAGGTCATTTGCTCCAAAAAAGACAATATTTGCCAAGCTTATAAAGGTCGATTTTCAAGTGGGGAAAATTATAACCACTAGCTTGAAAACGAATAGTGAAAAATTATGTAAAAAGTATCAATTAAGCAAATCACGACCAATGCAAAAGCTAGCAAAGAATGTATTCTCTCTAACCAAAGCCTGTATTCTCTCTACCAAAGCTATGTCCTAGTAATATAAATAATGCAAAATATTGGGGGGGGGGGGGGGGGTAGGTGATGATAACTTCGTGAATTTGAGTATAATTTTAAGCCAATCAGATCACAGCATTTTACACGCAGCGCTCTACAATTTTAATTAAAATTAAAGGCTGGAGTAGAATATCTTAATTTTTCTGCGTGGGGGTGTCATGTTGATGCTCATTTTAATATGTATACTCTACTCACGGCTCTGCTCTGTGGGATATGTATGACTCTACGTAATTGGAGGGTATGTATCCTCTCTTGCCATTGGCCTTATGTGTGGCCATCCAGCAATCCCCCATCGTACTCTCCGCTTCCAACAGATCTCCCTTCCTGTAAAACACACACAAGCGAACCTCAACATTACACAGGTAATTTAGACCACAAGTGGACATCATCTTTGTCCTTAGTCTATCACCTCAAATAATATTCATGAAACACACTTAATGAAATATTTACCAAAAAAAATACATTTATACTGTTCTCCTTAAACGGTAAATGACAATCAAATAAAAAATCGAAGTTTAAATATTTGCTTAATGAAATACTAGCGTTTAACGCACCTTCGGTGCTTCCAATTTTTTCGACAGCTCATGAAAAACCGCATATATTGAAAACAACATCTGCAAACTTTTAGTGTACTCTGACTGCACCCAATTACAGGGTTGGTAATTTCGAACTTATAAAATTATTTAATTCCCATTTTAAAAGCGTCATCACGAAAACTTAATGGGCCTCTGGAGAAATTTGGAGGCCAGCTTTGCAACAACTGAGAGTCCCTGAGAGCACCCTACTATAGGGTTAGGAATTCAAAATTTTGTGAATTTTTTTGAACCTGTTTCCCGGAAAAAAAAATTAAAAAAAAACGTCTTATCGCAGAAACTTAAAGGATTTGAGCGTTCATATTAAGAGGTAAGATTTGCGACGCCTGGTTGTACGCTGACAATAAGGTTGTATCTTCATCAAGTTAGTATTTTGAATTTCTTTGTAGATAAGTTCTTCGAGAAATTTTGAAAAAATCAAAAAACGTCACATCACGGAAACTAAAAGCATTTGAGCAGTCGCGTTAAGCAGTCGAATGTGGCAAGAGTTGCAACTCTTTAGAGTACCCTGTCAACACCGAACTATAGTGTTGGAAATTTCAAATTTTTAGAAATAATTAATTGAAACTGAAGTTTTCTGAAAATTTTTGAAAAAATCGCAAAAAAACGTCATATCTCGAAAACTACAAAGAACTGAGCAATCAAAATTGGAGCCAAAACTCGCAATCTTTGAGAATACTCTGACAGGACCCAACTACAGGGTTGGGAATTTGAGATTTTGCGAAAAAAAAATAATCTAAGTTTTCTGAAAATTTTTTGAAAAATTCACAAAAAACGTCATATCTCGAAAACTACAAGGATTTGAACAATCATAATTGGAGGCAAGATTTTTAACTCCTTAGAGTCATTCTGACAGCACCCAACTACAGGGTTGGGAACTTCAAGTTTTGAAATTACTTTATTTGAAATTTCTGAAAAATTTTGAAAAAATCTCAAAATCGTCTTATCTCGCTAACTAAAATGATCGGGCATTCAAAATTGGAGGCCAAATTCGCCACCCCTAATTCGATATTGGGTTGCCTAAATCAAACTCATTAAAAAAACCACTAAAATCAAATTGGAAAATCGAAAAAAAATCTTAACCATTGCAATATACGATATAGCTTAAACATGCAAAAATAATACGTTGAAAAAGCTTAAACATGGCGAGATAGTGAAGCCCGCATTTAAATATATAATAGATACACTTTTAAATATACACTATTTTTTAATTGATTGTAATTTACCGTTTCTGGAAAAAAAAATTTTTATTGTTGTTATCAGAGTATTCAAGTGAATTGACGGCTAACCTCATTCATATTCCTACGTTAAAAGCCTATCACACTCATATAATCTATCTCCCGGCAGATTTAATATCGCAGATTAGGCAAAATTCAATTTATAAGTAAACCCTAGCACTGCGTTTTTAATCTGCTAGCAAAGACTTGACTATTAACGCCGGATAAAAATAACTTAGAAAGTAGACTAAAATTCACTTAAAAACTTATTGGAGCTCGCTTTTATAGCGTAATTTTTAGATTTCAACAACTTCGTCAGGTTATTTTGTTCTAGAAAGTTCTTCAGCCAATAAAAATTCAACAACTGGTGATCTCTCGTCACGAGGAGTTATATTTAGATTTACCTGCTATTTCAGCTAAAGGCTAAAAAAGGAATTAAAAGGGTGGAAATGAAAAGCAATTTGAAATCAGAACATTCCCAAGATCAGGTGCGGATCTAGGATTTTCTCGGGGGTGGTGGATTTTTTAAAAAATTTCGAAAATTTTGTCGACTTAGGTCGACCGAATTGAAATTGATTTTTCGAGCTCTCCCTAAGCACGGTTTAGTCCCTGTTTTGGCCAAATTTTCTGCACCGCAGGCAAAATGTTAAAAAAAATTGTCCAAAAAGGCGCGTTTTTTCGCACTTTTTGGAGAAAGTTGACCAAAACATCTCGTTTTTTTTTGGCGCGCGCTCCCCCTCAAAATTAGTTTATATTGGTGCCCAAAGCGCCTTTAGAAAACTTCTAGGGTCGGGCGGCCAAAAATGGATTTCAAAAAATACCAAAGGGGGACCCTTTGGGTCGGCAGGGGGTCGAATCCCTGAGGAAGGGGGCGAAAGCCCCGCCCCTGCCCAAGATAATTGCTACACGAACAAAAAATCAACCAATTAGAGCTTAATAGTTAAGACATTTTCTCTCGCAAGTGTAATAATTTTTTGAACTGTTTTCGTATTTTTTCTATGCTGCGTGAAGACGCAAACCTCCTTCAGTAAGATTTTAGGACCAAGTTAACATCCTCCCCCCCCCCCCCCCCTAATCCGTTTAGGGGGAGGATCTTAACTTATTTCTGAGTTCGACTTTTCAGCCAATCAGAATAGAGCATTTTTTCATCAAATTAAATTAAATTCAACGCTGGGGTGGAAGATCTTAACTTGGTCTACTTGGGTGGGAGGATGTTAACTTGATCCATATTTTATGACGCCAAAAAAAATTCAGAAAAATCGGATTCTTCAAACCACTTTTCTCAACACTGTCAAAATTTCTGCTGGAGTTTTTCAATATCCAAAATCCAACCACTCACGTAACATAAACTCACTTGAATGGCGGTTCATCGTCTGTTTGACAAGTGTAGTCAAACTTGGCAATGAAAACATTCTTGTTAGTGCTGGAAGGTGAATCCCGGTTGTTCATCCCTGGAGTCCCTGACTGCATGCCTCCTTGATGACCATGAACAGTTCCTCCAGCTGATCTCACACTTCCCCCACGCATGCTGCTTTTGTGCTGGGACCCCGTTGCTCCTGAATAACCACTACTTATTCTGATACAACTCTCAAGCCTCATAATAGCCCACTGAGGTTCTGATTTTGGTTGGGGTAAAAGCCCTTTTAACGATGTTCTCGATTGATACTAGAGTTCACATTGAAATGGATTGTACAATTATTTCCACTTCGGTCACGGTTGGAGGGATCCCTCCTCAAGGTGAGAGCGGCTACAGCCAAATGGATGACACCGATATCCCCCCATGGAAGCATGGACGAAGATAGTAAGGAGGAGATAAATCCGACTCAAGTAAGAAAACTAGATTTCAATTCGTGCATAAGCATTTGAATTAGCGAACCTTGTCGGTGCTGGGTAGCGGTTGCACTGTTGATAGTGATTTTTCGAGCTCTCCCTAAGCACGGTTTAGTCCCTGTTTTGGCCAAACTCTCTGCGCCGCAGGCAAAATATTGAAAAAACTGTCCAAAAAAGGCGCGTTTTTAGGCACTTTTTGGAAAAAGTTGACAAAAACATCGCATTTTTTTGGCGCGCACTCCCCCTCAAAATTAGTTTATGTTAGAAAAAATTCCAGGGTCGGTCGGCCAAAAATGGATATCTTAAAAAGTACCAAAGGGGGGACCCTTTGGGCCGGCACGGGGTCAAATGAGGAAGGGGGCGAAAGCCCCCCCCCCCCGTAAATCCGCCCCTGCCCAAGATAATTTCTACACGAACAAAAAAAGTAACCAATTAGAGCTTAATAGTTAAGACAATTTCTCTCGCAAGTGTAATAATTTTTTGAACTGTTTTCGTATTTTTTCTATGCTGCGTGAAGACGCAAACCTCGGCTTCCTTAAATGATTATTCAAATCTTTAAAAAACGTAAAAGTGTAACATTTATTGGCTTACCGCTCATTCAGTAAGATTTTAGGACCAAGTTAACATCCTCCCCTCCCAATCCGTTTAGGGGGAGGATCTTAACTTATTTCTGAGTTCGACTTTTCAGCCAATCAGAATAGAGCATTTTTTTTATCAAAATTAAATTAAATTCAACGCTGGGGTGGAAGATCTTAACTTGGTCTAATTGGGTGGGAGGATGTTAATTTGATCCATATTTTATGACGCCAAAAAAAATTCAGAAAAATCGGATTCTTCAAACCACTTTTCTCAACACTGTCAAAATTTCTGCTGGAGTTTTTCAATATCCAAAATCCAACCACTCACGTAACATAAACTCACTTGAATGGCAGGTCGTCGTCTGTTTGACAAGTGTAGTCAAACTTGGCAATGAAAACATTCTTGTTAGTCCTGGAAGGTGAATCCCGGTTGTTCATCTCTGGAGTCCCTGAGGCCTTGCCTCCTTGATGACCATGAACAGTTCCTCCAGCTGATCTCACACTTCCCCCACGCGTGCTGCTTTTGTGCTGGGACCCCGTTGTTCCTGAATAACCACTACTTATTCTGATACAAACTCTCAAGCCTCATAATGGGCCACTGAGGTTCTGATTTTGGTTGGGGTAAGAGCCCTTTTAACGATGTTCTCGATTGATACTAGAGTTCACATTGAAATGGATTGTACAATTATTTCCACTTCGGTCACGGTTGGAGGGATCCCTCCTCAACGTGAGAGCGGCTACAGCCAAATGGATGACACCGATATCCCCCCATGGAAGCATGGACGAAGATAGTAAGGAGGAGATAAATCCGACTCAAGTAAGAAAACTAGAATTCAATTCGTGCATAAGCATTGGAATTAGCGAACCGTGTCGGTGCTGGGTATCGGTTGCACTGTTGATAGTGATTTTTCGAGCTCTCCCTAAGCACGGTTTAGTCCCAGTTTTGGCCAAACTCTCTGCGCCGCAGGCAAAATATTGAAAAAACTGTCCAAAATAGGCGCGTTTTTAGGCACTTTTCGGAAAAAGTTGACCAAAACATCGCATTTTTTTGGCGCCACCCCCCCCCCCCTCAAAATTAGTTTATGTTAGAAAAAATTCTAGGGTCGGTCGGCCAAAAATGGATATCTTAAAAAGTACCAAAGGGAGGACCCTTTGGGCTGGCAGGGGGTCGAATGAGGAAGGGGGCGAAATCCCCCCCTCGTAAATCCGCCCCTGCCCAAGATAATTGCCACACGAACAAAAAAAGTAACCAATTAGAGCTTAATAGTTAAGACATTTTCTCTCGCAAGTGTAATAATTTTTTGAACTGTTTTCGTACTTTTTCTATGCTGCGTGAAGACGCAAACCTCGGCTTCCTTAAATGATCATTCAAATCTTTATAAACGTAAAAGTGTAACATTTATTGGCTTAACGCTCCTTCAGTAAGATTTTAGGACCAGGTTAACATCCTACCCTTCCCTTCAACCCCCCCCCCCTCAATCCGTTTAGGGGGAGGATCTTAACTTATTTCTGAGTTCGACTTTTCAGCCAATCAGAATAGAGCATTTTTTTATCAAAATTAAATTAAATTCAACGCTGGGGTGGAAGATCTTAACTTGGTCTAATTGGGTGGGAGGATGTTAATTTGGTCCATATTTTATGACGCCAAAAAAAATTCAGAAAAATCGGATTCTTCAAACCACTTTTCTCAACACTGTCAAAATTTCTGCTGGAGTTTTTCAATATCCAAAATCCAACCACTCACGTAACATAAACTCACTTGATTGGCAGGTCGTCGTCTGTTTGACAAGTGTAGTCAAACTTGGCAATGAAAACATTCTTGTTAGTGCTGGAAGGTGAATCCCGGTTGTTCATCCCTGGAGTCCCTGACTGCATGCCTCCTTGATGACCATGAACAGTTCCTCCAGCTGATCTCACACTTCCCCCACGCGTGCTGCTTTTGTGCTGGGACCCCGTTGTTCCTGAATAACCACTACTCATTCTGATACAAACTCTCAAGCCTCATAATAGGCCACTGAGGTTCTGATTTTGGTTGGGGTAAAAGCCCTTTTAACGATGTTCTCGATTGATACTAGAGTTCACATTGAAATGGATTGTACAATTATTTCCACTTCGGTCACGGTTGGAGGGATCCCTCCTCAAGGTGAGAGCGGCTACAGCCAAATGGATGACACCGATATCCCCCCATGGAAGCATGGACGAAGATAGAAAGGAGGAGATAAATCCGACTCAAGTAAGAAAACTAGAATTCAATTCGTGCATAAGCATTTGAATAAGCGAACCTTGTCGGTGCCGGGTAGCGGTTGCACTGTTGATAGTGATTTTTCGAGCTCTCCCTAAGCACGGTTTAGTCCCTGTTTTGGCCAAACTCTCTGCGCCGCAGGCAAAATATTGAAAAAACTGTCCAAAAAAGGCGCGCTTTTAGGCACTTTTTGGAAAAAGTTGACAAAAACATCGCATTTTTTTGGCGCGCACTCACCCTCAAAATTAGTTTATGTTAGAAAAAATTCCAGGGTCGGTCGGCCAAAAATGGATATCTTAAAAAGTACCAAAGGGGGGACCCCTTTGGGCCGGCAGGGGGGTCAAATGAGGAAGGGGGCGAAAGCCCCCCCCCCGTAAATCCGCCCCTGCCCAAGATAATTGCTACACGAACAAAAAAAGTAACCAATTAGAGCTTAATAGTTAAGACAATTTCTCTCGCAAGTGTAATAATTTTTTGAACTGTTTTCGTATTTTTTCTATGCTGCGTGAAGACGCAAACCTCGGCTTCCTTAATTGATTATTCAAATCTTTAAAAAACGTAAAAGTGTAACATTTATTGGCTTACCGCTCCTTCAGTAAGATTTTAGGACCAAGTTAACATCCTCCCCTCCCAATCCGTTTAGGGGGAGGATCTTAACTTATTTCTGAGTTCGACTTTTCAGCCAATCAGAATAGAGCATTTTTTTTATCAAAATTAAATTAAATTCAACGCTGGGGTGGAAGATCTTAACTTGGTCTAATTGGGTGGGAGGATGTTAATTTGATCCATATTTTATGACGCCAACAAAAATTCAGAAAAATCGGATTCTTCAAACCACTTTTCTCAACACTGTCAAAATTTCTGCTGGAGTTTTTCAATATCCAAAATCCAACCACTCACGTAACATAAACTCACTTGAATGGCAGGTCGTCGTCTGTTTGACAAGTGTAGTCAAACTTGGCAATGAAAACATTCTTGTTAGTCCTGGAAGGTGAATCCCGGTTGTTCATCCCTGGAGTCCCTGACTGCATGCCTCCTTGATGACCATGAACAGTTTCTCCAGCTGATCTCACACTTCCCCCACGCGTGCTGCTTTTGTGCTGGGACCCCGTTGTTCCTGAATAACCACTACTCATTCTGATACAAACTCTCAAGCCTCATAATAGGCCACTGAGGTTCTGATTTTGGTTGGGGTAAAAGCCCTTTTAACGATGTTCTCGATTGATACTAGAGTTCACATTGAAATGGATTGTACAATTATTTCCACTTCGGTCACGGTTGGAGGGATCCCTCCTCAAGGTGAGAGCGGCTACAGCCAAATGGATGACACCGATATCCCCTCATGGAAGCATGGACGAAGATAGTTAGGAGGAGATAAATCCGACTCAACCAAGAAAACTAGAATTCAATTCGTGCATAAGCATTGGAATTAGCGAACCTTGTCGGTACTGGGTAGCGGTTGCACTGTTGATAGTGATTTTTCGAGCTCTCCCTAAGCACGGTTTAGTCCCTGTTTTGGCCAAACTCTCTGCGCCGCAGGCAAAATATTGAAAAAACTGTCAAAAAAAGGCGCGTTTTTAGGCACTTTTTGGAAAAAGTTGACCAAAACATCGCATTTTTTTGGCGCGCGCTCCCCCTCAAAATTAGTTTATGTTAGAAAAAAATCTAGGGTCGGTCGGCCAAAAATGGATATCTTAAAAAGTACCAAAGGGGGACCCTTTGGGCAGGCAGGGGGTCGAATGAGGAAGGGGGCGAAAGCCCCCCCCCCCCCGTTAATCCGCCCCTGCCCAAGATAATTGCTACACGAACAAAAAAAGTAACCAATTAGAGCTTAATAGTTAAGACAATTTCTCTCGCAAGTGTAATAATTTTTTGAACTGTTTTCGTATTTTTTCTATGCTGCGTGAAGACGCAAACCTCGGCTTCCTTAAATGATTATTCAAATCTTTATAAACGTAAAAGTGTAACATTTATTGGCTTAACGCTCCTTCAGTAAGATTTTAGGACCAAGTTAACACACCACCCCCCATCCGTTTAGGGGAGGGTCTTAACTTGGTTCTGAGTTCGACTTTTCAGCCAATCAGAATAGAGCATTTTTAATCAAAATTAATTTAAATTCAACGCTGGGGTGGAAGATCTTAACTTGGTCTACTTGGGTGGGAGGATGTTAACTTGATCCATATTTTATGACGCCAAAAAAATTCAAAAAAAATCGGATTCTTCAAACCATTTATCTCAACACTATCAAAATTTCAGCTGGAGTTTTTCAATATCCAAAATCCAACCACTCACGTAACATAAAGTCACTTGAATGGCAGGTCGTCATCTGTTTGACAAGTGTTAGTCAAACTTGGCAATGAAAACATTCTTGTTAGTGCTGGAAGGTGAATCCCGGTTGTTCATCCCTGGAGTCCCTGACTGCATGCCTCCTTGATGACCATGAACAGTTCCTCCAGCTGATCTCACACTTCCCCCACGCAAGCTGCTTTTGTGCTGGGACCCCGTTGTTCCTGAATAACCACTACTCATTCTGATACAAACTCTCAAGCCTCATAATAGCCCACTGAGGTTCTGATTTTGGTTGGGGTAAAAGCCCTTTTAACGATGTTCTCGATTGATACTAGAGTTCACATTGAAATGGATTGTACAATTATTTCCACTTCGGTCACGGTTGGAGGGATCCCTCCTCAACGTGAGAGCGGCTACAGCCAAATGGATGACACCGATATCCCCCCATGGAAGCAAGGACTAAGATAGTAAGGAGGAGATAAATCCGACTCAACTAAGAGAACTAGATTTCAACTCGTTTATAAGCATTGGAATTAGCAAACTTTATCGGCGCTGGGTGGCGGTTGCACTGTTGATAGTGCTTCCATTGTTCATGACGAATGTGTTGGCTGGACTGTTCGTTCCTCCCGGCATAGGGGCCAGTGACACGCCCGAAGGGACCAGAGGCGGATTGGAGCCAGTTTTTCCGGGCTGCTAAACTGACTAATCTTTCAGAATTTTGCATTGCATGTTTGATTCGTAAAATCAACGAATATAAACAACAATCAAGGATATTTGAATGCAACTGAAACAAAGATAACCAGTGGCTGTGCAAGTAGCACAGAATGTTCCGACCACATTCATAGAACTACAAAAAATATATATATTTTTCTTTCAATTAGTGTCGTCGTTCTTGCAAACATACAAACGCATTTCAAGCTAGTAAATTAGGTATAATTCTTAACAGTTGTCTTCAAACAATGAATAACAAACAAAACGCGATAAATTATTTTTTCAGAACCTTTTGAATGCCAAGGAAGAACAAAATGAAGCTTCCAAAACTAGTTTTCCATCTAGAAAAAATCAAAATTATCTAGCCTAACTGACCAATTTGAAAATGATGAACGTTACTCGATTGCTTTCATATTGGTTTTGCTTGACACTAGAGCAACTTTTTGCGATTTTTAAATATCGTTCGACTCACGACTGAAAGGGCTTTAATTTGATATATCATTCGACCCATTCTAATGAATATTTGTGGCATCTGATTTTGCGTGAAAAAGAAAGAAAAACTGAAGACAGCCGAAGACAAAGTTGCTCCCATTTTCAATTATCCGAAAATAGTGGTACCGTGACAACTCGCAAAAGTTAAGGGAAGCGACAGCTCTTTTCTAGTCCAATTTCATCTTTTCTGAATTTCAATTCACAAAAAAAAACTACTTCAAATAAGCTTAAATGTTTTGAACTAATTGAAATATTAAAGCGTAAACAAGTGAAAAACAACTATACAACTTTTTCTACATGCGAAATACCATATGAACAAAATTTGAACAATTTTATTTCGTACATTTTATTTCGTATCAGGCAAACATGCCAGATGTTAGAATTTTAAATCAGCAACAATGGAAGAAAATTTACGAAAAGAAACAAAGCCGACAAGTTGAGCCGAAAAAAAAGGATTTGATAGAGAAAAAGTTTTAAAGTCCTACCATAAACAACAATGGACAACATTCAATTCAAAATTTGAAAGAGCTTTAAGCATAGAGGCGAAGCGGAGTACCCTGCCCAAAATAAAAAGAACCCTCTCTTTGGACACCCGACAGACAAAAAAACTTTGGTATTTATTTTCGCGCGGTGGTTAAATTTAATCCCTTCCAAATTTTCCCACTGTTCAACTAAATAAATTTGACACCTCACTAAAAAAATGACCTGCTTAGAGACAAAAGTGGATTGATACTTGATAAGACGACCGTTGAGCTGAAAATAACTAGTGCAAAAACTGAAAGAAATAGCAAAAATGAACTTTACAAAAGCCAGAAAGTGTACAAAAAAGTAAATGATCCTAGAAAAACGAACATCCAACCAACAAATTTACACTCTGAAGTCTTTAGAGTTGAGTTATTAGTCCTTGCTTTCCACAAAACACGAGCCACCAACAAAGCGGATAAAACACATCAGCAGTACTCAGTTTACAGGAACAAGTAGTCTATAATCCAATTTGATGTTTGCTAAAAGCAAGGTTCAAGATTCAAAGTAAATTATGGTTTAATCTTTTCAGAGAGATCATTTTCAAGAGAAAAATTCAGATGAACGTGTTCTCATATTGCTTCAAAACAAACTTTCACAATTTTGAAACCTCTTACCGATCAAAAGACTAAATTGGTGGATCAGAATATAAGACAGAAAAATGACGTCAATCAGCCAAATAAACAGGCACCTCAAAGCACAAATTCTTCAATTCACTTTTACAACGATGAACAAGTTTTAAGATAATATTCTTACCCTATAGTTATTATAATTTATATTTTTGACCTAACAAATAAAATCGTATTGAAACAAAACCTCAGATTTTTCAGCTTTCTATGCTCTGATAAGTCTCATCAGCGCCCTCATAAATTAGACATTCACATACTCAATAAATTCGAATATCAAAACTTACGGGATTAGGAGTGTATTGATTCGGTTGATTTGGTCGACCCTGATTCAGGCCAGACACCATTGTACGGTTATTAGCTCCTGGTAAGCTATTTCTAGCTTGCTGATTTTTAGCCCAGTTTGGTTGCAACTGTTGGTGAGGCGCGGCTGCAGGCATTCCACCTTGCTGTATTACCATGCCTGTATGCCCCATTATAGGGGTGTGCGTAGTTGAACCCATGGCAGCTTGCTGCACATATCTGTTCGACCCGTTCTTGCTCAAACAAGAGCCCATTCATCTGAAACACAGCAGCGGCAAATTAGGGCTTGTAACATTCGCCCGGAAGATACATATCGACGGATAACAAAACTAAGTCTTAAGACGACTGGCTAGCGTCTAAACAGAGCTTTGCATGTTTTTCACCGTCTCTACCAAGCCAGTACTTTTCGGTGGTCTTTTACAACATCGGGTCGACAAAAACGTTACTGTTCTCCGGCTTCGACCAGAACGCTCAAATTAACTGAACTACATGCAAAATTAGTGAGCTCATGGCTGGGTCTCAGTATCCCCAGACCACGAGGTCACTCCTAAAAACAGGGCTACTACTTATTATATTACTATTGTATTTGTTCAGTAGATAAAAATCATCATCTCCATCGAAGATGGATCAACCCTTTCCCCCCCTTTTCTAGCTCCTCATTCTTGTCAAAACGAATTAAGATCTTAATTAAATTCAAGTCAGGACATGACAGGATGCTAAAAGTTTATCAGAGTCAATAAAAGTTTCCGTCCCGAGACCCTTCCGGATTCTTGAATCCGCCGAATCAAGCTCCTTAATCTCAAGTTCACGATAACTCGGAAGGCTGGTTTTCACCCTTCACCGTTGTTCGCAACGGCCTTGCAACTATTGTAGCAGCACAATAGTTGCAACTCGGAACGCTCTCTGCTATTCTGTAGTTCGTTGTCGTTTTTCAGTCTCGATTTCCGTACTGTTTTCTATCACAGATAAAGTTGTTCTCTCTTTTCACTCGCTTTTTGTTAAAAATGGCCATTTCAGCATTTCTCAGAAAAGTTACGTCATCACTTCGAAAATTTAAAATTTTAAAATACGGGAATATCTTGACCTTCACTGTTCTGCTAATCATCCGAGTAACATCGTTAATCCTTCAAAACCATTAACTCGGAAGGCTTGCTGCTAAAATTCCGAATTCTGCAGAGATTGCATTTT